>NC_061512.1:200383733-200507145 GCF_022539505.1 Lolium rigidum
AACGAAACATATGCGGGTCCAAGGCATGTCTATAGAATTACATACATTGACTCTGTTACATAAAATCATCACGAGCCTCCTACTTTACAATGAGGTAAACCGCAAATCAACTCCGTAAGAACGACTCGTAGTCTAGTCCTAACACGAACTCTATTTGTAGAGTATTTCACTAACTACAGAGGCTAAGAATAGATTCTAGCTAAATAGGAGCTAGGTTTAGGGAGCTAGTCCCCTTCTATTGCTAATCTAGGTTTTCTCCTTGTTGGATGCGGTATCTGACTCTTCTGACATGGTCCTGTCTCTTGAAGTAGTTGTTGACTCCTCGGCCTTTGAGTTGCACGGTAGATCCTCCTTCGATGCCTCCATATCTAAGCAGGGGATTTAAGAGTGGGATGAGTACGAGCGTACTCAACAAGTTCATTATAGGAAAGAGGTGTTTAATGCACTAGCTACGGCATTAGACCGTAAAGTCTAATACCAATGCAGGTTTTCATAACCATTTCTTCAAGAGGTTGCTTTTATTCGAAGAACTATGTCCGTCGACCTTCACCGGTTTACTAGAACTTCATGGAGCTCCTTTCCGCCGCGTTCGCAGCTTCCATATCCCGAACAGGGAGTGACAGGTCACGGTTCTTTACACTCTGCGGAGGTGTGTTGCTTTACCCATAAGAGATCTTAACCTTGGTGCCAACCGAGTCATGTTCTCGTCCACACTTCCTATGGTGTGAGGCCCGGTATAAGGTCTAGCCAATCATGTTCCTCCGCTACCTCGAACACCCACCCTTTGTTGCATACCCCGACCCTGGGTCCTCGCCGGTCCCATTATTCCCACTCACGGGTGGACCCCGACCACGACAACAGGTTGGGACTCGTTAACCAAACTCCTTGGCCGGTAGCTGCAACCCATCATAGACCTCAATACCGTGGGGACTTAGAGGCTTCCCCACCCAACCGCTTGCACTTCGAGCGACAAGTTTCTACGCGACTATGCCGTGGGGACTTAAGGCTTCCCCACCAACCGCTTGCCCCGACGGATACAAGTGTCTACGGTAAAGCGCATCCGTTGATGAACGAGAGGTGGAAACACTTTTGACTACTCCGTCCCACTCCGGATCTTATGGTTAACACGGGTATTACGGCACAAGAATCATCGGCGACATTTGTTGTTTAATCCTAGATGGATATAAACCCTTGCAATGGAACCTCCACCATATCAACACAATCCATGGTTCCATTGCCCACCACATAGTCATATTCATAGTTATGAAAGTAGTGGTTTTGGTTTTTATGCAATAGTGATAATCATAGTACTTTGCAAGTAATTTGATAGAAATAATCAAATGACATGAGCAAGTGATGAACTTGCCTTTCTTGGCTGCAAGATTATGCGGACAAGGTCTTCGATACGCAGTAACTCCAAATTCTGAAATAGCATCATCGTCCGGTAAGGACGATGTTTAAAAGATTGGCAAGGATGCAATAATGCATAAGAATGAGATGCAATCGCTCTAAGCGTGACCTAACCCCGATGATTTAAGATCAGTGAGTTGTAATGATTAGCTCAGGGTGTGTTGCACTTTTAAAGTGGTTCACAAACAAGGTTCTTATTCAGGTGTGATTACTTGGTATTATAAACAGGTAGATAATAAAGCATAATAATCAATTGAGCACACAAGGAATGATAATTGGCATAGTGTTAATAAGTAAAGAGCAGTTGTCAATTTTTAAGTACTATACTACATGGTTGATGATTACTTATTATATAATTCAAAAGAATAACTTTTGAAAAACATGTTCTTTAACAAAGAACAAGTATGATAATTGGATTTGTGGGTTTCTATAGTTTATTATGGTTCCAAATAGTTTCTGGAGTAAGTATTAGATGGATCACAACAATGTTGGATTCATCGACACCTAGGGCTTGTAAGGTTGAGTTAAGCCTAGGCATTCTAAGCAAGTATTTTTACATGGTTGCTATTAAGCTTGGTTCATCTTGCTGGTGATAGCTAGCTAGGGTTTATAGATCCTATAAGGCAGGGTTGATGGCTACTCTTTTTACTTCAAATGAATAACTTTTGAAGAACATACTTATTAAATAATAAGAAGTATATCAGTTAGGTTGAGGTTGTTTAGGTTTGCTATTTAATTCACTAAATAAGGAATGGTGGTTTCCTAAATAGGATGTTTAATAATTACCTCACACTAATAGGGTTTAGTGGTGTATGGGATATGATGTCAATATTAGCATGGTTGCTAATGGAGTTCATCATAATGATGTGATGCCAAACATGGATAATTAAGGTTGTTGCCTCTAAGGATAGGAACTATGGTTGGTTCTATTTGATCATTTAGGTTTGATTAAGATGAATACATGGGATACTAATTTAGTAATGTTGGTTGCTACATTTTATGTGATCAAGGTAAACATTTAGAAGCTACTATGGTTCTATGAATGAAATCAAAATGTCATGATCACATGCTCTAACCTAGGGTTTAGGTTAGAAGCAAACTGGAATTCATATGAATTACTGGAGCTAGGATTTGGTGCATAATTGAATTAGGGTTTTAGTATCCCACATAAAATTATGGGTTTGTGTTCTTATTCAATATGGAACTTAGGGTTTCCTAATTGTCAATTAGTTCTTGGATTAATAACTTCATTTGAAAAGTTGAAGTTATTACTAACTTTGAAATAAGAATAATATTGAATTTGGCATTTTAGTATTTTTAAATAATTAATAATTAAGATATTAATTAATCAGGGTTTTAAATCCTCCTAATAAGGATTTAATAAGTTAATAGAAAAGGAAAATTAATTTTAATGTTTTCCTTATTTACTTACTAGTTTTTTATTTATTTTAGGAGATTTTTACTAATTATTGAATTTTAATTGAATTTGGAATTTAGAATTAAAGGCTTAATTAACAAGTATTAAATAATGAAATTTTTATTAAAAATAAAAATTTCATTTTATATTTTTATTGGATAGAGTTTTCTTTTCTAAGAATTTTCATATCTCATTTATATTTTTCTGATTTAATTTGGATTTTCTAAATTTATTTGAAATTGCAGTAATTTACTGGAGTTAAATTTAAACAGAATTTACTAAACACACACGTGTCTGTGCTACTCACAGACACAGGCAAGTGGGCCAGTGCCACGCTGGATGCCATGGTGGCGTCGAGGTGGCCACCCAGTGTGTCACCGGCGGCCAGTGACGGCGATCGCCGGCGTTCCCGTGGTTCCGCGAGGGTGTGCTTGCGCTTACGGGAAGAGGACGCCGAGGCGAACCCAGATGGTGGCGGCGCCGCTGCCGGTATGGTCACCGGAGCGTGCCCGGCGGCGAGGAACGGCGGCGAGACACACGGGGTACTCGATACGGCGAAGCTACGGCGTGCAATCGAGCAAGCTAAGCATGCTGTGCAGTAGAGAGGCTCACCAGGAGCACGACGAGCTTGGCGGCGAGGTCTCTGGTGGTCTAGGTCGCCGGAATTCATGGCGCCGGTGTCGAGGAAGACAAGGTTGACGGCGGTGCTACAGGATGTTTGGGGTCGATTCCTCTTGCATACAGAGCAAGTCGAGGATGGCGATTCCAACGGTGGTCATGGCGAGGCACGGGGATGCCTCTATCGCCGGCGGCGAGCGGAGTGTCCGCGGCTAGGGTTTCGGCCATTGGGGCAAATTGGAGAGGAGGAAGAAATCCCGAGCTGTTCGTGCCGCTGGGTTTTTATACGGCTCGAGGGCGAGCCTCGTCACGATGTCGGGGAAGGAGAGGGCGACAGCGAGCGAAGAAGAGGAGCACGCCTCTGTGCTGGCGTCCATGCGCTCGGAGAGGATGAGGACGACCTCCTCGGGATTTTTTTTAACGAAGGGGTATACGTGGCTCTGGCGGGCTGGTGTTTGGGCCGTGTCGGGCTGGGGTTTGTTGGGCTGCTGGTGGGCTATTGCGGCCAGGTGAGACCAGGTAATGTTTTTCTCCCCTTTTCTTTTTCTGCTTTTAATTTTCTGTTTTTTTTTGTATTTGCCCATTTGAATTCATATTTGAATTCTGTTATTTTTGCAGGTGTCTCCATTATGTTAATTTACTGAATATCTAGTGCAATGACTATTACACCACTCTCTCAATTGAAGAAAGTATTTTATATTTGATTAAAGTTCATATATGTGAGCTTCTCTAAAATAGCAATTAAACATGAGTTTGTATTCTCATTTAAATTTATTTTGCTATATGAATCAAATCTATTTGGAATTAATAGAGTTGATAATTTTAACTCATAGTATTTCAGAGGTTGTTATTAAGATTTGGTTTCTATTTGAGGAGTGGATGACTTACATATGATTTTATGTGAGCCCAACTTACTAGGGTTTTGTAATTTCTATTATAGCCCCCTTTTAAGGGTAATACTATCATTATCTTTGAAAGTATCTAAGTAGGTATGGTTTCCATCATGGTTGATCTTGCTTACAAAGTTAAATGGTTGTTAACCACACATGGGTTTAATTATAGGACTTAGCATTAGGTGGCTCTTTTGTTTTATAATTGAAGCATAGAATTTGATTAATGAACTATTAGGATTCAAATGCTCTTTACCTATTAACACATGGTTTGAATCTCAATTATGGCCTGGGTTTAGATTATGATTACCATAGTGATGTATAAACTAGGATTGAGATATAATTCTAGTTTATAGACTTGGGATGACATCATATTGCATTTGCTAGGGTTTAATCTCCCCTAACCAAGGTAATATGGTTACTTGCTTAGTTGTTTATGTTCTCCTTTAATTACTAAGGACTTTGAGAATTGGTTTTATCTTATACCAATAGCTTTCTATTATATTCTTAATCTATTGTTAAAGTAACTTAAGTAGCTATAATTCTTTTTATAGTTAACTTTGGTTATAATGATGAATGGTTTCTCACCATATATATTATAGGCTTTAACTCTAAGCTTTACTTATGAGCTTATATCTTCTACTTCAAGTTCTTAGGGTTTATGATCACTACACAATTTATATTGATCAAGGTTTGGCTTCCTAAGTTATTAATAGAAATATTTAGTTATGGTTGTACCAATTACCCCTCTCACTCCACAAGGACTTGGATTATAATCTAGGGTTCTACTCAATGAATGATGATATGATTATCTAAATATGTGGTCTTCCTAAGAATTCTACCTTGCTATCTTCTGTAGCTTGTTCTTCAGGAATTCCGATAAACCTGCATCTTGTGGCATGCCTCCACCTCCTAGCTGCTTCATCTTGATCCTAACTATTTTATGGAGTGGCTCTATGTGTTGGTCTTCTTGCATCATGGTGCAAGATGATGGAATGGATGAAGTAGAGGGTTCCTTTTATAGGCTTGGGCATGCTCTAATATCATGACACCTAGGTGGATGACTCTTGTTTTAATTTGATGAGTAAGCTAGGTGCTTGGTTGTCATGCTCTCATCCATAGCAATCCTTTAAGCATGAGGTGGCATAGCTTAGGACTCAAGCTATGTAGATATTTTCATCCTATGTGGCATTGAGATTATCCTCTCATGTGATTTATTTTTGGATAGCCAAGTGGCTTTTGTTACTAAATATCTTGTGAATGATTTTATGCTTGTGATTGAGTCACTATATCATATGTGATTGTATTTATATTATTATTGGGATCAAAATGTCAAAGATAAGGATTATACCCCAATTTTGAATGGTGATGTTTGATTTCACCAAGGCATGATCATATGAGTTTTCTAAATACTCATAGTTTATTTTATTCAAATAGTTTGAACTATAATTCGTAATGTAAACGAATTTAGTTTTGTGATATTCCACATATTTAATAAGTTATGATTGAAATCAGAAGGTGTGGCTTTTATGCACTTAGGTCCTTGTGTTTTGCTATATTTGGTATTTAGTTTTAAAGTGAATTCAATTGTACCTCAAGGTAGTTGCTTAACTTTTAAGTGTTAATAATTTAGAGTGTGCTTCTTATCTCTTTAATGGTTATATACCTCTCCCATCTCTAGGGTTTAATGATAAGCTTTTGTTGGTGTTAAGTTCAAGAGTTTAGTTCAAGAAATACCATGAGGTTCATGGTAGGAATATTTATTTGTTAAGGACATGGAAAATATAAGTGAAGAATGGTTTCTCCATTTATTGTTACTTGATTTCCAATTGAATAATTGTTTAGATGTTATGGTAAAGAATACCATGTTATGAGCTTTCATAAGATCAAGCAATTGATCATTGAATAAAGTGTTGTTGTGTTGGTTTTAGTTCCATTTGATCTAACCCATTAGATCAAATCATCTCTACCCCAAAACAAGGTTTTAACAAAGTCACATTGAGGTTTATAGCGCTTGACTTGATGAGCTACTTCAATTCCACCAAGGTTAAGTGAAACTTCAGTTACTGTGACTGTTTTACTTTAAAGCGCGAAAATTCCCCAGATTTTCTATGCATGAATGCAATGCACACATCTGTTTCCTCTATTATTGTAACCCCAAATGCTGGGATATTACAGTCTCTACCCCTTAAACTAAACTTCGTCCTCGAAGTTTGATATCTCTCACGTTTCGGAAGTGTGGTTCTGACTTGTGCAGACTACGACTTTTCTCGAACTCCGTGGTGATCTCGCTGAATATAATTGAATATATCCCTTGTCCAGATTCTTCCTGGAATCCATTAGAGTTTGTCTCTGAACATTAGTTTCTTACTCCAGTGCTATGATTTTTTTCTAGAATCTAATAATACTTGTCTCTGAACCATGGCTCTTACTTTGATTCATTGATTTCTTCCAACTATTATAATCTTGTTTCCTATCTCATTGAAGATTCAATGATTGGGACTTCTTCTTGTCCTGGCAGTCTTTATTGAGGACTAATTGGATAACATTCTCCTATTTGATAAAATAGGTCTTTGTTTTTCCCTTACCATCAAAATTGCAGTAATGTTACTTAATGGGTCCTAACTATGGAATTGATTGTGATGGTTTATTTTCCTAAGAATGATTAGACTCATTTAGTCCATCCAATCATGGTTTATAGTTGATACCTCTAACTATTTTGGTTATTTAGGTTTCATGAAAGGAATCATTCAAATAGACTTTAGTTTTGGTATGGTCAATCTACTTCAGTCTTTGGCCTTCTTGAGCTGTATTTGGTCTATGGTATTTTCTTCGTCCAACTTCTTTATGCTTACTTACTTGAGCTTTCGTACTTCTGAGTAAATACTACCCACTTTCTCAAGTTATAGTCCACTTCTTACTTCCTCAAGGTATGAATCTCTGCTTTTGGTCTGACATCTTTCTGAAGGTAGTGTTCAATAATCTTATGAAAATAAGATCGAACTTCCTCTTAGTTCAGACCTTCTTCTTCTATCTTGCTTAAAGTATTGAGTCATTTTATATCCAACTCAATCTTTACTCTACCCCTTTAAGTTTTCTTATGGTCTTCAACTCCGTTTCTTCCAACTATTGGACTTTTGATTAGAATATTGGTCTAGGTCTAGCTTATGGTTTGTACTTATTCTAAGGTCTCGCGAAGAATGTTTGTGGTGTATCCACTCATTTGTGGACATCCAATGTGAATCCTTTGACTAAATGTTTATAGATCTAGCTATTTGGCTGACAAGATTTTTATTTGTTCACAAACTTTTGTTACAACTAATTAAATCGTGAACTATTTGTAATACCAACTGATACCAGCTGTGGTTATTATACAAACTGTGGCTATTTGATATCTAAAAATGGTTTCTATTATAGGTTCTGATCAACTGGACGAGACATCTTCTACTTTATCTCGCAGTTTTGATATTATACTAATTGTGGTCTTCTGATATCGACTATGGTCTTCTTATGTCTTCTATGATTTCATATATCACCTTCCTTCATTTAGGGTTTATTTTGCAAGAAAACCACTAGCTGACACTATGATTATAGTATCTTAAGTGATTTCCCATGCATTCCCTCTTCTATGTTGACTATGAATCTGCTTCAGCTTCACCATAATCACCATATTTCTTACCTTCATGCTTCTCATGTACTAAAGTACTCCTCTGTTGAGGTAAAGCATGAGTTTAGGTTGGTACTTCCTTCAGAGTATTGTGGTTGCTTCCCACAACTTTACTTCCTTTCTCTGATGAACCTTCATCTTGTCTTCGGAATCTTCCAGAATTCGTCGCTTCCTCACACGAATACTATTACCCACTAGATCTATAGCATCAAGTCAGAACTTGATATTGCAACATGCATTTGCATATCAAAGTCAAACTTCATGTATGGATCTAGTCAAACAATGAAAATTCAATAAAATCCAAGAAGATTCAGCTTTGTGCTTATAATACACATCATCATAAGCCTGAATATGATATAATTGAGTAAGACATCTCTAAACATCAGGCTGAGATGTGTAGTATATAACACCACATAAGATAGGTTTATATCGTGATACTTAGCACGAATATATGGGATTCTACTATTTGTCTCAATATTTACCTTAATTGCACAATTGCAATGGGATAAACTTGACACAAAGTGGTTTGGGGATGGTTAAGGTTAACCTAATTTTCTTTGAAAGTACTACTTAACCTTCATTATATTGAGGACTATCTCACATGATAGGTCTAGGTTCTAACATGGCTCATCTAAACACATAACTATTGGAATATAGCTCCTATACTTTCAAGTGTTTATACTATTGTAAAACTATGGTCATGATGTGCTTGGCACACTTCCCATGGTTTTGGAACACAATTCTTGCACTATTGTTTTGCACTTGGCTTCTTATTGTACTCCTCCTAAGTATTTATGAGGTTCTATTCCATCACATAATGATTCTCAAGTGAATCTTATATGTTTACTATCCCTACCATGTATGTAGACATATTTTATTCCTATCTCTCTTACTTACCTTCCATGATTGACTCATCATGGTCTATGCTACCTCCCATAACTCAGAGTTATCACTTACTATCAATTGTTTCACATGTCTAGATAGTTTTACTTACTCATTACTTAACTTAGTCTACAACTTCTATTAGGATATCTTAATTATCTTCATCAATTGATATAACTCCTATTACCAGTCTGGATAACTCTTACTTAATCATAACATGTGTTGGTACACATCTTCCACTAGGATATCTTCCTTATGGTTGTATCCTCTCTTTGGACTACCATGTATTGTATACCAACTGTGGTCTACTCATAACTATTTTAGGGTCTTAAAAGTATCCTACATAATTTGAGATTAGCTAGCTAACATTACTTAGGAAATATAGGTAAGAAATGTTGACTCAAGTGTGTCAGGATTATTCTCAAGTGAATATCCATCTTAAGTCATAAAAAGATTTGGTTCACCTAAGACAACTTCCTATAGACACTACCAATCCTATAGGTCTCCTTTAAAGGGTTTTAATCCTAAGGTCAAAGCATTTGCTCTCGATACCAACTCGTGGTGACCCGGCATACCACCGCATGGTGTAGTATGCAAGTCCGATATAACACCAATGAAACACCGTTCCACTAGTATTATATCGCTCGTAGTGGTACAACGAAACATATGCGGGTCCAAGGCATGTCTATAGAATTACATACATTGACTCTGTTACATAAAATCATCACAGACCTCCTACTTTACAATGAGGTAAAACTGCAAATCAACTCCGGAAGAACGACTCGTAGCCTAGTCCTAACACGAACTCTATTTGTAGAGTATTTCACTAACTACGAGAGGCTAAGAATAGATTCTAGCTAAATAGGAGCTAGGTTTAGGAGCTAGTCCCCTTCTATTGCTAATCTAGGTTTTCTCCTTGTTGGATGCGGTATCTGACTCTTCTGACATGGTCCTTCTCTTGAAGTAGTTGTTGACTCCTCGGCCTTTGAGCTGCACGGTAGATCCTCCTTCGATGCCTCCATATCTAAGCAGGGGATTTAAGAGTGGGATGAGTACGAGCGTACTCAACAAGTTCATTATAGGAAAGAGGTGTTTAATGCACTAGCTACAGCATTAGACCAGTAAAGTCTAATACCAATGCAGGTTTTCATAACCATTTCTTCAAGAGGTTGCTTTTATTCGAAGAACTATGTCCGTCGGCCTTCACCGGTTTACTAGAACTTCATGGAGCTCCTTTCCGGCCGCGTTCGCAGTTCCATATCCCGGAACAGGGAGTGACAGGTCAAGGTTCTTTACACTCTGCAGAGGTGTGTTTCTTTACCCATAAGAGATCTTAACCTTGGTGCCAACCGAGTCATGTTCTCGTCCATACTTCATATGGTGTGAGGCCCGGTATAAGGTCTAGCCAATCATGTTCCTCCGCTACCTCGAACACCCACCCTTTGTTGCATACCCCGACCCTGGGTCCTCGCCGGTCCCATAATTCCCACTCACGGGTGGACCCCGACCACGACAACAGTTTGGGACTCGTTAACCAAACTCCTTCGCCGGTAGGCCGCAACCCATCATAGACCGCAATACCGTGGGGACTTAAGGCTTCCCTGCCCAACCGCTTGCACTTCGAGCGACAAGTGTCTACGGACTATGCCGTGGGGACTTAAGGCTTCCCCAGCCAACCGCTTGCCCCGACGGATACAAGTGTCTACGGTAAAGCGCATCCGTTGATGAACGAGAGGTGGAAACACTTTTGACTACTCCGTCCCACTCCGGATCTTATGGTTAACACGGGTATTACGGCACAAGAATCACTGGCGACATTTGTTGTTTAATCCTAGATGGATATAAACCCTTGCAATGGAACCTCCACCATATCAACACAATCCATGGTTCCATTGCCCACCACATAGTCATATTCATAGTTATGAAAGTAGTGGTTTTGGTTTTTATGCAATAGTGATAATCATAGTACTTTGCAAGTAATTTGATAGAAATAATCAAATGACATGAGCAAGTGATGAACTTGCCTTTCTTGGCTGCAAGATTATGCAGACAAGGTCTTCGTTACGCAATAACTCCAAATTCTGAAATAGCATCATCGTCCGGTAAGGACGATGTTTAAAAGATTGGCAAGGATGCAATAATGCATAAGAATGAGATGCAATCGCTCTAAGCGTGACCTAACCCCGATGATTTAAGATCAGTGAGTTGTAATGATTAGCTCAGGGTGTGTTGCACTTTTAAAGTTATTCACGTACAAGGTTCTTATTCAGGTGTGATTACTTGGTATTATAAACAGGTAGATAATAAAGCATAATAATCAATTGAGCACACAAGGAATGATAATTGGCATAGTGTTAATATGTAAAGAACAGTTGTCAGTTTTAGTACTATATGGCATGGTTAATGATTGCTTGTTATATTATTCAAAAGAATGACTTTTGAAAAACATGTTCTTTAACAAAGAACAAGTATGATAATTGGATTTGTGGGTTTCTATAGTTTATTATGGTTCCAAATAGTTTCTGGAGTAAGTATTAGATGGATCACAACAATGTTGGATTCATCGACACCTAGGGCTTGTAAGGTTGAGTTAAGCCTAGGCATTCTAAGCAAGTATTTTTACATGGTTGCTATTAAGCTTGGTTCATCTTGTTGGTGATAGCTAGCTAGGGTTTATAGATCCTATAAGGCAGTGGTTGATGGCTACTCTTTTTACTTCAAATGAATAACTTTTGAAGAACATACTTATTAAATAATAAGAAGTATATCAATTAGGTTGAGGTTGTTTAGGTTTGCTATTTAATTCACTAAATAAGGAATGGTGGTTTCCTAAATAGGATGTTTAATAATTACCTCACACTAATAGGGTTTAGTGTGTATGGGATATGATGTCAATATTAGCATGGTTGCTAATGGAGTTCATCATAATGATGTGATGCCAAACATGGATAATTAAGGTTGTTGCCTCTAAGGATAGGAACTATGGTTGGTTCTATTTGATCATTTAGGTTTGATTAAGATGAATACATGGGATACTAATTTAGTAATGTCTGGTTGCTACATTTTATGTGATCAAGGTAAACATTTAGAAGCTACTATGGTTCTATGAATGAAATCAAAATGTCATGATCACATGCTCTAACCTAGGGTTTAGGTTAGAAGCAAACTGGAATTCATATGAATTATCGGAGCTAGGATTTGGTGCATAATTGAATTAGGGTTTTAGTATCCCACATAAAATTATGGGTTTGTGTTCTTATTCAATATGGAACTTAGGGTTTCCTAATTGTCAATTAGTTCTTGGATTAATAACTTCATTTGAAAAGTTGAAGTTATTACTAACTTTGAAATAAGAATAATATTGAATTTGGCATTTTAGTATTTTTAAATAATTAATAATTAAGATATTAATTAATCAGGGTTTTAAATCCTCCTAATAAGGATTTAATAAGTTAATAGAAAAGGAAAATTAATTTTAATGTTTTCCTTATTTACTTACTAGTTTTTTATTTATTTTAGGAGCTTTTTACTAATTATTGAATTTTAATTGAATTTGGAATTTAGAATTAAAGGCTTAATTAACAAGTATTAAATAATGAAATTTTTATTAAAAATAAAAATTTCATTTTATATTTTTATTGGATAGAGTTTTCTTTTCTAAGAATTTTCATATCTCATTTATATTTTTCTGATTTAATTTGGATTTTCTAAATTTATTTGAAATTGCAGTAATTCATCGGAGTTAAATTTAAATGCAATTTACTAAACACACACGTGTACGTGCTACTCACGGACACGGGCAAGTGGGCCGGTGCCACGCCGGATGCCATGGTGGCATCGAGGTGGCCACCCAGAGGTGTCACCGGCGGCCGCGTGACGGCGATCGCCGGCGTTCCCGTGGTTCCGCGAGGGTGTGCTTGCGCTTACTGGGAAGAGGACGCCGAGGCGAACCCAATGGTGGCGGCGCCGCTCTGGTATGGTCACCGGAGCGTGCCCGGCGGCGAGGAACGACGGCAATACACACGGGGTACTCGATACGGCGAAGCTACGGCGTGCAATCGAGCAAGCTAAGCATGCTGTGCAGTAGAGAGGCTCACCAGGAGCACGACGAGCTTGGCGGCGAGGTCTCTGGTGGTCTAGGTCGCCGGAATTCATGGCGCCGGTGTCGAGGAAGACAAGGTTGACGGCGGCGCTACAGGATGTTTGGGGTCGATTCCTCTTGCATACAGAGCAAGTCGAGGATGGCGATTCCAACGGTGGTCATGGCGAGGCACGGGGATGCCTCTATCGCCGGCGGCGAGCGGAGGTCTGCGGCTAGGGTTTCGGCCATTGGGGCAAATTGGAGAGGAGGAAGAAATCCCGAGCTGCTGTGCTTCGCTGGGCTTTTATACGGCTCGAGGGCGAGCCTCGTCACGACGTCGGGGAAGGAGAGGGCGACAGCGAGCGAAGAAGAGGAGCACGCCTCTGTGCTGGCGTCCATGCGCGTCGAGAGGATGAGGACGACCTCCTCGGGATTTTTTTTTAACGAAGGGGTATACGGGCTCCTGCTGGGCTGGTGTTTGGGCCGTGTCGGGCTGGGGTTTGTTGGGCTGCTGGTGGGCTATTGCGGCCAGGTGAGACCAGGTAATGTTTTTCTCCCCTTTTCTTTTTCTGCTTTTAATTTTCTGTTTTTTTTTTGTATTTGCCCATCTGAATTCATATTTGAATTCTGTTATTTTTGCAGGTGTCTCCATTATGTTAATTTACTGAATATCTAGTGCAATGACTATTACACCACTCTCCCAATTGAAGAAAGTATTTTATATTTGATTAAAGTTCATATATGTGAGCTTCTTCAAAATAGCAATTAAACATGAGTTTGTATTCTCATTTAAATTTATTTTGCTATATGAATCAAATCTATTTGGAATTAATAGAGTTGATAATTTTAACTCATAGTATTTCAGAGGTTGTTATTAAGATTTGGTTTCTATTTGAGGAGTGGATGACTTACATATGATTTTATGTGAGCCCAACTTACTAGGGTTTTGTAATTTCTATTATAGCCCCCTTTTAAGGGTAATACTATCATTATCTTTGAAAGTATCTAAGTAGGTATGGTTTCCATCATGGTTGATCTTGCTTACAAAGTTAAATGGTTGTTAACCACACATGGGTTTAATTATAGGACTTAGCATTAGGTGGCTCTTTTGTTTTATAATTGAAGCATAGAATTTGATTAATGAACCATTAGGGTTCAAATGCTCTTTACCTATTAACACATGGTTTGAATCTCAATTATGGCCTGGGTTTAGATTATGATTACCATAGTGATGTATAAACTAGGATTGAGATATAATTCTAGTTTATAGACTTGGGATGACATCATATTGCATTTGCTAGGGTTTAATCTCCCCTAACCAAGGTAATATGGTTTACTTGCTTAGTTGTTTATGTTCTCCTTTAATTACTAAGGACTTTGAGAATTGGTTTTATCTTATACCAATAGCTTTCTATTATATTCTTAATCTATTGTTAAAGTAACTTAAGTAGCTATAATTCTTTTTATAGTTAACTTTGGTTATAATGATGAATGGTTTCTCACCATATATATTATAGGCTTTAACTCTAAGCTTTACTTATGAGCTTATATCTTCTACTTCAAGTTCTTAGGGTTTATGATCACTACACAATTTATATTGATCAAGGTTTGGCTTCCTAAGTTATTAATAGAAATATTTAGATATGGTTGTACCAATTACCCCTCTCACTCCACAAGGACTTGGATTATAATCTAGGGTTCTACTCAATGAATGATGATATGATTATCTAAATATGTGGTCTTCCTAAGAATTCTACCTTGCTATCTTCCGTAGCTTGTTCTTCGAGAATTCCGATAAACCTGCATCTTGTGGCATGCCTCCACCTCCTAGCTGCTTCATCTTGATCCTAACTATTTTATGGAGTGGCTCTATGTGTTGGTCTTCTTGCATCATGGTGCAAGATGATGGAATGGATGAAGTAGAGGGTTCCTTTTATAGGCTTGGGCATGCTCTAATATCATGACACCTAGGTGGATGACTCTTGTTTTAATTTGATGAGTAAGGTGCTTGGTTGTCATGCTCTCATCCATAGCAATCCTTTAAGCATGAGGTGGCATAGCTTAGGACTCAAGCTATGTAGATATTTTCATCCTATGTGGCATTGAGATTATCCTCTCATGTGATTTATTTTTGGATAGCCAAGTGGCTTTTGTTACTAAATATCTTGTGAATGATTTTATGCTTGTGATTGAGTCACTATATCATATGTGATTGTATTTATATTATTATTGGGATCAAAATGTCAAAGATAAGGATTATACCCCAATTTTGAATGGTGATGTTTGATTTCACCAAGGCATGATCATATGAGTTTTCTAAATACTCATAGTTTATTTTATTCAAATAGTTTGAACTATAATTCGTAATGTAAACGAATTTAGTTTTGTGATATTCCACATATTTAATAAGTTATGATTGAAATCGAAGGTGTGGCTTTTATGCACTTAGGTCCTTGTGTTTTGCTATATTTGGTATTTAGTTTTAAAGTGAATTCAATTGTACCTCAAGGTAGTTGCTTAACTTTTAAGTGTTAATAATTTAGAGTGTGCTTCTTATCTCTTTAATGGTTATATACCTCCCCCATCTCTAGGGTTTAATGATAAGCTTTTGTTGGTGTTAAGTTCAAGAGTTTAGTTCAAGAAATACCATGAGGTTCATGGTAGGAATATTTATTTGTTAAGGACATGGAAAATATAAGTGAAGAATGGTTTCTCCATTTATTGTTACTTGATTTCCAATTGAATAGTTGTTTAGATGTTATGGTAAAGAATACCATGTTATGAGCTTTCATAAGATCAAGCAATTGATCATTGAATAAAGTGTTGTTGTGTTGGTTTTAGTTCCATTTGATCTAACCCATTAGATCAAATCATCTCTACCCCAAAACAAGGTTTTAACAAAGTCACATTGAGGTTTATAGCGCTTGACTTGATGAGCTACTTCAATTCCACCAAGGTCAAGTGAAACTTCGACTATCGTGGATCGTTTTACTTTAAAGCGCGAAAATTCCCCAGATTTTCTATGCATGAATGCAATGCACACATCTGTTTCCTCTATTATTGTAACCCCAAATGCTGGGATATTACAGAAACTCCCCTTGCAGCGTGTCTTGATCTCCCCGGCAACGGCGCCAGAAAAGTGGCTGCTTGTGACGGTAAAGCACACGTCCGTTGGGAACCCCAAGAGGAAGGTGTAATGCGTACAGCAGCAAGTTTTCCCTCAGTAAGAAACCAAGGTTATCGAACCAGTAGGAGTCAAGAAGCACTTTGAAGGTTGATGGTGGCGGAGTGTAGTGCGGCGCAACACCAGGGATTCCGGCGCCAACATGGAACCTGCACAACACAACCAAAATACTTTGCCCCAACTTAACAGAGTGAGGTTGTCAATCTCACCGGCTTGCTGTAACAAAGGATTAGATGTATAGTGTGGATGATGATGTTTGCAGAGAAAAGTAAGAACGAGTATTGCAGTAGATTGTATTCGATGTAAAGAATGGACCGGGGTCCACAGTTCACTAGTGGTGTCTCTCCGATAAGAATAAGCATGTTGGGTGAACAAATTACAGTTGGGCAATTGACAAATAAAGATGGCATGACAATGCACATACATGTTATGATGAGTAGTGTAAAATTCAATTGGGCATTACGACAAAGTACATAGACCGCTATCCAAGCATGCATCTATGCCTAAAAAGTCCACCTTCGAAGTTAGCATCCGCACCCCTTCCAAGTATTAAGTTGCAAACAACGAGATAATTGCATTAAGTATGGTGCGTAATGTAATCAACACAAATATCCTTAGACAAAGCATTGATGTTTTATCCCTAGTGGCAACAAGACATCCACAACCTTAGAACTTTCCGTCATTGTCCCGCATTTAATGGAGGCATGAACCCACTATCGAGCATAAATACTCCCTCTTGGAGTTACAAGTAACGACTTGGCCAGAGCCTCTACTAGCAACGGAGAGCATGCAAGATCTTAAACAACACATATATGATAGATTGATAATCAACATAACATAGCATTCCATATTCATCGGATCCCAACAAACGCAACATGTAGCATTACAAATAGATGATCTTGATCATGTTAGGCAGCTCACAAGATCCAACAATGATAGCACAATGAGGAGAAGACGACCATCTAGCTACTGCTATGGACCCATAGTCCAGGGGTGAACTACTCACACATCGATCCGGAGGCGATCATGGCGATGAAGAGTCCTCCGGGAGATGATTCCCCTCTCCGGCAGGGTGCCGGAGGCGATCTCCCGAATCCCCCGAGATGGGATTGGCGGCGGCGGCGTCTCTGGAAGGTTTTCCGTATCGTGGCTCTCGGTACTGGGGTTTTCTCGACGAAGGCTTCTTATAGGCGGAAGGGTAGGTCAGGGGGCGTCACGAGGGCCCCACACGCCAGGGCCGCGCCGCCCTATTGTGTCGGCGCCTCGTGGCCCCACTTCGTATCTCCTCCGGTCTTCTGGAAGCTTCGTGGATAAATAAGACCCTGGGCGTTGATTTCGTCTAATTCCGAGAATATTTCCTTACTAGGATTTCTGAAACCAAAAACAACAAAAAACAGCAACTGGCTCTTCGGCATCTTGTCAATAGATTAGTGCCGGAAAATGCATAAATATGACATAAAGTGTGTATAAAACATGTGAGTATCATCATAAAAGTAGCATGGAACATAAGAAATTATAGATACATTTGAGACGTATCAAGTAGCTACGGCTAGCCGCACCGACGAGTGCGCTCCCCGACTCCATCTTCATCCGCTTCGGTCCGTGTCGTCGTCCCCGACCCTATCTTCCTTCGCTCCGGCCATGATCCACCGTTGACCTCCATGTCGTGTCCCAACGCTAGCTTCTTCACCTCGGACAACCGCCAGCAACGAGCTCCTTCTTCGGCGTAACACCCTTGGCACCATGTGTCCGCTATGTGATCGCGGCAGCTCTCCCAGCTCGCGGCCGTGCCGGCGTATGATCGCATCACCGCCGCCATCTCAGCCACCGGTTGGAGGCGGCAAGGGCACCATGGATTCAGAGGAGGCTCACTGGAATTGGCGCGCAGGTCCCGGCGGCGCGCATGTCAGTGAGCAGAGGGCCGACACCAAATCTGACCCGGAGGCTTGCAGAGTAATTCTCTTCTCCTGGACTTGTGCCTAGACTTCCGCCGCCGGCCAAAGGGCCTTCACCGCCGCCCTCGACCTCCCCAGTTCTTGAATGTCAGTGGGCTCAAATCGCGGCGGGGGCGAGCAAACGAGGGGCCGCCTGAGTCGTATGCGGGGGAGGGGCAGATGGCCGGGGAAAGAGGCGGGGGGTGCTGGTGCTGGTGGTAGGGAGGTGCAGCACCGGCGACCGAGCACCGGAGGTGGAGGATATTGTGAGCATCGTCCGACTTCCCTTTTCCTTACAAAAGAAGATAAAATAGTATTGTGATCTGGCAAGGGGCCTCCTAAAATTTACAGAAAAATCCAAACATAGATCTGGTCAATCGCGCGTCCCCTTTAACCATTTCCTCTTGCCACGTCAAACTGGACTGTGGGCCCTAGTGGTCAGTTTCCCCGTCTTTTCGGTATCAAGAGAGTATTAGTGTTTTTTTGTTACGTGTTACCTGTGGCCCGCACGCGACACGTGGACTACAACCACCCGCTCACCGTGAGAGAGTCCGAGTTCTCTATGGAGACCATCAATAAGACATGGGAACCTAGATTCCATCCATACTTTAGCCAATTGCAATGGCCTGAGTATCATGGAGTTCAACTATGGCCCGATTCGGAATGGAAAGTGATTAACCGTAGAAGATGCAAGACAAAGTGTTTTAGGAGTGACATGGACGGTTGGGGTTGGGGTTGTGGTGTTGTACGAGAATGGCGCGCCGACAAATTCCAAGAGCCTCGTGAGAGAACCCATTGTGGCACGTGCAATGGTAAAGAGCACAATGCACAACAATGTGAACAAAAAAAAAAGAGCTAAGGGAAATAAAGCTAGCACAAGGCGACCCACTCCTAGCCAACAACCAAGAAATACCCAACCACCAAGTAGTAGCCAACCAGCTCCTAACCAACTGACAAGTAGTCAACCAAGAAGGACCCAACAAGCGAGTTTCCTCCGTCATACTACTACGTTGTGTTAAATAGTTCCAAAAAGTTCACAACCATGAGCTTTTCCCAACTTATACATAATCTCTACAAATGTCCAAGCAAATAAAATCAGTGTCCGAAGTATCTAAAGAAGTTAAAGGTGAATCTATTCTCAACTAAGCAATAGATGCTAAAACTAAGATACTATATAGCTCACAAATGTAAACGCGCATTTTAAAACCTGACTATTGCGGAACCTGATTAAACTTACTCTGCCCCTAAGTTACAAAGTTACCTAACCACTAAGTTATAAAAATTTCAGGAGGGGGAATTTTCCTTTAAACTGTTCATCTGAAACTTATCATTTTTAGCTAAGCTACATACTTTCAAATTTTGGTATGAAATAGGCACGCACGTACATACGTGCATCCTCTACATGCAAAAAAAATTATTTACAATTTTTTGAGACATGGAAATACAGATTTTTGGTCTGCAGAGTAAACGGGTTCCGTTGGACCAGGTGCCACTGTATTTCTATCACAAATGTTAGTATCCCAGCTTCTTCTCAAACTGGGAATGGTGAAGGAGATGAATTTGTTCACATTACAAATATAATAAGATGAAGGTCAAAGCTCAACCAAGCTGATAACAATCATGACATAATCTCGTACATTGTCCGAAGCTAGCAAACATAATGCATGTCCTTTTTATGTGGTCTTCGTCCAGTTTTCCTCGGTTAACTGCGCAGGGCTAAGCTTCCTGCATTTCAATTGTGCATCCGGCCTGCCTCCTCCGCTTGGCCTACCTCCTCCGCTCGCGGAACATTCTTGGTATTTCCTTCCATGTCTTTGGATTAAATGCCATTACTGCATGTATCACAAATGATGTAAGAACGAACTTGTACAAACTATTGTAGTAACATGAAAATTTACACCACATGGCATTATAAATGGAGATCTTAGGCAAAACCAAAAAGAACAATTGTTGTGCGTTCGTATTGTACTGTAGCATGTCATATCTCGAGCTAAATCTTTTAGTAAACACTCTGTTGCTGCTACGTAGAAATAAATACCCATTACTGCTACGTCCATTATTACAACTTCTTATGTGATCTGCGTTTATAAAATTTAGTACTCCCTTTGATTTAAAATAATTGTCTAAAAAATAATATATCTACACACTAAAATATGTCTAGATATACCTATTGTACTCCCTACAATTGGTGGCCATTTAATGCTCACCTAGGAGTATACTCTTTACACTGCCAGAATGTATTCAAATACTGTTCGCTATAGTAGTAAGTGAGTTTCTGGTGATAGCATAAGCAATGATATTAATAAGTTAATAACTCAACTGGTGGACCTTTTCGCAAAATAATTACACCAATAGTAACTCAGAGAAAGAAAATATATCCAGAAGTTTCAGAGAACCGGAAATATTCATGCAGGTAAGATAGGTAGGCACACATACATGTTAAATTTGGTTCAAAAATATGATAACTTTTGAGGAAGAGAGGAGATCACAAATTAAATTAATGTAAAACAAGCTACGGCAATGTGAAGCAAAAATATGATAACTTTTGAGGAAGAGAGGAGATCACAAATTAAATTAATGTAAAACAAGCTACGCCAATATGAAGCAAAAGTTACAGTGCGCTACAGTTCAGGGATGATCAATTCGCTACACCAAATTTTGCATGCATGTGTTTCTACCTGGCCTATACATGTACGAATGTTTTCACTATTTTCTAAAACTTACAGATGTAATGTTTCACTGAGTACTAGCAAATATCATAATAGTAATCATGTAACATTGCGGACAGATTGCTACTTCTTGACTTCAAACAACACAATGATAATGCAAACTGACGATGCAGTATTGACGTAGTACATACTAGTAGGATGTATGCTTGCATTTGTTGGTGAAATATGGCAAAGAGAGAAAGAAACACATGCGTACCTTCATATTGGGCATCCAGCTCTTTCCATTTAATGCTGCCCAGTTGCTGCTGCAGGCATCTAGGGAGCTTCTTTAGGGCATGACAGTCTGTAATGACAAGGTCTTCCAGAGACCTGTATGCATGCGGCTCATTCGGTAGGGATGCCAGGGTACTGCAGCCCACAAGGGCAAGTTCTTCCAACGATGGGGGCTCTCCCGCCAGAGACTCCAACGATGTGAACCCATTGTAGTTCCTAATGCTCAGGCGCATGAGGGACGTGGGCAGGCCAAGAATCCCGCCCAACATGTCACAGGACCATATTGATAGATTTCTGAGATAAGGAGGGAGTGAATGCTCTCTAGTTTCTGCTGATGGCTCTAGTGCATTTATGGAAGCACTGACTTGTGGTCCTGGGGGACCATCCAGCTGACATAACAGGACTCGAATACTTCTGCAGTAATGAATAGTCATGATCTTTAAGGACGGTGGAAGATTCAGAACCTCTGGTAAATTTCCACAGTAACATAAACACAGATATTCTAGGCATGGGCAAAAGTTATTCATGGGTGATGATGACAACTCTGATACAGCTGTACGTGCGATTGCGTCAATGCAAGAAGACCCTTGAACTAACACTGACATGCCCTGCTGCTGATTGCTAAATATTGACTCAAGCTTATCACACCCTTCAATAGTCAATTTCTTGAGAGATGCTGGGACATTGAACATCTCTACCAAACTTTCACAACCAATTACGGTAAGAACCTGGAGACCTGGCAGCTGGTGTTGACTCCTTTCAGATGCTGCTGGCTCAAGAGAAGCTTGTGCATATCCAGTCAGATTTTTGCATCTACAAATATCTAACATCTTCAAGGATATCAAGCTTTGGAACACTTTCTCAGGCCAATGGACAAGCACATCACATCTATCAATTTTCAACTCTTCAAGATGTATAAAATAGTCACACGGCTCTAGTGCAAATGATCCAAAGAATGAGTTGCAGCATCGTAACTCCATAAATGTAAGAGCAGATTTCTGGAGCCATTTCTCGTTGTTGTCCACCGATGCAATTACAGTGCAGTCGGCCTCTGACGTTGCTGTGTTTTGTAGATTCAGTATCAGCTTGGTTAGTGAAGATATATATCTGTCTACCGAATGGAGGATCTCTTGCTTGCCATCTTCAATTTGTAATACACTAAGTTTTGGTGCTTCAGGTAAATCCGCCAGCTTTGGGCAATTCCAAATTGACAGTTCCTCAAGCTCAGGAAACAATATTTGTTCTCCTCTGACTGCAACATCCCATCTCTGAAAAATCTCCAAGTCTTCCAATTTGAGTACCTGTAGGGCTGGAAACGCCGAGCGAAAACCTCCACTACATGCTTCATGAACCAATGGTGCTCCAGGTAATGCGATCAACTTTCCACAATGCCTAATAAACAACTTCTCAAGCACAGGAAATACTATTTCTTGCCTCTCATTTATTTCCCACCATCTCTCAAGATCCAACAGATGTTCTAGGCTAAGCTCCTTCAGTTTTGGAAAAGTGAAGGATGTACCGCATCTGAACAAAACTTGCAATCTATCACATTGAAAAAGATGGATCTCAACCATGTTTTGCAACATACCCATACACTTTCCACCGTAGGAATATATCTTCAGAATCTGCAGCCCATCATGAGGTTCGAAATTGTTGAGCACCTTGCTGTCAGAAACAGAAGTCCATCTTAATCTCAGTTCTTTGAGATTCTTCTTTTTTCCGAGGTTTCCCACTTTTGCCTCTGCTTCTCTAACATTCTCTACCTGACATAGCTCTAGCTGACCACCAAGGTTTAAATGCTCCAGCTCTGCAACATCACTGCAATCAGGGCCAGTAACCGCTGCAATAAAATATGTAAGAGTCTGCAGCTTAGTGAGATTTCCAAGTTCTGGAGGCATGCTCTTCAACTTCTTACATCCATGGGTGTAGAGGTGACGGAGGGAAGTCATATATTTCATCTGCCTAGGAAGACGAGCAAGAAATTCACAGTAGGAAAGGTCCAACACTTGTAAGTTATATAGAATACTTATATCTTCAGGAAGTGCTTCCAGATAACTGTTTGAGAGATCAAGGTACCTCAGCTTATGCAGATACTTTGGTTTCAGTACAAATGATGCTTTAGCTGTAGCGACAGTCAAGGCATGCAAAGAGCTGTACTTTGACAGATGCTGCAATGGGCTCCACACAAAACTATCGCATAGCAGTGTTTGGATAGCAGGAGATCTTTTCTCCATGGAACCATTCAAAATACCTTCTGTTTCTTCACATGACAAAAACAAATGCCGAACAGTATCTGAAAACCACTCGGTTTGATTTGGTTTCTCAGTTGCAACAACACATTCTTTCTCCATAACAGACATTGCAATATCATGCATAAGATCATGGATTTTACATATAGTCCTAGAATAATACTTCCGACGATCATTAATTTTTTCTATGTCAAGAAAGAATGACCTTGATGCCAGCTCATTGAAAATATGTCTTCCATTTGTTTCATTGTGTTCTGGGACAAATCCATTTGCTATCCATAGTTGGATAAGCTTTTCCACATCAATCTTGTAATCCTTGGGAAATGCAGCACAGAAAGCAAAGCACTGCTTCATGTATGATGGCAAGTCATTGTAGCTAAGCTTGAGTATTGGCAAAATTCCAGTTTCGTTGGTGCAAATACTGCTGCTACATGATACAGCCTTCCATTCTTCCACGCTGGTCTTGGCACGAAGTAGAGAGCCCAGTGCAGTTGCAGCTAAAGGAGAGCCACAACATCTCTTCGTAATCTCACCAACTAACTCAACTAGCTCGGTAGGCTTTACTTTCTCCGGAGTGAATGCTCTAGCCTCAATAATTTCCTTTATGAAACTATCATCCAAAACATTGAGATTATGGGTTGTATTTGCACCCATGATTTCAGCAACTTGTTTGTCACGAGTTGTTGTCAATACTGCACTACCTGTGCCACCATGCTGAAGACACACCTTCAACATGTCCCACTTATGGGTCTCTCTGTTCCAGACATCATCCAATACAAGGAGATACCTTTGTCCGCTTAACAATTTCTGAAGTCTATCCACTGGTGATTTTTCAGTATCATCATTTTTCTTGGGAGATGCTTCAACTATACACTTAGCCAAGGAGTTCACATCAAAGGTATCAGAAACGCAGACCCAAAGCAGCAATTGGAAATGCTTCTGAATTTCATGTTCATTGTATATGAGCTGCGCTAATGTGGTCTTTCCAAGGCCCCCCATTCCAACGATGGGAACAACTGTGAGTACTGCATTGTTAGCTTGACGAAGTAGTGTATCAACAATAATCCTCCTATCTTTGTCTCTAGATCTTCTGGCAATTTCATGTGGGTCAACGATAGCATAATCTGTCTGCCTCCACTGCTTGGACACGTATGGCTGTGGTCGGTACTTGAACCTAAAGGCATGCATCTCTGCTATGAGGACCTCAATGGCTTGCAGAACCCGGCTAAGCTTGCTAGCCATTCTGTGACGGAACACAACAGGGTTGTGAGTAGGGAAGAGTTTAATTACATCGACGCCAAGCTCGGTGTAGTGACCCTTCTTCTTGGCTTCACGACGTAGTGCTTCGTAGTTGAATTCATCAAAGACTTCATTTGCTTCATAGGCCACCGCCTTGAGCTCCTGGAGCCATGCTTTCGCCCCTTCTCTGTGTGCCGTCGCCTGCTCCTCAGCGTCGGTGATGACGTCAAGGATGGCTGGAAGCTTGCGCTTGAGAATCTTGTGCTGCTCCTCCATTCCCTCCATCACCTTGTACTGGTCGAGGAGGTAGCTGGACACCTTGTCCTTGAGCATGGACATCAATGGCCCGATGGCCATGGAGACCACCAGTTCTGCCATTGGAACACTCAGAAGAAGCTTCACCAACACACACGGCGGAACACAAGTGCACTGCAGAATCAAGAAGAGAATGGTGTGAGTAAGACGCATATAGAGTTTATCTACAACATAAAACAAGGGGTGTATACAGCTTGAGATCTGTTATCGAACGAATCACAAGTCAAATATCCAATCTTTGACAGCTCAACACTGAGCCTTTTTTGCGAAACACTGCGAACTTTTTGGGCGGACACATATAATAAGAACTAGCATGAGCTATCTTCATTTCTTAACATCATACAGAGAGAGAGGCATGCTAACCTTATGCTGAGACTGATGCAAGTTGCAGATACACCCTCCTAAATTCTTAGGACTAAATGCTGAATTTTAGTCTGTTGACATATCAAACAAACGTAGACTGTTAGTAATACTAAGATGATGAAGATTATATGCATCATCTTTTCAACTGAAATGGTATAGAAGAGCCCTGTTAATATAAAGCAGAAGAGGGGCAGAAAAGTGCATGGTGGTGATGTACTGATGTGAATGGAAGATGATTGCATAGTTGTGAATGCCAGCAAGGGTACAAGGGGAAAGTGGAGTGTAGAGAGAGCCCTGCTAATATTAACAGAAGAGTTGCGGAAAGGGTATACAAGGGGAAACAAGACACAGTAGCTCTCAAATAAACCAAGTTTCAGGTTTTAAAATTAATCAATGCTTGATCGAGGCACAGAAAGTCATATGAGACAATGTCACTTTTATTCACATGCTTGTCGCCAAAGATGAGAAAGAAAGTTATCTTCACGACGAGACATGGTTTCATTCCTTCCTACTAACAGTAGTTATGTGAATGGGAGATAAATGCACAGGTTTGAATGGTGGTGAAGTGAATGATGAATTGATGAATCGAGTCTCAAAAGAGATGGATGAAACAGAATGAGAATTACCTTGTGTTAACAGGGAAGCTGGATTGGATGCACCAATATAGATCTTGCTCTACAAGGAGCTGAGAGATCTCCTTGTCGACACCATCTGCGAGAAGAAAAGTGAAATCAGAAAAGACTATAACAGATATTTGAGGGAAGGGGAAGGGGAAGAGAGGAATGAATTACTACCTTGAGTTGTGGTGGTGATGGGAGGTAGGGTGGGGGCTTGGAATACAAACGCACTGAAGAATGGAGAAAGAGAACGGTGTGAGCAAGACATGTATAGAGCTTCAGATCTGTTCTCGAACCAATTACAAGTCAACTATCCAATCTTGCAACTGGGCAATCTCGTGGGCTGGCATTTATAATAAGAACAACTAGCAGGGGTATCTATTTCTTAATAGTTGTGTACAGCTTGAGATCAGTTCTGGAACCGATCGAAAGTCAGCTAACCCAGCTTGCAACTGAGCATTCTCTTTGGGCTGGCAAGTAGCTGGGGGTATCTTCATTTCTTAATTATTATGTCAGAGGTTAGATATAACAATGAACATACTCTCAAGTCTAAATTAAAGCACATGAGAAATCAAATGGCACCAAAACGCGTTATACAGCTATTGCATCAAACAGGTAGTGGGCAGTCCGCTGTCATGGATGACGACGACCACGACAGCGACCCCGACTGGGCCGCGGTAGCGGGCGCCGGCCCATGCCCCAGCTGCTCCTCGCCTTGTCCGGTGGTCACCTGGCGGCGGTCCGTGAAGCGGAAGCTGTACGGGGAGAAGCAGGGCAGGGATGGGGACGAGGAGGGGGCGACGGGGCTGGGGCGAGTGGAGGCGGAGGCGGAGGATGAAACCGCGGTGCTGCGGGAGGCTTTGGGAGCGGCGCTGCAGATTGAGGTGGAGGAGGAGCGCCGGCAGCGAGGCGTGGCCATGATGCTCCGTCCGCAGAGGGAGAAGGATGGAGCTCCGCCGACGAGAAGATGGCCCTCGACGCCGCCGATATCGAGCACCTCCGCACCCTAATCGCCCGCCACCTTTCACGCGTCCGATCCAAGCTCCGCAGTTACCAACAGACATGACTCTGCCTTGCATCTCCAATTGCTGGATGTGGCGCTGAAGAGGGTGGAAGTGATAGTGATGACGTTGGCAGTGGTAGCGACAGGGTGCCGCCGGTCGCCGGATTTGGTTGGGACGGAGGAGCGGAGGAGGAGGCGGCCGGATTTGGTGGAGGAGGCGGGACGGGAACCACAATGGGGAGGAAGGGGAATACAAGTGCTCCCACGTCTCCTCCGTCCGATCTTGATCGTGCGGTCTTGCCTATCCCGAGCAGCGGGTGGCGCGTTCCGACAAAATTCTCTCGTGCTAGCAACCAAAATTCCACCGTGGCCTGAGCATCTCTAACAGAGCCCAAAAAGTTGAAACCGAAAATAAAGTATTCAGTCTCCCAAAAACTCGTGAATTTGTGCGATTTTGGCCATGGCGCAGAATAGAAACCGTAAAAGACGGACTGAAAACACGAAATTAAAAATCTCACAGGAGAATTCATCGATGAACACATATAGATGATAGTTCTAGCTCCGATTGCGTAGCGGCGCGAGCTAATTTTGCCCAAAGTTAGTCCCGACGGCCTCTACGCGCGGCGGCGGCGGTGGTGGCGGTGGAAGGCGAGGCGGCGGACGCGTGGAGCTCCTACTCGTCGTCGAGCTCGACGATCTCCAGCTTCATGCGGCAGACGCGTTCTTCTCGGCGCGCCGCCTCGTATTCCTGGACTTGCCGGACGGCGTCGACCTCCTCGCGGCGCCAGCGGGCTCCGGCCTCCGCGGCGGACACGGCCGCCACCTGAGCGACGACCGCCTCCTCCTCGTCGTCGTGGACGTAGTCCTCAGCGGACATGACCGTAGCCGGCTGCGCGACGACAGCCATCTCCACCTGTTCCACTTCCTCCTCCTCCTCTTCCACTTCCTCCTCCTCCTCGGACACTTCGTCTTCCTCCTCCGACGCTTCGTCCTTCTCCTCCGACTCGGACGAAGGGGGGCACCGCGAACCGTGAGAGGAGGACCCCTCGCCTCCGAGCGCGTACCTGGCGAGCTTCCCCGGGGGCGTGAGCCCCCTGTTGGTCCACCGGCGGGCGTTGCGCTTGCGCGCGCCCTCCGAGCGGACCCACCGCCGCTCCGCCTCGGTGCGGAATACGGGCGGACGCGGCGGCGAGTCCCCGCCGCCCAAGCTTCCTCCTCCCCTAGTGGAGCTACCGCGGCTAGCCATGCGGACCTCTACGAGCGGTGATGCGGCGGAGGGGCGACGACAATTGCTCGTCGGAGCTGGCAGACCTATGCGGCGGAGCGGCGGTAGAGGCGGAGGGGAGTAGGGTTTGCGAACCGAACTCCCCTCCGCGAACCCTTTTAATAGGGGCCGTGCGGGGATTTGTTCGGGCCCTGAACTCCGTATTCGGGCCGGCCCACGTTTTCGGTCACTGATCGGCGCACGTTTCGGCCCGAACCCGTAAATCCGCCGGAAAAGTTCGGTTCCGGCAGGATTTACGGGCTCTGTTTAGAGATGCTCTAATAGGGGTCGTGCGGGGAGTTGTTCGGGCCCCTGAACTCCGTATTCGGGCCGGCCCACGTTTTCGGTCACTGATCGGCACGCGTTTCGGTCCGAACCCGTAAATCCGCCGAAAAAGTTCGGTTCCGGCGGGATTTACGGGCTCTGTTAGAGATGCTCTAAGGGAATCTCCAACGGGGGCGACGCGCGACCGTTTGTGTCTGCGCAGACCAAAAATGTGTCTGCGCAGACCAAAAATGTGTCTGCACCCTGCTCCAGCTGGCGATGCATCGTGTCCGGGCCGTCCGCCGCGACGCAAACGCGCATGTTTGCGTCTCCGCGGACGCTGCGCGGTCGAGCCTAGCGTCCGCTCGCTTCCCCGCATGCCCGCCTGGCAACGATCCTGATTCGATCGGCCTCGAATTAATGCACAGCAAGCGCGCAAATGTCAACCGCCGGAGTGGCAACCACGCCGATCAACCCGCCAACCGCCGAAATGGAGCGCCGAACCGCCGCGGAAGAGCAACCGCAGGCCTCTTCGTTACACGCGCCGCCATTAATCCCCGCATAATATAACCCCTGCGTCTACTGTAATTCATGTCGAATGGCCTGCTTCTTCTTCTTCTTCTCCAACACCGGCTAGCCAGAGCAGACGCCATGAGCGACTACACCATGTCGTCGGACTCCGAGAGCGAGGGCAAGCCGCTCGGATGGCTGCAATGGTGGGAATCGCCTGCGATGCCAAGCGATCCGGGCTCCATGCCCAGCGAACCTGCCTCCACGCCGAGTGAGGAGGAGGAGGACGGAGGCGCCGATGCCAGTGACGGCCAGGAGGAAGACGGAGGCTCCACTGGCAGCAACGGCGAGGACGAGGGGGAGGATGAGCAAGAGGAGGAGGACTCCGACACCAGGTTCGCCCGGCTGGAGGCGCAGGAGGCGGCAAACGACAAGGCGGTGGCAAGGAAGGAGGCCAGGGCCCGGGCAAGGGCACTGGGCGCAAGCGTGGGCCGCGCGTCGTCATCGTCGTCCGTTCATCGACGACGACGATGAAGACGACACTACGTCCGACTCCAACTCCTCCACGAACGCGTCGTTCGCCAGTTCCTCTTCCGGCGAGGAGGTGACAAGCAAGAGGCGCAGGAGTGAGGACGACGAGGCAGGGCCTTCTAACAAGAAGGCCAGGAATTAGTTTAGTTTATTTGTTTTTAAATTTGTTCTTGTTTGTATGTTAAATATGTTTGAACTTTTTCGATTCGAGTAATCTATCCGGTGAACTGTTTATGGCAGCAACAAGATCATTCATTACTACTTGTTTTCGCGTTTAAACTTGGTCATTCATACAAATTGGTGAGTCCTTCAACAAAAATGAAAAGAAGGAGCAGGAAAACATAACAGTTGCATGTCCAAAATGCGTCGGACCGTTGGGGGTGGCCCCCGACGCAAACGGACATTTCGCGCCTCACGGACATTATCGCGTCCGCCAGGCGACTGATGTCTACGCACGCTTCTATTCCTGTAGACAGTGTTGGGCCTCCAAGAGCAGAGGTTTGTAGAACAGCAGCAAGTTTCCCTTAAGTGAATCACCCAAGGTTTATCGAACTCAGGGAGGAAGAGGTCAAAGATATCCCTCTCAAGCAACCCCTGCAATCACGATACAAGAAGTCTCTTGTGTCCCCAACACACCTAATACACTTGTCGGATGTATAGGTGCACTAGTTCGGCGAAGAGATAGTGAAATACAAGTGGTATGAATGAATATGAGCAGTAGTAACGGCGCCGAGAAAATAGCTTGCCGGTGTGCGATTGATGGTAGTAATATTGCGAGGAAGTAAAGATGCAGTAAAACAGTAAATAAGCGATGATTGCAGTATTTGGAAACAAGGCCTAGGATCATATTTTCACTAGTGGACACTCTCAACATTGATCACATAATAAAACCACTCTACACTCTCTTGTTGGATGATGAACACCATTAATTGTGTAGGGCTACAAGAGCACCTCAATGCCGGAGTTAACAAGCTCCACAACATTCGATGTTCATATTTAAATAACCTTAGAGTGCATGATAGACCAACGCAATTATACCGAGTACTAACATAGCATGCACACTGTCACCATCAAGCTATGAAAGGAGGAATAGATCACATCAATACTATCATAGTAATAGTTAACTCCATAATCTACAAGAGATTACAATCATAAACTACGTTAAGTACTACATGATGCACACACTGTCACCATTACATCATGGAGGAGGAATAGACTACTTTAATAACATCACTAGAGTAGCACATAGATTAATAGTGATATAAAGCACATTGCAATCATAAAGGAATATAAATAAGCACTTCACTATGCTATTCTGAATTACTCTCGGCAAGATAACGAACACTAATTCATCATGTAGGCAAACCTTAAAGATGTATTCCCAAGTACTAATAAACACCCCACGCTGTCATCCGTGAGCATTCATAGGAGGTACTAACACACCACAATTTCATAGAGACATCCAACTCAAATCATAACTCGGTGAATAAGTATTCGTGAAATATAGCCTAAGAGACCCGATATGTCTCCGACGTATCGATAATTTCTTATGTTCTATGCCATATTATTGATGATACCTACATGTTTTATGCACACTTTATGTCATATTCGTGCATTTTCCGGAACTAACCTATTAACAAGATGCCGAAGTGCCGGTTCCTGTTTTCGCTGTTTTTGGTTTCGAAATCCTAGTAACGAAATATTCTCGGAATTGGACGAAACGAAGACCCAGGGGCCTATTTCGCCACGAACCTTCCGGAAGACCGAAGAGCATACGAAGTGGGGCCACGAGGTGGCCAAACCACATGGCGGCGCGGCCAAGGGGGCCCGCGCCGCCTCGTGGTGTGGGCCCCTCGCCGGCCCCCGACTGCTCGCCCTTCCGCCTACTTAAAGCCTCCGTCGCGAAACCCCCGATGCGAAAAACCACGATACGGAAAACCTTACCGAGACGCCGCCGCCGCGATCCCATCTCGGGGGATTCGGAGATCTCCTCCGGCACCCTCGCCGGAGAGGGGATTCATCTCCCGGAGGACTCTACACCGCCATGGTCGCCTCCGGAGTGATGAGTGAGTAGTTCACCCCTGGACTATGGGTCCATAGCAGTAGCTAGATGGTTGTCTTCTCCTCATTGTGCTTCATTGTTGGATCATGTGAGCTGCCTAACATGATCAAGATCATCTATCTGTAATACTCTATGTTGTGTTTGTCGGGATCCGATGGATAGAGAATACCATGTTATGTTAATTATCAAGTTATTACATATGTGTTGTTTATGATCTTGCATGCTCTCCGTTACTAGTAGAGGCTCGGCCAAGTTTTTGCTTTTAACTCCAAGAGGGAGTATTTATGCTCGATAGTGGGTTCATGCCCGCATTGACACACGGGACGATGGTGACGAAAGTTCTAAGGTTGTGTTGTGCTCGTTGCCACTAGGGATAAAACATTGGCGCTATGTCCGAGGATGTAGTTGTTGATTACATTACGCACCATACTTAATGCAATTGTCTCGTTGCTTTGCAACTTAATACTGGAAGGGGTTCGGACGATAACTCTGAAGGTGGACTTTTTAGGCATAGATGCAGTTGGATGGCGGTCTATGTACTTTGTCGTAATGCCCAATTAAATCTCACTATACTTATCATGCCATGTATGTGCATTGTTATGCCCTCTCTATTTGTCAATTGCCCGACTGTAATTTGTTCACCCAACATGCTTTTATCTTATGGGAGAGACACCTCTAGTGAACTGTGGACCCCGGTCCATTCTTTAATACTTGAAATACAAATCTGATGCAATACTTGTTTTACTCGTTTTCTCTGCAAACAATCATCTTCCACACAATACGGTTAATCCTTTGTTACAGCAAGCCGGTGAGATTGACAACCTCACTGTTTCGTTGGGGCAAAGTACTTTGGTTGTGTTGTGCAGGTTCCACGTTGGCGCCGGAATCCCTGGTGTTGCGCCGCACTACATCCCGCCGCCATCAACCTTCAACGTGCTTCTTGGATCCTCCTGGTTTGATAAACCTTGGTTTCTTTCTGAGGGAAAACTTGCTGTTGTGCGCATCATACCTTCCTCTTGGGGTTGCCCAACGAACGTGTGAAATACACGCCATCAAGACCCACACGGTGCACACACTGTCACCTTTACACACGTGGGACTAGGAGTCTCCGGAGATCACATAAGTAAAATCCACTTGAATAGCATAACGACATCTAGATTACAAGCTCATCATATGGATCTCAATCATGTAAAGCAGCTCATGAGATCATTGTATTGAAGTACATAGGAGAGAGAGATGAACCACATAGCTACCGGTACAGCCCTTAGCCTCGATGGAGAACTACTCCCTCCTCATGGGAGACAAGCAGTGTTGATGAAGATGGCGGTGGTGTCGATGGAGATGCCTTCCGGGGCACTTCCCCGTCCCGGCGGCGTGCCGGAATAGAGACTTCTGTCCCCCAGATCTTGGCTTCGCGATGGCGGCGGCTCTGGAAGGTTTCTCGTACCGTGCCTTTTTCGTATCGAAGATTTAGGTCAGGGGGCTTCTAATAGGTGAAGAGGCGGAGTCGAAGGGCTGACGAGGCCGCCAGACAATAGGGGGGCGCCCCCCTTGGGCCGCGCCGGCCACATGTGTGGGCCCCCAGGGCTCCCCTCTGGTGCCTCTCCGGTGTTCTGGAAGCTTCGTGGAATTATAAGATGTTGGGCGTTGATTTCGTCCAATTCCGAGAATATTTCCTTACTAGGATTTCTGAAACCAAAAACAGCAGAAAACAGGAACTAGCACTTCGGCATCTCGTCAATAGGTTAGTTCCGGAAAACGCATCAAAACGATGTAAAGTGTGTATAAAACATGTAAGTATCATCATAAAAGTAGCATGGAACATAAGAAATTATAGATACGTTTGAGACGTATCAGCGACGCAAACGGACGCCCGCGGACAATTTCGGCGTCCGAAATGCGTCGCCCCGTTGGAGATGCCCTAAGGGCGGGCGACACATATCGGACGCCCAAAAGTGGTCGCGAGCGTTCGTTTGCGTCGCCCTGCGGACATATTTTGTCCGTGCATCCGTTTGCGTCTGGGTGTGTATAATAACCCAGAACATAGGAACAACGAAGGGTAGATTTAGAAATGGGTTGTGCATTTCATCGCAAAACGGGGGAAATTTTCGCGCCTTATTGCAACTAAACCTAAGAGGGATCGAGGTTCTCTCTCATTTTGCAATTAGGGTTAGGCAATGTGAGTTAGGGAAATTTCGACATGATCTCTTTTGTATCTTATCAATTTGGGGAATGATTTCATTTGACAAGAATTAATACATTGAACAATAAGGATTACACAATATAAATATGGAATTCACAATTCAAACACAACTTATGAATTCAAATGACTTTGAATTTCAAATTGAATATTAAATACAATATTTAATCAAGAATATAAACATTACATAAGACAAAAGCTCATAAACAAAACTTGAGCTTTATTGATACACAACACAAATTACAAAGTCTTTACAATATTCTTGATACTAGAATTGAGGAATAATAAACAGAAATGAAAAAGGAAAATTACAAGATTTTCCTAAACTAAAAACTAGACTAATGCTTGAAGAACATCTTCTGGTCATATTCACCTTCAAACCTGCAAAACAAATAACAAGTACTAGCCAGAATGTAAGTGTTAGAAGTTCAGTTTGGACAGATAGCACAACATCACAGAAGTTCAGTTTGGACAGTGAACACTGTCATTGCACACTTGTGCTTGTCCAAATCCCTGGACAGCACAAGATAGGCACAGGCAGACCAAAACTGAGCAGCCACAGGGGCTCAAGTTTCAGCATATGAGGGCTGGTGCTGATCAAGCAACAGCAAGGCCATGCAACAGCTGAGTCACAAAGCAAGCCAAGCCTGTGTGTCATGGCCAGAGTAGAAGTAGAGATGATATAAAAGGATTACAAACCCTAGAACCAGTGCACAGTCGACCAGATAAGATTCACCAGGTAAGGGTGAAGTTAGAGCAACACATAGTTCATCCAGTTCTTGCTCAAGAACAGCACAAACACACACAAAACCTCAGCCATCAGAAATTATGGTGACCTAGGAGATCAACCAAGACTGGAGGTGAAGGGCTTTGCACAAACCACAAGTCTGCAACAACAAAATATTTCATTCTAGGAGCTGGAACAAGGTATACCAAGTTCCTGGACAGATCCAATGGATCTGATCCATAAATTATGCATGACATAGTCATGGGATTGAGCAGATGCTCAAATGGGTAGATCATCACTTGGTTTTCACCAAGGATTACCGCCGATCTAGAAGCCACTAAAAATGGAAATCATCCGGATACGGATCTTGTGCACATGAAGCTAGCAATCATGCACAGATGCACACACTAGCAAGATATTATGCACAGATAAGCACTAGTAGATGTGTTGCAATGATTAGCAGCTAATACAGACTATACAGTAAATCCTAAGCATGTAACCATCAGTAAACCCTAGATTTCATCAGGCAAGCATATTGGCATTCATATCTAGTATGATCCCCAAATATGCAAGCAAAGTTGAGTAGCCACAAGATCCAATCAAATAGGTGAGCAACCAATCGTAGCAAGGCTACCGAGGTCACATCACACTTAGCACCATTTAAAATAAAGCCAACTATAGCACATCATCATCCAGAAATGGATTCAGATTCATTTGCTTGCTAAACAATCATGAATAGCAAATTCATATGCAAGCAAGTCATTTAAATCATCACTGCATAAGCAGTTCATCATAAATCAAATTATCCAAGCATGAATATGTAACAAATTCATACTATTTATTGACAGTAGCACACTGTAGGGCAACACAACACCAATCACTGCATCATAGCCACTGGATCTAGTCCAGTAAGCTAGAGCAAGCAATAGCACATGTATGCAGTAGCATAGTGATGCTTGAGCATCAGCATCACCAAGGAAAATGAATCACTTAGTCACAGAAGTAATCAGTAAGCAATCACTGACATTTAATTGATCAAATGGATCAATTGAATCAAGTCAAGCCACACAAATAAGCTAGCCAACAAGCAATGGTTGATCCAATGGATCAATAGCTTACACAGGAAGCACAGAAGCACCTCACAGGCACCACTGGCAATCACAAGTGTCACTGATGCACAGCAGCACACCTAGACAAGCAAGTATGGATTGCCAGTAAGAATAACAAGCCATAAGCATGAACAGCATAGCATAGCAAGCTTGTAAGCAAGTACAGGGTAGCATAGCAATATCAGAGCATGCTAGGAGCAAGCAGACAAGCAACAAATGGCAGGTATAGCAAGCAAAGCAACACCGGCCGCACTGCGAAATTGGTAGATTGGCCATAATTTGTAGAAAATGGAAGCACGAGTAGCTTAGGCAGAAATTGCGGGGCTCGTATGATCATAGGATCATCGAGAGAGCGAGAGAACAAGAGGAGGAACAAGCACGATAGCTTGGGAGGAGCACAGATCATGGAAAGGAGAAGGAGGAGAAGCAAGCACACACTTACATGCGCTCGGTGGCGAAGCTATGGCATGGCGAGGCAGTGCTCGCACGGCCATAGCAGCCGCAAAACCCGGGTAGACGCCGGCGTTACGCCGACGAGCACGAACACCACCACAAGCAAGCACGGCACGAAGACGACGGCACCGTGCATCGCAAGAAGCACCGCACCAGGTCGGTCTCAGGAGCGCGCACGTCGACGGCGAGGGCGAGGGATCGCCGGAGACCACCAAATCGCCCAAGGCGATTCTCCACGAGATCCAGAGTGGAGGCGATTCGCCAGGAGAGGAAGAGATGGGGGAAACCACGCGGACAGATCGATAGATCGTCTCGCGGCGGTCCCGATTTGGTAGGTGGCTAGGGCAGGGGTGCATGGAGATGGCCGGAGAGCGGCGGCCGCTATGGCGGCGACGCCATCGCCACGGGCGTCGCGAGAGGATTAGGGTTAGGGATGAGCGAGTGAGAGAGACGAGCGAGTGAGTGAGGTGGGCCGCTTTGGCGCCACCGACCCAATATGGGACACGCCTTAGTGGGCTGTCCCATGGGCCTTAGTTAAGTGGGCTGGCCCAATAGGGGCCAGGGGTAATTTAGTCTTTTTACTTTTTAGAAAAAGACCACGATTTCACCAATTTTTAGTAAATAAAATACAACTCTAAAAATCCCTTAAAAATTGGATTAGTGAATGAAAAATAAATCTTAACCAGAATAAAAGATGAAATAGAATTTAAGAAACAAATTCAAAATTATGAATTTGAAGAATTTAAATAATAACTTGGAATTTTAAACTATTATTTCCTTGTATTTAAAATTCAAGGAAAAATCTCAAATAAGTTCAAATACTTATTTTCAAACATTTCAAAATAAAATTCTATTATTCCAAGTCATTTCTATTGAGAAAAGTATTTTTCAAAGAAAAATACTCTATTCCCTATTTATTCCAAAAATATAGAGTCAACTCTATTATTTCAAATCATTTTTGGAATGAATAAAGAATCACCAAGTAAAGTAGTTTTACCTTGAATTATTTTACTTTATAAGAATTAAAGTGGTTTATCCATTAAAACAATTGCAAATCACTGCCAAAGGCATAAATCTTAACTCAACCCTAAATTGCTATAACTCAGCGGGGTAAATGGATTCAACATAAAATAATACATCCATGATTGCATTATTTGGATTTTATAACATTGTCCTTACCGGACAATGATGCTTCTTACGTAACCCGAGGTCCAGGTTCCATCAACTGCATTGAACTGCACTATCTCGCAGTCCACAGGCAAGTTCACCCTTGCTCATACCAACTTGAGTATTTTCTATTACTTTAATGCAAAGCTATATATACTTATCATTCCTGCATCGCAAATGAAATGTTACTTTCCAACTATGAATATGACTATGTGGCTGGCAATGGAACCATGGTATGTGTTGATATGGTGGAGGTTCCATTGCATGGGTTATATCACCCTAGGATTAATTACCAATGCCGTCCAGTGATTCTAGCGCCGTACAAACCGCGTTGACCATGAGATCTATAATGGCTCTGGGAAGCCAGCCGTATCTTTTCCCTTCTGCACGCCAACGGATTGGTAGAGCTGGCGGGGTGTTGGAGGCACTGCCGCAATAGGTTGGGATAGCCTTTTAAATCCCCATCCATTAGTGATGATAAGCTCTACGATCTATGATGGATTGTCCGGAGTACACCGTGAGTAAAGCCGTATTATCGGAAGAAGTCTACTGGGGGTGTAGGGTCTGACAAAAGGGTGGGTTTGCAGTCGCGAAGAAGGCGGTGTGGGCTTGGATTTTCATACCTGGCCTCACACCAAAGGAAGTGTGAACGGGGGCAAGTCCCTGCGGATGGCAAAAGGGGTGGAATCTCTTGTGGGAAAAGTAACGCACCTCCGCGAGTGTATCAAATTGTGGCTGTCACTCCTTGTTCCGGGAAGGGAACTGCGAACGCGGCAGGAAAGGAACTCCATGAAGTTCTAGTCAACCTGTGAAGACTGACGGGCATAGTTTTCATAATAAAAGCAACCTTTTGAAGAAATGATTATGAAACATGCATTGACCTGCGATTTCCTGATCAATGGTCGTAGCTAGTGCATCAAACACTTTTTACTCTTTTCGAACTTGCTGAGTACCTCTGTACTCACTTTCTTTCGACACCCTTGCTAGACTGTGATCCGGAGGTGGAGGCCATCAACGATGGAGCACCGGAAGGAAGCTACGAGCTGCTTGATACGTCTCCGACGTATCGATAATTTCTTATGTTCTATGCCATATTATTGATGATACCTACATGTTTTATGCACACTTTATGTCATATTCGTGCATTTTCTGGAACTAACCTATTAACAAGATGCCGAAGTGCCGCTCTCGTTTTCTGCTGTTTTTGGTTTCGTAAATCCTAGTAACGAAATATTCTCGAATTGGACGAAACGAAGACCCGGGTTCCTATTTTCACCGGAAGCATCCGGAACACCCGGAAGGACCGCAGGGGGGGCATCGGGCCCCTGCACCATAGGCCGGCGCGGCCCGGGCCCCGGCCGCGCCGCCATATGGTGTGGCCACCCCTTCGACCCTCCCCGCGCCGCCTCTTCGCCTATATAAAGCCTCCGTCGCGAAACCCCCGAGGCGAAAAACCACGATACGGAAAACCTTCCGCAGCCGCCGCCATCGCGAAGCCAAGATCCGGGGGACAGGAGTCTCTCGTTCCGGCACGCCGCCGGAGCGGGAAGTGCCCCCGAAGGCTTCTCCATCGACACCGCTGCCATCTCCACCGCCATCTTCATCACCGCGGCTGCTCCCATGAGGGGGGAGTAGTTCTCCATCGAGGCTCGGGGCTGTACCGGTAGCTATGTGGTTCATCTCTCTCCTATGTACTTCAATACAATAATCTCATGAGCTGCCTTACATGATTGAGATTCATATGATGATGCTTGTAATCTAGATGTCATTATGCTAGTCAAGTGAGTTTTACTTATGTGATCTCCGGAGACTCCTTGTCCCACGTGTGTAAAGGTGACAAGTGTGTGCACCGTGTGGGTCTCTTAGGCTATATTTCACGGAATACTTACTCACCGTTATGAATGGCGTAGTGAAGTGCTTATTTATATCTCTTTATGATTGCAATGTGTTTGTATCACAATTTATCTATGTGCTACTCTAGCAATGTTATTAAAGTAGTTTTATTCCTCCCCGCACGTGTGCAAAGGTGACAGAGGTGTGCACCGTGTTAGTACTTGGTTTATGCTATGATCATGATCTCTTGTAGATTGCGAAGTTAACTATTGCTATGATAATATTGATGTGATCTATTCCTCCTACATATGCATGAAGGTGACAAAGTGTGCATGCTATGCTAGTACTTGGTTTAGTCTTTTGATCTATCTTACACTAAAGGTTACTAAAATATGAGCATTATTGTGGAGCTTGTTAACTCCGGCATTGAGGGTTCGTGTAATCCTACGCAATGTGTTCATCATCCAACAAGAGTGTAGAGTATGCATTTATCTATTCTCGTTATGTGATCAATGTTGAGAGTGTCCACTAGTGAAAGTCTAATCCCTAGGCCTTGTTCCTAAATATCGCTATCGCTGCTTGTTTACTCGTTTTACCGTGTTACTACTCGCTGCGTTACTACTCGCTTGTTTACCGTTCCGGGCAAAGCACTTTTCCGGTGCCGTTGCTACTACTTATTCATACCACCTGTATTTCACTATCTCTTCGCCGAACTAGTGCACCTATTGGGTGTGTTGGGGACACAAGAGACTTCTTGCTTTGTGGTTGCAGGGTTGCATGAGAGGGATATCTTTGACCTCTTCCTCCCTGAGATCGATAAACCTTGGGTAATCCACTTAAGGGAAACTTGCTGCTGTTCTACAAACCTCTGCTCTTGGAGGCCCAACACTGTCTACAAGAATAGAAGCTCCCGTAGAAATCAAGCACTTTTCTGGCGCCGTTGCCGGGGAGGGAAGGTAAACGGCACTCACACATTGGCAAGCCCGGCAACTAAGCACTTTTCCTCCCTCGTCAACTACGCGCCAAGCACTTTTCTGGCGCCGTTGCCGGGGGGAAAGGTAAAAGGCACTCATACTCCGGTTCCAGTGTAACAGTACTTTTCTCGGCGCCATTGTGTTTGTGCTCGAAGCTATTTCCTTTAGATCCCGCAATTGCATCTTTTTGTTTCTTGTTTACACTAGTTTGGCATAATGGACAACAATGAGCTTCTTATTCTATTTCCCGATTTAAAACATGGATTGTTTGATGCGAAAATTAAAAAACCTATGGAATCTTATTTGCATGCTGGTAGTAATATTAGTATGAACGCTTTGAACACCATTGTTGATAATAATGTAGAAAGTTCTAAGCTTGGGGAAGCTGGTTTTCATGATCTTTTTAGTCCCCCAAGCATTGAGGAGAAAATTTTCTTTGATAATACTATGCCTCCTATATTTGATGATGAGAATAATAATGATAGCTACTTTGTTGAATTTGCTCCCGCTATTACTAATAAAATTGACTATGCCTATGTGGAGAGTAATAATTTTATGCATGAGACTCATGATAAGAATGCTTTATGTGATAGTTATATTGTTGAGTTTGCTCATGTTGCTACTGAAAGTTATTATGAGAGAGGAAAATATGGTTGTAGAAATTTTCATGTTACTAAAATGCCTCTCTATGTGCTGAAATTTTTGAAGCTACACTTGTTTTATCTTCCTATGCTTGTCACTTTGTTCTTCATGAATTCATTTGTGTACAAGATGCCTCTTCATAGGAAGCATGTTAGACTTAAATGTGTTTTGAATTTGCCTCTTGATGCTCTCTTTTGCTTCAAATACTATCTCTTGCGAGTGCATCATTAAAACCGCCGAGCCCATCTTAATGGCTATAAAGAAAAGAACTTCTTGGGAGATAACCCATGTGTTATTTTGCTACAGTACTTTGTTTTATATTTATGTCTTGGAAGTTGTTTACTACTGTAGCAACCTCTCCTTATCTTAGTTTTATGTTTTGTTGTGCCAAGTAAAGTCTTTGATAGTAAAGTAAATACTAGATTTGGATTACTGCGCAGTTCCAGATTTCTTTGCTGTCACGAATCTGGGTCTAATTCTCGGTAGGTAACTCGGAAAATTATGCCAATTTACGTGAGTGATCCTCAGATATGTACGCAACTTTCATTCACTTTGGGCATTTTCATTTGAGCAAGTCTGGTGCCCTTTTAAAATTCGTCTTTACGGACTGTTCTGTTTTGACAGATTCTGCCTTTTATTTCGCATTGCTTCTTTCGCTGTGTTGGGTGGATTTATTTGTTCCATTACCTTCCAAGTAGCTTTGAGCAATGTCCAGAAGTGTTAAGAATGATTGTGTCACCTCTGAACATGTGAGTTTTTTATTATGCACTAACCCTCTAATGAGTTGTTTCGAGTTTGGTGTGGAGGAAGTTTTCAAGGATCAAGAGAGGAGTATGATGCAATATGATCAAGGAGAGTGAAAGCTCTAAGCTTGGGGATGCCCCGGTGGTTCACCCTCGCATATTCTAAGAAGACTCAAGCGTCTAAGCTTGGGGATGCCCAAGGCATCCCCTTCTTCATCGACAAATTATCGGGTTCCTTCTCTTGAAACTATATTTTTATTCGACCACATCTTATGTACTTTACTTGGAGCGTCCGTGTGCTTTTGTTTTTGTTTTTGTTTGAATAAATGCTTGTGTGGGAGAGAGACACGCTCCGTTGGTTCATATGAACACATGTGTTCTTAGCTTTTAATTTTCATGGCGAAGTTTCTTCTTCGTTAATTTGTTATATGGTTGGAATTGGAAAATGATACATGTAGTAAATTGCTATAATGTCTTGGATAATGTGATACTTGGCAATTGTTGTGCTCATGTTTAAGCTCTTGCATCATATACTTTGCACCCATTAATGAAGAAACACTTAGAGCTTGCTAATTTGGTTTGCATATTTGGTTTCTCTAGAGTCTAGATAATATCTAGTATTGAGTTTTGAACAACAAGGAAGACGGTGTAGAGTCTTATAATGTTTACAATATGTCTTTTATGTGAGTTTTGCCGCACCGGTTCATCCTTGTGTTTGTTTCAAATAACCTTGCTAGCCTAAGCCTTGTATCGAGAGGGAATACTTCTCATGCATCCAAAATCCTTGAGCCAACTACTATGCCATTTGTGTCCACCATACCTACCTACTACATGGTATTTCTCCGCCATTCCAAAGTAAATTGCTTGAGTGCTACCTTTAAATAATTCAAAATTTATCACCTCTGATTTGTGTCAATGTTTTATAGCTCATGAGGAAGTATGTGGTGTTTTATCTTTCGATCTTGTCATTTACTTCGACGTACTTTCACAATGGACTAGTGGCACATCCGCTTATCCAATAATTTTGCAAAAAGAGCTGGCAATGGGGTTCCCAGCTCCGATTAATTAACTTGCATTAATAATTCTCTTCACATGTTTTGCTCGATTCATCAGTAAGCAACTTAATTTTGCAAATAGACACTCCTTCATGGTATGTGATTGTTGGAAGGCACCCGAGGATTCGGTTAGCCATGGCTTGTGTAAGCAAAAGGTTGGGAGGAGTGTCATCCATAAATAAAGAAAAACTAAACTAAAGTACATGTGTAAACAAAAGAGAAGAGGGATGATCTACCTTGCCGGTAGAGATAACGTCCTTCATGGGAGCCGCTCTTGAAAGTCTGGTTGATGAGGTAGTTAGAGTGCCCACTACCATTCGTTGACAACAACAAACACCTCTCAAAATTTTACTTTTATGCTCTCTTTATGTTTTCAAAATAAAATCTCTAGCACAAATATAGCAATCGATGCTTTCCTCTTTGAAGGACCATTCTTTTTACTTTTATGTTGAGTCAGTTCACCTATCTCTCTCCACCTCAAGAAGCAAACACTTGTGTGAACTGTGCATTGATTCTTACATACTTGCATATTGTATTTGTTATATTACTCTATGTTGACAATTATCCATGAGATATACATGTTACAAGTTGAAAGCAACCGCTGAAACTTAATCTTCCTTTGTGTTGCTTCAATACCTTTACTTTGATTTATTGCTTTATGAGTTAACTCTTATGCAAGACTTATTGATGCTTGTCTTGAAGTACTATTCATGAAAAGTCTTTGCTTTATGATTCATTTGTTTACTCATGTCATTACCATTGTTTTGATCGCTGCATTCATTACATATGTTTACAATATGATCAAGTTTATGATGGCATATCACTTCAGAAATTATCTTTGTTATCGTTTTACTCCGCTCGGGACGAGCGTAACTAAGCTTGGGGATGCTTGATACGTCTCCGACGTATCGATAATTTCTTATGTTCTATGCCATATTATTGATGATACCTACATGTTTTATGCACACTTTATGTCATATTCGTGCATTTTCCGGAACTAACCTATTAACAAGATGCCGAAGTGCCGCTCTCGTTTTCTCGCTGTTTTTGGTTTCAGTAAATCCTAGTAATGAAATATTCTCGAATTGGACGAAACGAAGACCCAGGTTCCTATTTTCACCGGAAGCATCCGAACACCCGGGAAGGACCAGAGAGGGGGCACCGGGCCCCCGCACCATAGGCCGGCGCGGCCCGGGCCCCGGCCGCGCCGCCATATGGTGTGGCCACCCCTTCGACCCTCCCGCGCCGCCTCTTCGCCTATATAAAGCCTCCGTCGCGAAACCCCCGAGGCGAAAAACCACGATACGGAAAACCTTCCGGAGCCGCCGCCATCGCGAAGCCAAGATCCGGGGGACAGGAGTCTCTGTTCCGCACGCCGCCGGAGCGGGGAAGTTCCCCCGAAGGCTTCTCCATCGACACCGCTGCCATCTCCACCGCCATCTTCATCACCGCTGCTCGCTCCCATGAGGGGGAGTAGTTCTCCATCGAGGCTCGGGGCTGTACCGGTAGCTATGTGGTTCATCTCTCTCCTATGTACTTCAATACAATAATCTCATGAGCTGCCTTACATGATTGAGATTCATATGATGATGCTTGTAATCTAGATGTCATTATGCTAGTCAAGTGAGTTTTACTTATGTGATCTCCGGAGACTCCTTGTCCCACGTGTGTAAAGGTGACAAGGTGTGCACCGTGTGGGTCTCTTAGGCTATATTTCACGAATACTTACTCACCGTTATGAATGGCGTAGTGAAGTGCTTATTTATATCTCTTTATGATTGCAATGTGTTTGTATCACAATTTATCTATGTGCTACTCTAGCAATGTTATTAAAGTAGTTTTATTCCTCCCGCACGTGTGCAAAGGTGACAAGTGTGTGCACCGTGTTAGTACTTGGTTTATGCTATGATCATGATCTCTTGTAGATTGCGAAGTTAACTATTGCTATGATAATATTGATGTGATCTATTCCTCCTACATATGCATGAAGGTGACAAGTGTGCATGCTATGCTAGTACTTGGTTTAGTCTTTTGATCTATCTTACACTAAAGGTTACTAAAATATGAGCATTATTGTGGAGCTTGTTAACTCCGGCATTGAGGGTTCGTGTAATCCTACGCAATGTGTTCATCATCCAACAAGAGTGTAGAGTATGCATTTATCTATTCTCGTTATGTGATCAATGTTGAGAGTGTCCACTAGTGAAAGTCTAATCCCTAGGCCTTGTTCCTAAATACTCGCTATCGCTGCTTGTTTACTCGTTTTACTCGTGTTACTACCGCTGCGTTACTACTGCTTGTTTACTGTTCCGGGCAAAGCACTTTTCTCGGTGCCGTTGCTACTACTTATTCATACCACCCGTATTTCACTATCTCTTCGCCGAACTAGTGCACCTATTGGGTGTGTTGGGGACACAAGAGACTTCTTGCTTTGTGGTTGCAGTGGTTGCATGAGAGGGATATCTTTGACCTCTTCCTCCCTGAGATCGATAAACCTTGGGTAATCCACTTAAGGGAAACTTGCTGCTGTTCTACAAACCTCTGCTCTTGGAGGCCCAACACTGTCTACAAGAATAGAAGCTCCCGTAGACATCACTGATCTACGAGGAACCTGATCTTACCGGCGGAGTTGAAGGAGTAGACTATGGGATAGTCTACGGACCTGATGACACGGAGGTGGAGGAGTAGTGATGAACCCTAGCATCATAGAGCCGAGCAACGTAGAACTTACCTAAATAAGTTGTTGAGCTCTCCTTTATATATGGTTATAAGTATTAATCGTACTTAAGTAGTATCTTAGGGTGTTCTCATAGGACCTGTGAGAATACCAACTTGTTAAGACAATGTGTGTAATAATATATGGAGTGTTATGACCTGCAATGTTTCTGTTGTACCACTCTGAGGGATATGGCAATTTGTGAAGAAGTCTCTTCACAAAGATCATATCAACGACTTGTATACTACAACATGCAGTGGTATGCTGGGTCACCGCAGCAGGTATCAGAGCAAATGTTGCGACCTTAGGTTGGAAAAACCTAGTATAGGGAAGAAACCTGTAGGAGACAAGTAGAAATAGTAAAGGATTCTCTAGAAATATGGTGATTATTCACATGAGAATAGCAAAACCATATATTTTAGTGCGATAATTCTTTATTATAGTTATTATGATGTATTATCACTACTAACATTCTGCTTTTGTATACAGCCATAATGGCGAACACTTTTCCAAAAAGGACTTTGAGGAAGGTTGAGGGATGGCTCGGTGATTATGATGGACCAATCACAGCTCTCCTGTGTGGGATGTCGAAGGAACTCCATTGTGACCCACGGATACTCGTTATCAAGTATACCTACTATGATGGGGAAATCCTAGCCAAGTGCAGAGTATCGGTCCAACTACCGACAAAACTGCTGATTAGTCCTATAATGCCATACGGAGAAGCCAAAACCATCACCACAGCCTATCACATGGGCTTATTCAAGGCAATCCTTGAGATAAGGCAGCACAAGTCCGTAGAGCTGTTGTGTTCGGAGTTTTCTCATATACCTCATGCCGAGGAAGATGAGGATCCCACTCTGAATCATCTGGTGTTAGCACACAGAAGTCCTGAAGCTGCAGCACATCACATGGATAGCTGTAAGTCTTTATTAACCATGATGTATCTTTTACACATGAAGATGAGGGGTGAGATTGACCACATGCTAGCTGAGTTCACGGACCTTGATAAAGTCCAAACTCGGATGCGTGATCTGAGGGCACAACCACAACACACAACACCTTTCTTTAGCCTAGACAGCTATGTAGATTTGAGTGACCAGTTGTCTCGTAAAGATCCACTCACACCCAACTTTGTCCCACACTATCCACATGTGTCAGCATCGTATGAATCTGGATATGGGGGAGATGATTCCAGAAACCTAAACTGCTCGGAGTCACCAATCGAGAACTCGACTGGTTGGCGTTTCGGGGAACCATATGGGGATGAAGGAGAACCCATCACTTGTGATTCAGAGGATGAAGGAGGCGCGGTTAACCAAAATGTTAACCAAAGCTTTGGGCAGGAAGAGAAAGACACCAACTCCATTTCTTTAGATCTGGAGATGGGATTACCCAAAACATCCCAGTACGTCGTAGGTGAGAGTTCTGGAACCAAAAAAAAGAAGAAGAAGAAGATGAGAGGTCAAGTGAGTAGGAATCCTCCATGGATGGCAGAAGAAGGTGAGTTGTATCCCACTGGGGATACATATGAGTCTTTATCCAGCTACTTTGGCATGACAGATCTCTGTCTCGGCACTTCGTCCGATTCAGACTACATACCTACTGGAAGGACCTTCATTCCGGACGGTGTTCGGAAGACAAACCGCTGTACCGGATGGACCCCGTGGATGTACGCGGAGGCGAGTTATGATGACGAGGAGTAGAGCTCCAAGGAAGAATAAAGTAATCTAGGTGGTATTGTAATAGAACGTATTTTAAATTTCCGTTGGCTTGGGCTTTGAGCCAAATAAGTGGTTTATATATACCACATGTAATATAAGTTTGTGTGTGTTATGTAATATACAAAGTATATGCATAATAAATGTTTGTTTTGGATTTGCTTCTTGATTTCATTGTGTGACTAGTTCTGGGCAATGAGTTGAGGTCAGAAAACATTTGCATGGTGTAATTATGAGTAATCGCTCTTTGTTACAGGACTAGGGGGACATGGCGTTAGCTGAAACTGAAGAGGCTCGAAGAGAGCGGGAGGCGAGAGAAAAAGAGGAGGCAGATGCAGCAGCTAGAGCAGAGAATGCACCACCACCACCACACCCAATGATGCACCCATACTTCCAACAATATATGAGAGCAATGGAAGAAGATAGGAGGCGTTATCAGGAAAGTCAAAGCAAGAACATGCAAGACTTCTTTACCCAAGTCATCAATGAAAGGGGTAATGAAGGCAAGGGAGTAACCCTATCAGACTTGCAAAATGCAAGACCACTACCTTTTACATCAGCTCCAGAACCAATGGACGCTGAAGATTGGCTCATGGATACGGAACGGAAGCTGAAGACCGTTGGTTGCAACGATGAGGATAAGATTCGATATACTACTTATCTGTTGTCAGGACCAGCAGCATCATGGTGGGAGAATCTTGTAGCAGTACACCCTCCAGATAAGGTGTTCACCTGGGAGGAGTTCAAGAAGAAATTCCGGGAGGCTCATGTTCCGGAGAGCGTGGTGGAGTTGAAGAAGAGGGAGTTTGAAGAACTACGTCAGAACACTGCACCCATCATGCAGTATGTTCGGGATTTCAACAGGTTGTCCAGGTATGCACCTGAGGAAGTGGACTCGGAAGAAAAGAGAAAGAAGCGGTTCATGAAAGGCATGAATCCATACATGAAGATGCAACTGAGGTTGGCACGGATCGCTGAATTCCAGGAACTGATTGACTCGGCAATCACTTTCGAGGATGATTGCAGGCAAGTCCAGGAGGATAGGAGGAAGAGGGCTCGTATCGATCCAAGGAAGTACCCAATTAGTAAACCAACACCTGATCGGAGTTTTAAACCCCGATACCGACCTACTACTGGTAATCAATACAACCGGGGAGGTCAGAATCCGAACCCAATCAATCAGGTCATCTGCAACAACTGTGGCCTGAGAGGTCATATGCAGAAGGATTGTCGAAACCCGTAATCATCTCGCTATGGTTGTGGGAAGGATGGACACATCAAGCCGGATTGTCCAAATAAGGCGTCTTGGAGCGAACAGAGCTCAGGAGGACGAGGTGGAAACAACAACAACAACAACAACAACCGCAACAACAACAACAACAACAACAACCGCAACAACAACAACAACAACAACAAGAGGGGAAAGCCTTATGCAAAGCTGAATTGCACATCTTTGGAGCAAGCGGAAGAGTCGGATCAAACAGTCTTAGGTACGCTAAGCATCCTTACTCATCCTGGCAAAGTCTTATTTGATACTGGAGCAACCACATCATTTCTTGCATTGGAGTTTGTGGAAAAATTCGGGCTTAGATGTTCTAAGTTAGAAACCCCTATAACCGTTCTATCCGCGGGGGGGACGATCTTAGTAACCCACGTGAAAGAAGCACAAGTCATAACCATATGTGATTGTGTGTATTTCGCGGACCTATTCATCATTCCTATGAAGGACATATCAGTCATCCTAGGGATGGACTGGTTGACAGAGAATGAAGCGATGATCAACTGTGGAGACAAAACAGTATCACTTCGTAACTCTATTGGAGGCCGAATAGTTTTCCAAGGAGACAAATACAGTGAGTTGGAGATAGGATTGGAACTTAATAGTTTGAAGGAAGTGAGGATTGAAGATATCCCCGTAGTAAAGGAGTTTTCGGATGTATTTCCTAAGGAACTACCGGGCATGCCACCCGATAGAGAGATAGAATTCACTATCGACCCGATTCCGTGCACAACACCAATAGCTCAACCACCATATAAGATGGGGCCAAAGTAATTAGTGGAACTGAAAGCTCAGATTGATGAGTTAGAACAGAAGGGATTCATTCAAGAAAGTGTGTCACCATGGGGTACACCAGTCATTTTTGTGGACAAAAGAGATGGTGGAAAGAGAATGTGTGGAGATTATAGGAATCTTAACAATGTGACTATCAAGAACAAGTATCCTTTACCTAGAATACAAGATCTATTTGATCAAGTTCAAGGAGCTGGAGTCTTCTCGAAGATAGATTTAAGGTCAGGATACCATCAAATCAAGATCAAGAAGGAGGATGTACCAAAAATAGCGTTTGTATCAAGGTATGGACACCATGAATACTTGGTTGTACCATTTGGACTAACAAATGCACCAGCTATTTTCATGAATTTGATGAACAAGATATTCATGAAGTACTTGGACAAGTTCGTAATAGTGTTCATAGATGATATTCTAATCTATTCCAAAGATAAAGAAGAACATGCCAAGCATTTGAAGATAGTTCTGCAAATTTTGAGGGAACATCAGCTATATGCAAAGTTCAGCAAGTGCAAATTTTGGTTAGATAGTGTTGAATTTCTTGGACATGTCATAACCAAAGAAGGCATAGCGGTGAATCCAAGCAAGGTTGATACGTCTCCAACGTATCGATAATTTCTTGTGTTCCATGCCACATTATTGATGTTATCTACATGTTTTATGCACACTTTATGTCATATTCGTGCATTTTCTGGAACTAACCTATTAACAAGATGCCGAAGTGCCGGCTCCGTTTTCTCGCTGTTTTTGGTTTCGTAAATCCTAGTAACGAAATATTCTCGGAATCGGACGAAATCAACGCCAAAGATCTTAGAATCCCCGGAAGCATCCAGAACACACGAGAGGGACCGGAGGGGGGCACTGAGCCCACCACACCATGCCTCGGCGCGGCCTAGGGGGCCCGCGCCCCCTAGGGTTTGGCCAGCCCTTCGACCCCCGGCGCCGCCTCTTCGCCTATAAGAAGCCCCCGGATCAGAAAACCCGATACCAATTGACGAAACCCACGGAAACCTTCCGGAGCCGCCGCCATCGCGAAGCCAAGATCCGGGGGACAGGATCTCCGTTCCGGCACCCTGCCGGAGCGGGGAAGTGCCCCCGAAGGCTTCTCCATCGACACCGCTGCCATCTCCACCGCCATCTTCATCACCGCCGTTGCTCCCATGAGGAGGGAGTAGTTCTCCATCGAGGCTCGGGGCTGTACCGGTAGCTATGTGGTTCATCTCTCTCCTATGTAGTTCAATACAATAATCTCATGAGCTGCCTTACATGATTGAGATTCATATGATGATGCTTGTAATCTAGATGTCATTATGCTAGTCAAGTGAGTTTTACCTATGTGATCTCCGGAGACTCCTAGTCCCACGTGTGTAAAGGTGACAGATGTGTGCACCGTGTGGGTCTCTTAGGCCATATTTCACAGAATACTTACTCATTGAATGGCATAGTGAGGTGCTTATTTATATCTCTTTAAGATTGCAGCATGTTGTATCACAATTTATCCATGTGCTACTCTAGTGATTTGTTATTAAAGTAGTTTATTCCTCCCGCATGTGTGCAAAGGTGACAGTGCGTGCACCGTGTTAGTACTTGGTTTATGCTATGATCATGATCTCTTGTAGATTATGGAGTTAACTATTGCTATGATATATTGATGTGATCTATTCCTCCTACATATGCATGAAGGTGACAAGTGTGCATGCTATGTTAGTACTTGGTTTAGTAGCGTTGATCTATCTTACACTAAAGGTTACTTAAACATGAGCATTATTGTGGAGCTTGTTAACTCCGGCATTGAGGGTTCGTGTAATCCTACGCAATGTGTTCATCATCCAACAAAAGTGTAGAGTATGCATTTATCTGTTCCGTTATGTGATCAATGTTGAGAGTGTCCACTAGTGAAAGTGTAATCCCTAGGCCTTCTTCCTAAATACTGCCGAGTTACTACTCGCTTGTTTATCGTTTCTATCAGCGTTACTCGCTCGCAATACCACCACCATCAACTACACGCCAAGCACTTTTCTGGCACCGTTGCTACTCGCTCATACTTATTCATACCACCTGTATTTCACTATCTCTTCGCCGAACTAGTGCACCTATTAGGTGTGTTGGGGACACAAGAGACTTCTTGCTTTGTGGTTGCAGTGGTTGCATGAGAGGGATATCTTTGACCTCTTCCTCCCCGAGATCGATAAACCTTGGGTGATCCACTTAAGGGAAACTTGCTGCTGTTCTACAAACCTCTGCTCTTGGAGGCCCAACACTGTCTACAAGAATAGAAGCTCCCGTAGACATCAAGCACTTTTCTGGCGCCGTTGCCGGGGAGGAAAGGTAAAAAGGCTCTCATACTACGGTCTCAGGTAAAGTATTTTTCTGGTGCCGTCGTGTGTGTGCTCAAAGCTATTTCCTTTAGATCCTGCAATTGCATCTTGTTGTTTCTTGTTTACACTAGTTTGGCATAATGTACAAGAGTGAGCTTCTTGTTCTATTTCCTGATTTAAAACATGGATTGTTTGATGCGAAAATTAAAAAACCTATGAAATCTTCTTTGCATGCTGGTAGTAATATTAGTATGAACGCTTTGAACACCATTGTTGACAATAATATAGAAAGTTCTAAGCTTGGGGAAGCTGGTTTTCATGATCTTTTTAGTCCCCCAAGCATTGAGGAGAAAATTTTCTTTGATGATACTTTGCCTCCTATTTCTGATGATTATAATGATAGTGGTCTTTTGATGTCACTTACTGCTGAGAGTAAATTTTGTTGTGATTATACTATGCCTCCTACACTTGATGAGAATAATAATGATAGCTACTTTGTTGAATTTGCTCCCACTACAACTAATAAATTTGACTATGCTTATGTGGAGAGTAATAATTTTATGCATGAGACTCATGATAAGTATGCTTTATGTGATAGTTATATTGTTGAGTTTGCTCATGTTGCTACTGAAAGTTATTATGAGAGAGGAAAATATGGTTGTAGAAATTTTCATGTTACTAAAACACCTCTCTATGTGCTGAAATTTTTGAAGCTATACTTGTTTTATCTTCCTATGCTTGTTACTTTGCTCTTCATGAACTTGTTTATTTACAAGATTCCCTTGCATAGGAAGCATGTTGGACTTAAATGTGTTTTGAATTTGCCTCTTGGTGCTCTCTTTTGCTTCAAATACTATTTCTTGCGAGTGCATCATTAAAACTGCTGAGCCCATCTTAATGGCTAAAAAGAAAGAACTTCTTGGGAGATAACCCATGTGTTATTTTGCTACAGTACTTGGTTTTATATTTGTGTCTTGGAAGTTGTTTACTACTGTAGCAACCTCTCCTTATCTTAGTTTTGTGTTTTGTTGTGCCAAGTTAAGCCGTTGATAGAAAAGTAAGTACTAGATTTGGATTACTGCGCAGTTCCAGATTTCTTTGCTGTCACGAATCTGAGCCCACTGCCCTGCAGGAAGCTCATAAAATTATGCCAATTTACGTGCATGATCCTCAGATATGTACGCAACTTTCATTCAATTTGAGCATTTTCATTTGAGCAAGTCTGGTGCCATTTTAAAATTCGTCAATACGAACTGTTCTGTTTTGACAGATTCTGCCTTTTATTTCGCATTGCCTCTTTCGCTATGTTGGATGAATTTCTTTGATCCACTAATGTCCAGTAGCATTATGCAATGTCCAGAAGTGTTAAGAATGATTGTGTCACCTCTGAATATGTCAATTTATATTATGCACTAACCCTCTAATGAGTTGTTTCGAGTTTGGTGTGGAGGAAGTTTTCAAGGATCAAGAGAGGAGTATGATGCAACATGATCAAGGAGAGTGAAAGCTCTAAGCTTGGGGATGCACCCGGTGGTTCACCCCTGCATATATCAAGAAGACTCAAGCGTCTAAGCTTGGGGATGCCCAAGGCATCCCCTTCTTCATCGACAACATTATCAGGTTCCTCCCCTGAAACTATATTTTTATTCCATCACATCTTACGTGCTTTTTCTTGGAGCGTCGGTTTGTTTTTTGTTTTTGTTTTGTTTTAATAAAATGGATCCTAGCATTCACTTTATGGGAGAGATACACGCTCCGCTGTAGCATATGGACAAATATGTCCTTGGTTTCTGCTCATAATATTCATGGCGAAGTTTCCTCTTCGTTAAATTGTTATATGGTTGGAATTGGAAAATGATACATGTAGTAATTGCTATAATGTCTTGGGTAATGTGATACTTGGCAATTGTTGTGCTCATGTTTAAGCTCTTGCATCATATACTTTGCACCTATTAGTGAAGAATACATAGAGCATGCTAAAATTTGGTTTGCATAATTGGTCTCTCTAAAGTCTAGATAATTTCTAGTATTGAGTTTTGAACAACAAGGAAGACGGTGTAGAGTCTTATAATGTTTTCAATATGTCTTTTATGTGAGTTTTGCTGTACCGTTCATCCTTGTGTTTGTTTCAAATAAGCCTTGCTAGCCTAAACCTTGTATCGAGAGGGAATACTTCTCATGCATCCAAAATACTTGAGCCAACCACTATGCCATTTGTGTCCACCATACCTACCTATACTACATGGTATTTTCCGCCATTCCAAAGTAAATTGCTTGAGTGCTACCTTTAAAATTCCATCATTAACCTTTGCAATATATAGCTCATGGGACAAATAGCTTAAAAACTATTGTGGTATTGAATATGTAATTATGCACTTTATCTCTTATTAAGTTGCTTGTTGTGCGATAACCATGTTTATCGGGGAACGCCATCAACTCATTGTTGAATTTCATGTGAGTTGCTATGCATGTTCGTCTTGTCCGAAGTAAGGGCGATCTACACCGAGTTGAATGGTTTGAGCATGCATATTGTGAGAGAAGAACATTGGGCCGCTAACTAAAGCCATGTTCCATGGTGGAAGTTTCAGTTTTGGACAAACATCCTCAAATCTCTAATGAGAAAAGAATTAATTGTTGTTGAATGCTTAAAGCATTAAAAGAGGAGTCCATTATCTCGTTGTCTATGTTGTCCCGGTATGGATGTCTAAGTTGAGAATAATCAAAAGCGAGAAATCCAAATGCGAGCTTTCTCCTTAGACCTTTGTACAGAGCGGCATAGAGGTACCCCTTTGTGATACTTGGTTAAAGCATATGTATTGCGGTGATAATCCAGGTAGTCCAAGCTAATTAGGACAAGGTGCGGGCACTATTAGTACACTATGCATGAGGCTTGCAACTTATAAGATATAATTTACATGATGCATATGCTTTATTACTACCGTTGACAAAATTGTTTCATGTTTTCAAAATCAAAGCTCTAGCACAAATATAGCAATCGATGCTTTTCCTCTATGAGGACCATTCTTTTACTTTCAATGTTGAGTCGAGCTCACCTATTTCTCTCCACCTCAAGAAGCAAACACTTGTGTGAACTCGTGCATTGATTCCTACATACTTGCTTATTGCACTTATTATATTACTCTATGTTGACAATATCCATGAGATATACATGTTACAAGTTGAAAGCAACCGCTGAAACTTAATCTTCTTTTGTGTTGCTTCAATATCTTTACTTTGAGTTATTGCTCTATGAGTTAACTCTTATGCAAGACTTATTGATGCTTGTCTTGAAGTGCTATTCATGAAAAGTCTTTGCTTTATGATTCACTTGTTTACTCATGTCATACACATTGTTTTGATCGCTGCATTCACTACATATGCTTTACAAATAGTATGATCAAGATTATGATGGCATGTCACTCCAGCAAATTATCTTTGTTATCGTTTTACCTCGCTCGGGACGAGCAGTAACTAAGCTTGGGGATGCCGATACGTCTCCAACGTATCGATAATTTCTTGTGTTCCATGCCACATTATTGATGTTATCTACATGTTTTATGCACACTTTATGTCATATTCGTGCATTTTCCGGAACTAACCTATTAACAAGATGCCGAAGTGCCGCTTCTCGTTTTCTGCTGTTTTTGGTTTCGGAAATCCTAGTAACGAAATATTCTCGAATCGGACGAAATCAACGCCAAAGATCTTAGAATCCCCGGAAGCATCCAGAACACACGAGAGGGACCGGAGGGGGGCACAGGCCCACCACACCATGCCTCGGCGCGGCCTAGGGGCCCGCGCCCCCTAGGGTTTGGCCAGCCCTTCGACCCCCGGCGCCGCCTCTTCGCCTATAAGAAGCCCCCGGATCAGAAAACCCGATACCAATTGACGAAACCCACGAAACCTTCCGGAGCCGCCGCCATCGCGAAGCCAAGATCCGGGGGACAGGATCTCTGTTCCGGCACCTGCCGGAGCGGGGAAGTGCCCCGGAAGGCTTCTCCATCGACACCGCTGCCATCTCCACCGCCATCTTCATCACCGCTGTTGCTCCCATGAGGAGGGAGTAGTTCTCCATCGAGGCTCGGGGCTGTACCGGTAGCTATGTGGTTCATCTCTCTCCTATGTAGTTCAATACAATAATCTCATGAGCTGCCTTACATGATTGAGATTCATATGATGATGCTTGTAATCTAGATGTCATTATGCTAGTCAAGTGAGTTTTACCTATGTGATCTCCGGAGACTCCTAGTCCCACGTGTGTAAAGGTGACGAGTGTGTGCACCGTGTGGGTCTCTTAGGCCATATTTCACGAATACTTACTCATTGAATGGCATAGTGAGGTGCTTATTTATATCTCTTTAAGATTGCAGCATGTTGTATCACAATTTATCCATGTGCTACTCTAGTGATTTGTTATTAAAGTAGTTTATTCCTCCTGCATGTGTGCAAAGGTGACGGTGCGTGCACCGTGTTAGTACTTGGTTTATGCTATGATCATGATCTCTTGTAGATTATGGAGTTAACTATTGCTATGATATATTGATGTGATCTATTCCTCCTACATATGCATGAAGGTGACAGTGTGCATGCTATGTTAGTACTTGGTTTAGTAGCGTTGATCTATCTTACACTAAAGGTTACTTAAACATGAGCATTATTGTGGAGCTTGTTAACTCCGGCATTGAGGGTTCGTGTAATCCTACGCAATGTGTTCATCATCCAACAAAAGTGTAGAGTATGCATTTATCTGTTCTGTTATGTGATCAATGTTGAGAGTGTCCACTAGTGAAAGTGTAATCCCTAGGCCTTCTTCCTAAATACTGCTGAGTTACTACTGCTTGTTTACTGTTTTACTGCGTTACTACTGCTGCAATACCACCACCATCAACTACACGCCAAGCACTTTTCCGGCACCGTTGCTACTGCTCATACTTATTCATACCACCTGTATTTCACTATCTCTTCGCCGAACTAGTGCACCTATTAGGTGTGTTGGGGACACAAGAGACTTCTTGCTTTACGGTTGCGGTGGTTGCATGAGAGGGATATCTTTGACCTCTTCCTCCCTGAGATCGATAAACCTTGGGTGATCCACTTAAGGGAAACTTGCTGCTGTTCTACAAACCTCTGCTCTTGGAGGCCCAACACTGTCTACAAGAATAGAAGCTCCCGTAGACATCAAAGGTTCAGTCCGTATTGGAATGGAAATCACCTAAAAATGCTAAGGAGATACGAGGATTTCTTGGTATGGCAGGCTATTATCGGAGATTCATAGAAGGATTTTCGAAGATTGCAGGACCAATGACCAAGTTACTCAAGTAGGTGGAGGAGTAGTGATGAACCCTAGCATCATAGAGCCGAGCAACGTAGAACTTACCTAAATAAGTTGTTGAGCTCTCCTTTATATATGGTTATAAGTTGTAATCGTACTTAAGTAGTATCTTAGGGTGTTCTCATAGGACCTGTGAGAATACCAACTTGTTAAGACAATGTGTGTAATAATATATGGAGTGTTATGACCTGCAATGTTTCTGTTGTACCACTCTGAGGGATATGGCAATTTGTGAAGAAGTCTCTTCACAAAGATCATATCAACGACTTGTATACTACAACATGCAGTGGTATGCTGGGTCACCGCAGTGTGCTCCCAGTGGGGCGACCCATTTTTAGATTTGCAATATATTTAGAAAGCATAGAAAGTACTACATTCAAACTATACAAAGTAGTTGTACAAGCCTAGACTACTTGTTGCCTGACGGGATGTCCCCATCGCTGCGTCCCTCCCTCGTATGCTTCTACGCCGCCTGCCGTGCGGCCGCTAGGGCTCGGTGTGCCGCCGCGTCCTCTAGCAGGCACTGCCGCAGCCTCGCGTTGGCAGCGTCGTCCTTGAGCGTCTCGAAGGACTCGACTAACGCCCTCTGCTCCGCCGCCTTCTCTTCCGGGGAAGGCGCATCAGGGTCATCGGAAGACCATGAGATGTCGGAGTCATCGTCCACTGCGGCTGCGGCGGCCGCCACCCTGCGGCATTCCATCTCGGCGTCGAACGCCACGTGGGCCGCCCGCTCCTCCTCTGCTTCCTTCTCCGCCAGGGCTATGGCGTCCCTGACCGGGTCGAGAAGGTCGTCGGTGTTGTCGCCGTCGTCGAACTCCTCGTCAGAGCTCGAGGCTGGGGGAGGTGGAGTGGGAGGTGGAGGCGCAGCAGCCTGGGCGCGGCCGGCGCTGCTCATGGTGGCTCCGGTGGAGGCTGAGCGGCAGCGGCGCTACGGAGGACGTTGTGCGGCGGCTAGGATTTAGTGCGGAGGAGATGAGATGATTGCGCCCCTGTTTATATAGGTCGGAGCCAGGGCGACGGCCACGGCACGCGTGGCATCGCCATTACTTCATGCGCAAAGGTAGGCGACAGCCGCGCGCCACGCGAGGCATCGCCATTTATGCGGTCGCAGACTGCCGAAGCGACGCATCGGCACTAGTACTAGCGCCGCTGAGAAGATGCATCGACGCTGGGTCACTGCCAGGAGGGCCAGACGAAACGTCCGCTAGACGCGAGCGGACACTTTGCGCGTCCACGCAGCGTCCGGAGAGACGCATCCGAGGCGCATATTCGGGCCAGGTTTGCGTCGCCGCGGATGACCCGGCCACTTTGCGTCGCCCCGCTGGAGGTGCTACCAGAAGCATTTTTCGGCCGTCGGAAGCAAACGAACGCTCGCCCCGTTGGAGATGCCCTAAGGGGACCGACGGATTTAGGAATTCCAAAATATCCGCATGTATCCGTTTGCGTCAGCCCGCGGACGCCATGCGGCCCAGGACGACCGTCTGCGTCGGCGGTATCCTCAGCGGCGCGGATGCATTTTTTAGCGCAGACAGCGTCAAGATCGTTAATGGCGGTTTAACGTCCCGTCGAGGCCTGCCGCTGGCGATTACTGGTTCCCGCGCTTGCCCAACACATTGACGCGTTTCGTGCGCGCGGAAAATGACCCGCGTGGCAACACCGTTTCCCATCCCGCCGTGGCTATATATGGTGGACACCGGTGGGGGTGACGGGAACACCTCAAGCTAAACCCTAGCATCCATCCATGGCCGAGCAGAACCTTAGCTGGAATCAGGTTGTTCAGATCTGCCGACAAGTCCACCCGGAGGAGGACGAGCAGCTAGCCGCCGACGCGTTTCAGGCCGAGCAGCTGGACCTAGAGGCGGCGGAGGCGGATGCGGAGGTTGTGGAGGCGGAGGCGGCAGGGCGCGCGCTAGGGCGTCAGCGCCTCGCGGCGTCCAGGGCGGAAATCACCGACGCCAGGGCCGAGCTCGCCGAGGCCAGGGCGGCGCTCGCGAAGGCGCGCGCGGAGATGGCGGCCCCTCCGTTGCCGGCGGCCCCACCCGCGGACGCCGTCATCCACGACATCGCCACCGCCGACGACGATGTACCCAGCCGCTTCGAGTGCGCCGGTGACCAGCTGGTTCTGGTCGCATCGTTCGAGATCCTAGCTGGGGACGCCCAGCGCCGTCAGCCCTGGGCAGCGGAGGAGGAAGTCCATAGCTACGAGGTCGCCATGGCTCGAGGGGTACATGTGCTCCGACCTGGATTCGCTCGCGTGGAGGGGCCCTTCTCCCGCTCCCGCGCAGGAGAACCGGGAGCTGGCGGACGCCATCACCGCCAGTGACGATGCGGTCGCGGCGGTGGCTAGGGATAGGGCCCGCTTCCAAGCCTAGATGGCTGCAGTGAAGGCGGCGATGGCAGAGGAGGCGGAGGCGGCCCAGGCAGCGGAGGCGGCATCCAAGAGAGTCTTGTGGGACTCCTCTCTGGCCGAGGCCCTCGAACGCTGCAGGCGGCAGGACGAGGTGTCCCATGTGCAGCGTGCGCGGCACAAGGAGTGTGTGAAGCACTCGTGCGTCGACGACGGCGCCGGCCCCTTCGGCGGCCAGTAGTAGGCAGCGCTAATGCGAGTAACCCCGGCTGTGGTAGGCCGCGCGACGGCGAGTAGGTACGGCCATTATAGTTTTAGGTTAACTCGACTAACCATTTCTGTAAATATGGTTGGCCAATCAATAGTAATGAAGGAATATTTTGCTTACCTAGTCACTACCTACCGGGCCTGGATGCAACCAATGCGGTCACTTTGCGCGACCGTGCAGTGTTCGCGGAGACGCAAACCTGCCGCATATTTGGGCCAGGTTTGCGTCACCGCGGACAACGCGATCACTTTGCGTTGCCCCGTTGAGCAGGGCCCCGACGCATTTTCGGCATGCGCGGACGGAAACGGTCGCTCAACGTCCGTTTGCGTCGCCCCGTTGGAGATGCCTTAAGGGCATCCAACGGACGACATAAACGGACGCTCAGCGACCGGTTGCAACCACCTATTCGGAAAATGGGTATGTCGTATGCACCTTGTTTCAGTGGGATGACCCATACTGACCGGGGCATTCGTGGAGACGCAAACGCGGCCCAAATATGCGGCACGTTTGCGTCTCTGCGGTCGCGCTAGGTGACCGCGTTGGTTGCATCCGGGCCCGCTAGGCAGTGACTAAGGTAAGCAAAACAATTCCTCATTACTATTCATTGGCCAAAAGGACCATTTTTACATAGATGGTTAGTCGAGTTAACCTAAAACTACAACGGCTGTACCTACTCTGTCAACACCCGGATTTTTAAGTCCAGATGCCTATTATGCCATACATCGCAATCCCAGGAATATTGTTGTTGCGAGACATAATAGTTGAATATCATAGAGTCATCATTTATTACAACACATAATCGTCTTACAAAGGTAGATCACATGATCCAATATTACAATAGTGTTATCACCAGAATTTGACCGAGTCAGAGTTGGGCCGCGATCAAGATGGACTCGAAGAATATATATAGAAGAAATACGTGAATCGGCCTTTTATACCAAGTTGGGCTTAATTGCCTATGTATTTGTAATATATTAGATCGCATCTTAGTTAGAATCTTACCCGTGCACGGTTTAGTGCACGCCCACATTAGAAAGTCCGCTGGACTATAAATATGTATCTAGGGTTTATGGAATAAACAACAACCAACGTTCAACCACAAACAAATCTCGGCGCATCGCCAACTCCTTCGTCTCGAGGGTTTCTACCGGTAAGCACCATGCTGCCTAGATCGCATCTTGCGATCTAGGCAGCGTAATGCCTATCCCCGTTGTTCATGCGTTGCTCGTACTGAAGCCTTTTTTATGGCGAGCAACGTAGTTATCTTAGATATGTTAGGGTTAGCATTGTTCTTCATATTACATGCTTTCGTAGTGCAGCCCTTGCATGTCTAGCCGCCCTTACACCTATCTTAGGTGTAGGGGCGGCACCCCGCTTGATCATTATTTAGTAGATTCGATCCGTTACGGTTGCTCCTTGTTTCATCAAGGATTAGTTTAATATCCGCAATAGTTAGGCCTTACAAAGGGTTGGAGGATCCAGCGGCGTGTAGGGTGGCGTTCGCTAGCCCTAGAAAGGATGTTCCGGGGATCAACCTCGTGTTGGTTTTTAGGCCCCGTCTAGGATCGGCTTACGGTCACCGTGCGCGAGCGCGAGGCCCAATCGTGAGTAGGATGATCCGATTATGCGGTGAAAACCCTAAATCGTCGTAGATCTTATCGGCTTTATCTTGATCAAGCAGGACCACCATATATTCGGACACCGTGTCCGAATCATGGGTGGATCGGCTCTTTGAGCCGATTCACGAGATAACCCGAGAGCCGATCGAGGCTCGTATTTAATGTTTACGTGTATGCCATGCAGAAACTAAGCGAGGCATCATCCACACCTTCCCGACCGGTATAGGTCAGGTGGCACGCCCTTGTGATAAACATCGGACGTGCGACCAGGAGGCTTTGCGGGCCGTCGCTCCGAGGGACCGGGGCCAGCCGCAGCCCTAGTTGTTCCCGGCTCTACCGTGTTGACCATCTCTGCCCGCCGGGGGTTTCGACGTCAACACATTCTCGGCACGCCCGGTGGGACAACCTTCGACATCCACAACATCGCCATCTACATCCGAGATGGCGGAAGACACTCCGGTCACGTACGAGGATCCGCCTCGATGAGCTCAAGAAGAAACATGACGAGATCAAGGCAACCCTCGAAGCCGAACTCATCGGCTCTTTCCACCGAACCCGCTCCCATGGCGTCGGTGGAAGGGTTTCACACCCGAAGGCGCACTCGATGGAGTGGACCTTTCCGCCCCGTCGGAAGAACGCACCAGGTCGCCGCGGCGAGAAATCAACTACATGGTGGCTCATTCGCTGCACCGCCACTCGAGAGCCTCGGTGAACACTTTGGAGCGTGTCGCTCGCGCATCGTCCGGGAAATCATGAGCCACCGGTATTCTCCGTCGGGACCAGCTCGGGGACTTTCAAAGGAGAGATGCCACTCCAGCCCCAGCCGTTCGCATGGGCAGCACCGGAACTGCCGAACTCATCGGCATACGTCGTCTACAAGATTGGTGGTGATCCTGGTGACTACCAATTCCTACCTGAGGCACCCAAGGAGATCCCGCACGGATACGCGTGCGCATACGTACCGGATTGCAACGCCTGGGCACTCTCGAACCAGGCTGCAATATCAGGGGCCTCTGGAACGGCAGGAGGAACGTCAGGAGCCGATCCTGAGAAGCAATCGTGGCTGGCTAAGTACGCCACCCCGACAAACCTCCAAAGCCCAGCTCCTGCAGCTTGGCTTAGAACCGGAAAAGCAAGCATGGCTGGTTAAGTATGCCACCCCGGCGAATCTTCGGGGTTCGACACCTTCAGCCATCACAGTCGGATCAGATTTGTGCAATCTCGAAAGATCGGCTCGGCATGATGCCGAAAAGGAAGACGTTCGGCTACACCAAGCCGTACCCCAACGACTACGAACTGATCCCGCTACCACCCAAATATCGGCTCCCGGACTTCACGAAGTTTAGTGGATCAGATGGTTCCAGCTCCATCGAGCATGTGAGCCGGTATTTGGCACAACTGGGCACGATCTCAGCGTCAGACGAGTTGCGCGTGAGGTTCTTCGCACGATCCCTCACAGGATCGGCTTTCGGGTGGTACACATCGCTACCACCGAACTCCATCCGGACTTGGAAGCGATTGGAAGAGCAGTTCCATGAGCAGTATCACTCAGAGGCTTCCGATGTTGGCATCGCCGATCTAGCGCAAGTACGACAGAAGCGCGGGGAAACAGTGTCAGAATACGTCCAGCGCTTCAGGACCATTAGGAACCGATGCTTTTCGGCTCATATAAATGAAAAAGAAGCAGTCGAGTTGGCGGTGGTGGGTCTCTCATCATCGATTAAGGACGTGGCCTCCCAAGCGTACTACCCTTCGTTGGCGCACATGGTGCAAAAGCCGTCGGCATATGAGCGGCGCCACCCGGATGTTTACCAGGACAAATTCAAGCGTGTGGTGACCTTGGTTGAGGCGGACGAAGATGAAGGTGCCATGGGAGATCGAGGAGGTAGCAGTGGCTGAATGGACTCGAGCGACGAGCCCCGTGACCTCGCAAATGGGTGAAGCCACAAGGCCCTCCAAAAGGGTTCGACTTCGACGTGACCAAGACTGAACAGATTTTTGATCTCTTACTCACGGAGAAGCATATAAAAGTACCCGAAGGCCACAAGATCCCCACGGCGCAGGAGCTGAACGGAAAGCCATACTGTAAATGGCATAACACGTTCTCCCACACCACCAATGACTGCAGGGTGTGGCGGCAACAGATCCAAATGGCGATAGAAAATGGACTGTTGATTTTCAACCAATACGCCATGAAGGTCGACACACACCCCTTCCCCGCCGTAAACATGGTGGAGTATACTTACCACGGAGGGTGCCGACCGGATTTCTCGTGCAAAATCAATATGGTAGATCTTGGACACCACGCCGGCAAGGATGGAGATGAGGGCAGCTGCTCTCATAGCAAAGATACGAGAGGAAGCCGCTCCACGCGATCGGCTCCGCCAAGATGGCAAGCGCTACGTAACAGAGGGAGAAGTGAAGAACATAAGATATCAGCGACCTCTCTCTGATCACCTCCTCAACAAGTATGTGAGACAGTACGACCAACGCCGACGGTCCAGCGATGATGATGAAAGAGATCGTCTGGCTAGAGAAGCCAGAAGTCATCGTCGGCATAATCGCGATGAGGAGGAGCACGAGCGTTGTGCCAAGGGAAAGGCAAGGGAGCGAGACGACGAGGACAGGCACTGGGATTGTCCCTTCTTCGAGCACTCGCTGGGATTTAGGAATGAGCCGATTGCCAACAATCGGCAATTGCCCGTAATGCAACCGGAAGAAGAAGGAGGCAGCCAACGTGTCCGTGTTCGAGCGCTTAGGACCTCTCCCGCCACAGAGCAAACGAGCTGAGTCCCCTCGGTTGAAAGATCTCGAAGATTCAGAAGACGAGGGAGAAGAAGAAGACAGGTATCACCGGCCGAGGTGGTACCCTGATGGACTCAGCCGTTCCCAGAAACGCAGGGTTCAACGACTGCGCGGCCTGGAAGAAGCCGAGAGATTATACTTGCATACATTGAGGAAGGCAAGGCCTGATCTGGCTGCGAAGGTTCAGCGAACCCTGGATGGAGAGGGTCGTCCACGGAAAATGGAGTGGCGCCCCAAGCAAAGGAAAGCCGATGATGAAACATCGGCTGGCACAAACATGGTGCTCGTTCTTCCGACAAAGCTTAGTGCTCCACGATTACACGATGCACTCAAGGTGGACGACAGCAAGCGCACCAACATGATAAAGTCAGAGATTGGGCTGGTTTTATCTACCGGCCTGAACAAGTAGCAAGAGCACGTCAATGAGCAAACGTGGCGAGGCTGATCCTTGTGATCGGCCCCAAAAAAAATTATGAAGGGACATTACAAAACCTTCACCGAGCAAGCAACGTGGAGGCCGATTCCGGCAATCGGCCAAAATTATCCTCACCAACCATTCTGCCTGGGTTCAACATGTTATCCAACAGAGCCGATACCATCAATTCTCTTGACAGAATCGGCTCGGGGGGGCACCCAGGTGGATAAAACACGAGGACATGCAGTAGAATTATCTCATCCTTTGGTGATGGGTATTGAAGTGTGGGGGCCGATGCATAAGTCGGCCGTAAAAAAAAATTCAAAATATCGAAATTTTTTGAGCACAGCCGATGCAGCAGACATCGACTTAAGGATATGAAAGCCGATGCATGGCCATCGACTCAAGAGGATCAATGGAGCACGAAGGGAGATTTTAATGGAAGAACTCCTCAATGGAGTGGTTTAAGGGCTCGGATCCTCTCTTCAAGAGCAATGCCAAGAGCAGCCTGGACGTGCAGATCAGGTCAAGGATGGATTGCCTCAGATCCACCGAAGGAAGGGGGCTGACTGAAAAGCTCGGGGGGCAGCTCACCCTGAAGGTTCTCTGCTCTGGGGAGCCGATTTTGTTGGAATCGGCTGGCTCTGCATTGTGGCATGAGGTCAATGGCGACCTGATTGGCTATTTCGCTACCTTTCTCGCCTTGACTAAAGCGTTTTTGAGAGCCGATTGGAGTTACCTCGGCTGCCACTGCATCATGATCTTCTCAGGGAGGAACTGGGAAGGAAAAGCCGTCGTCTTGTACGAGGTTTGGACCGTGCTGGTGCTGCAAGAAAAGGAAGGAGACTGGTTCCTCAAATTAACCGATGAACCGTCATCGGCTGTGGGACTGCGAAATACCACGGTCAAGAAAAACACAATAATCCGATTCGTTGCTATCGGTCTTGGTGTGACAAGCGGAAGGAGGGAAATTGGATTAATGGAAGGAGAAATTGAGAGAACAATTCTCATTAATTCAAAGGAGCGGCTTTACAAGAAGAGCCGATGGCTCTCAAAAGAGGGATTTGGTGCCTAGTGCACTACTACTGCTGGTCCTACTCTACTAGTCGTCGATATCCTCATCATCGCCGTCGTCGAGGTCGTCGGCGCTGCTCCCAGGAAGCTCCTCGCCGCTGCTGCCCCGGCCCGTCGGCCGGAGCTTCCTCCTCCTCCTCGTCATCATCATCATCCTCGCTATCCGCCCAGCCTGCGGAAGCGCTTCGTTGGAGGATATCCAGCGGAGGAGGAGGGATCGTCTTCCTCCTCCTCATCTTCTTCTTCCTCGTCGTCGTCGTCGTCCTCGCTGTCCGCCCACATGCGGGAGCGCTTCCTCGGCGGAAGCCCGGCGGAGGGGGAGGCCTTGGTCTTCTCCGCTTCTCCTTCTTTCTTCTCCTTGTCAGAGGAGATGGGGTTCGCCCCGGAGCAGGGATCGTCTTCTTCCTTGTTTTTCGGCGACGAGTGGAGAGAGAGGTTTGAAGCAGAGGAGGAAGAGGAAGACATGGCTGCAGGGGGAGAGGGTTTTTTGGTTTGGTGAACAGAGCAGAGCAAGGGGATGGAGCGGTGAACCGTTTGGCAAAGATAAATAAAGAGAGTGAAGTGGAGATTTAATGCCATGACGGTTCTCGAGGGTGTGATGCTGAAATTGTCAATTCATACAGAGAAGCCCAGGAGGCGAGGCGTAATGATGGAAGATTCTGCGGCAGTTCTGCTCTGCCACGACATGACCCGACGAAAGGAAGCGTAATGATTTTGGAAATATCATTTCCAAAACCAGGGGGGAATGTGTTATCACCAGAATTTGACCGAGTCAGAGGTGGGCCGCGATCAAGATGGACTCGAAGAATATATATAGAAGAAATACGTGAATCGGCCTTTTATACCAAGTTGGGCTTAATTGCCTATGTATTTGTAATATATTAGATCGCATCTTAGTTAGAATCTTACCCGTGCACGGTTTAGTGCACGCCCACATTAGAAAGTCCGTCTGGACTATAAATATGTATCTAGGGTTTATGGAATAAACAACAACCAACGTTCAACCACAAACAAATCGCGGCGCATCGCCAACTCCTTCGTCTCGAGGGTTTCTACCGGTAAGCACCATGCTGCCTAGATCGCATCTTGCGATCTAGGCAGCGTAATGCCTATCCCCGTTGTTCATGCGTTGCTCGTATCGAAGCCTTTTTGATGGCGAGCAACGTAGTTATCTTAGATATGTTAGGGTTAGCATTGTTCTTCATATTACATGCTTTCGTAGTGCAGCCCTTGCATGTCTAGCCGCCCTTACACCTATCTTAGGTGTAGGGGCGGCACCCCGCTTGATCATTATTTAGTAGATTCGATCCGTTACGGTTGCTCCTTGTTTCATCAGGGATTAGTTTAATATCTGCAATAGTTAGGCCTTACAAAGGGTTGGAGGATCCAGCGGCGTGTAGGGTGGCGTTCGCTAGCCCTAGAAAGGATGTTCCGGGGATCAACCTCGTGTTGGTTTTTAGGCCCTGTCTAGGATCGGCTTACGGTCACCGTGCGCGAGCGCGAGGCCCAATCGTGAGTAGGATGATCCGATTATGCGGTGAAAACCCTAAATCGTCGTAGATCTTATCATCTTTATCTTGATCAAGCAGGACCACCATATATTCGGACACCGTGTCTGAATCATGGGTGGATCGGCTCTTTGAGCCGATTCACAGGATAACCCGAGAGCCGATCGAGGCTCGTATTTAATGTTTACGTGTATGCCATGCAGGAAACTAAGCGAGGCATCATCCACACCTTCCTGACCGGGTATAGGTCAGGTGGCACGCCCTTGTGATAAACATCGGACGTGCGACCAGGAGGCTTTGCGGGCCGTCGCTCTGAGGGACTGGGGCCAGCCGCAGCCCTAGTTGTTCCCGGCTCTACCGTGTTGACCATCTCTGCCCGCCAGGGGGTTTCTGACGTCAACAAATAGTAGTTGATCTATTGATCAACGAACATCACAAATAGCGGAAGCGAAGTAGTAGTGGCTATCTAATCCACAGGCCAACGCTTGACGTCAGGAGTAGTCCTAGTTGTCGTAGACGTCCTGCTGTCCATCTTCCTCGTACTCGCTCGTTCATCTTCATAGTCCGGCCATTTGAATAGCCAGGGACAAAGCCATGAGTACTTTTAAAGTACTCGCAAACTAATACTAGTGTAAGCACTATCAATTTTAGTAAGGGGATACTAAGCTCTAGGTTTATTTGCATAAAGCCAAGTTTATTTCATAAACTTTTAGTAGAGATGCTTGAATCACTAGACTAACTCAAGTGGGAACATTAGTGTCATTCCCACAGCTCGGTTGTTTTTGAATTCCAATTCACCATTCACCTTTTCAAATTTAAAACACAAGTCATATGTCACATTTTTGAAAAATGGTCTGATGACGGAACAGGTATGGCCTTTCCAACCGTCCTTAACCGTGGACGCGGCTATTCGAATAGGTTTACACTCTGCAGAGGTTGTACACTTGTGCCACAACTTTTGATTACATCCGTCGTGGGTAACCCCGAATAATCGTAACTCGAGACGCGGATCATCAACCATAACCTTTCACTTACATATCCTAGTACGGGCACCTCTCCCCATGAGCTTGGCCTCCCGGTGAAGACAGATCGCCAGCTGGGAACCGCACGGGGCTTGGGCCGGACATTCACCTCATCTTTAACGTCGTTTCTTTTGTGTTGTGGAGGCAGCTTTTGGCATAACCCCGATGACGCTTGTTTAGAGGGAACCCATACTAAGACACATAAACTTCCAGTTAAGCCCTACCCATAATCGAGTACTCGTGGGGGTACTTGTAAATTGGAATGGTATCGCATCCGAACCCAACCATCAGTTTTCGTAGAATTCACCAAGTCATTCACCAGCCATATTCACCTTCAAAATCTTTCAATAGAATGACTCATCATTCCAAAAAATTTAAAGTCATTGGTTTTCACAAGTTCCCATCTCTAATAGTCAATTTTAATCTTTAGCACTAGCAACTAGTTATGAGGGGTGCTAAGTAACCTCGGATTGCTCTAGGCTAAGTTTGATACTCTTGCACTACTCCATAACTAAACAAAGTGAATCATGAATCAAAAAGTAACTTTGGTAATTAAAATCAAGTAAAGCTTTGATAAACAAAAGTCAAAAACTTGTAAGGTAAAAACTTGGGCTAGGATCATTAAGCATAAATAAAAAGGGGATGAGGCCTTGCTCTTGTAGAGCTTTGCCTTAGGGTATCTTGCAAGAATATTAGCTTGCAACATTATAACTTGCATTAGCCTAGCTTGCCTTGGTTGGTGTATGGATCAAAATGTTCCTCCTTCTTCTCCGTAGATGTTCTCGTCGTCCCCTTCGTAGCCTTCGGTACTAGCGTCTATAAACGAATACGAGGATACAATCACCACCCAAACTTGCATGCTAGACTAAACACACCAAAGATTCACACAAGCCTATGCTAACATCACATCTTATTTAGCATGGTGATTTACTTGGTTTTATTGTGAAAAATAAATTCCTCTCATTATAATTATTTATTAGTATAGCTAATTAATGCTTTGGAGGAAATAATTTCCTCTCATTGAATCTTCTTAAGATTTAATCTCTCCAAATAATAATAAGGTATGAGTATAGGTTGACCAAGGTCTACACTCATATCTATTATTTGAGAGTAGAATTTAAATGAGGTGCTACACCTCATGCATTTTAATACTAGCATGGAAATGATTTAATGTCTTTAAGTAACCAAGCATGAGGATTATTAGACCAAGGTCAGTACCTCTATTTGAATTACTTAGGATCACAATTTAAATGAGAGAGAAGCTCCCATACTCTTTGTTAAGTTTGAATTCCAAGTTTACTTGCTCTAGAATTGACTACATAGTCATTTTATTTCATCTAGTCCATGATCATACAAACAACATGTCTATATTATTGCATAATCAATTAGAGGACATCATTTGTGATTTATTAGAGTTGGAATCAATTCAAAATCTATTCTGGTTAAATTTTAAATAAAGTTTGAATGTTCAAAAGTCCCTCGTCTTGTTATTTTTATCAAATTCATTCTACTATGAATTTGGGGGTGGGGCCGATGGCATTGGATAGATAAATTCATGGGCTTTCCAACGGTATAAAGTTTACTAAATTTGGTTTTGCAGATTTCAAACTATTCAAATTTTACTAAACCTTCAAGCAGATATTTTGAATAAAGATTAAATCCGAATTTGAATTGATGGGCTAGGCGGGAAAGCTAAACGGGCCGAAACAGATTTAAATTTCACTTCGCAGCCCAACTAGCAACTGGTGCGGGTGGGCTGCCCTGACGAGGTGGGGGCCACCTGTCAGTGGCTCTTTAAACGCCGAAGCGGTACGCGTGCGTTAGGCCGTAGGATTAGAACATGATCCGACGGTGCTGGAGCATCGTCGTCTCCGACGAGCGACGGCTCACTGGCGGCGAGCCTAGGGGGTGGGAGAGCCTACCAGGCCGTTGCAGGAGTCTGGCAGTGTGCGCGGAGAAGTGGAAGTAGATGAGGAAGAGCTTGGGGCAGCGACGGCGCTCGGGGAGGCTCCAATCGAAGCAGGGCTTCCGCGGGCTCCGGCGGACCTCAGCTTCCAATTGCTGCTGCTCCGGCGAGGTGGTGTTAAATTGAGGTGGGGAGAGTGATCAGTGAAGAGAGGGGAGCAGATGGTGTGAAGAAGTTGCGGGCTGAGGTGCTCTATTTATAGCGGGCGAGGGTGGCCGTGAGGTGCTGCAAGGGCGCGTCGACGGCGTGGCCTCTCCGTCGATCGAAAGGGAAAGGCGAGGACAACATCTTGTAGGCGTCGTCCTGGCGATGCTCGAGGACTAGCTGGCGCAGCGAAAGGGTGAAAGGATTGCTCAGGAGGTCGATTCGAGTGCGGCGGTCCTTGCGGTAAGATTCCGACGAGGACGACGGTGATGAGGCGGCCGCAGTCGATCGATCGTGTATAGTGGCTAGAGGGCGCAGAGGCGGTGCTCGACGCAGCGGTAGGCTTTGCAGGGGAGGCGTAGGCTGCTCGAGCGCGCGACGTACCGGCGTGTCCAGGGCGCGCTCACCGCGTCGACTGGCACGCTCTGGCACGGTTTGGACGCGCTGGTTCTGGCCAATGCCGAGCCTTGGCAAGCATGGGCTGTGTACCGTGATGTTCCTCGTGTTACAGAGATGCTCTGGGACAAGGTGGTGCTGAGAGAGAGAGGCTAGAGAGAGAGGTGCCAAAGGTGGCCGGCATGGCCACGGCATGCATAGTCTAGGGTTTCTTTCCCTCTCCTCTCACTTTAATCGACCAAGGCAGGTACTGGGATGATGCAGGGGCTGTAAGAGGGTGTGATGATCACAGGTTAAAGGGCTTTAGGCAAGAAACCAGAGGGTAATAGAGGGTAACACTAATCTGGATTATTGCCTGCAAGGTGTTCGGTCAAATGGCCGCATGAAGCTTTTGTTTGAAATTTGAAATTATTTTTGGTGAATCTCATTTATATAATTAAGGTGAAGTATTGGTGGTGGTGGTACTCATTTTGGAATTGAAATGCAAAGTTTCAAATTTGGGTATGATCTTCACTTTATTTCAGCATCCCTACTTGTCAAACCATTTCTCGGTCAACTCTGGTCAACTTCAGCAAGTGATGGTCAACAGAGAAGTTGTTCGCCTTGACTTGGTCTTGGATGACATGGCTTTGGTTGACCAAGTTTAGTTTAGGAATAAAGAAAACCAGAGGGGTAAAGAGGTGAAGAAAATATTTTGGTGACATATGACCATTATCATATGTGGGTTGAATTTGAAATTTTCTTTGATTTGAATTTGGTTTCTTCTATGCATTTGTGTTTGTTTATCATATATAAGTATTTTAGAAACCAAAAATCAAGCTATGGTGGCCTTGGGTGAAGATTTGCAAAATTGGCTTTATGTGTATGTGAGTGAAATTGGGATTTTCTCATTATTTGATTTCTATCCATTTGATTTGACTTTTGTTGACTCTAATGTTATTCTTTTTAGTTTAGAAATATTTTCAAACCATTGAATCCATTTCAAAAGGTCTTGATCAAATATTTGCAAAAATGGCCATAACACATAAGAGGTGATGTGTCAAATTTCATTATTCTTGTTAATTGTTCACCTTGCTTTACTTGGACATGGGTTGGGGTCAATTTAGCATTGGATTAGGTTTAGAGAAGGTTTCCCAACATTTGGTCAAGGTTTAAAGTCATAGGTCAAAAATTGGGTATTATGGCTATGTGTCACATATGCCTCTATGCATATGTTGCATTTAAATTTAAATTTGACTTGGCTTGACCCCATTGGTGTTGTTGAGTGTTGAAATGGTATATGGAAGTGATCCAATCATTCACAACATGTATTAGGGTCAAGGTTCCCAAATTCATAAATTTGCATTTTACTCTCATATGCCTCTATGGCATTTTTAGTTTCTTTTTAATTTCTTTGGTTTCACTTTGGATTTGGTTTGATAAGTGCTAGGTAAAGTGTATGAAGGTTTTCCAAACCTCTAAACAAAGTAGAAAGGTCTAGGGTAAAGATTTGTAAAAATAGCCATAGGCACATATACCTTTTTCTTATTTAGTTTCCTTTTATTTTATTTTAGCTAGGATGGTGAAAAGAGGGGTGAGGTTTAGGGTTTAAGATTATTTCAAAACTACTATTACAAGCAAACATGGCAATAGCACAAGAATTAAGCAAGATCACTATGTATCATACTTAATTTAATAAAAGTTTTTGTTGGTTCCAAAATTTGTAACTAGGGAAATTCATTTGTTTTGTTTTGAATTTTTGAGATGTTACAAACCCTTCCCCTTAAACAAATCTCGTCCCGAGATTTTAAGAAAAGTTTGGTTCCTAAGAGAGATTGAGCATGTTATTAACAAGAAGACATACTTGGCATGGTCTCGTGGTGCTTCCCGAGCTTCGAGTGGCATTCAAGCGGTAGTAACGACCGTTGCGGTTGTTTGGGTAGTGTGGGGCAAACTTCCTTCCCAGTGGTGGCACAGCGCTGCTGCTGGGCGGTTGCAGCGGTATTGAGGGCAGTCTTGGCAAGCTTCTTGGGGCACTCATTGGAATAGTGACCCACAGTTCCACATTCATAGCAGGTTACCGTTGACTTGTCCTTTTGGGCAATGGGTACATCATTGCTTCCGATCCTTGGGGCATTGTTGGCGGCTTTCATCGGGCACTTCCTAGAGTAATGACCCGTAACACCACATTCATAGCAAGTCACAGTGGACTTGCCTCCGGGGGCATGGTTGGGTATTGGGATGAGCTGCTCCAGGTGATGCTATTCCGACGCGGAGGCTAGCAATGAGGTAGTCCTTCTTGGCGTGTTGATGACGAAGTGCCTTGCGCTCCATTGCAAGGATGTTGATGGTGTCGGTCATCTTGGCATGCTCAAGGTGCATCTCGGTTGGCTTGGGCACGGGGTTGTTGCGGGTAGGAGGGGCCATCCGAATAATAAGGTGGATCATACGATAAGCGGGGAATTTCTATGGTTCGTTTGAGATAAACTTGAAAAGTTTCAAAACTTGAGTAGTGTTGAGGGGGTACAACCAACAACACTTTTTCATTCATACCAAACATCACACATTACAAAGCTAACACACCGTTGGTTTTAAGAACCATTCATCGCTCTACGATACAAGGGGATCCTGATACAAACTCTTGCGTAGGTGTGAGTTCTACTAAAGTGATCAAGTGTGCAAAATTTTAGGTAGAATTTCAAGGAAAAGTAGAGCATGGACTTCTCCTTTTGAAAAGATTTCAAGGATAAGAGTGAGAATAAGTTTTCATAAATATTCACTTCATTGGTTTTGAAACTAAGTTTTTCGGACGTCCATTCTAACTAGGGTCTCCTAAGGTCAAACAATGGCTCTGATACCAACTTGTCAACACCCGGATTTTTAAGTCCAGATGCCTATTATGCCATACATCGCAATCCCAGGAATATTGTTGTTGCGAGACATAATAGTTGAATATCATAGAGTCATCACACATAATCGTCTTACAAAGGTAGATCACATGATCCAATATTACAATAGTAGTTGATCTATTGATCAACGAACATCACAAATAGCGGAAGCGAAGTAGTAGTGGCTATCTAATCCACAGGCCAACGCTTGACGTCAGGAGTAGTCCTAGTTGTCGTAGACGTCCTGCTGTCCATCTTCCTCGTACTTCTGTTCATCTTCATAGTCTGGCCATTTGAATAGCCAGGGACAAAGCCATGAGTACTTTTAAAGTACTCGCAAACTAATACTAGTGTAAGCACTATCAATTTTAGTAAGGGGATGCTAAGCTCTAGGTTTATTTGCATAAAGCCAAGTTTATTTCATAAACTTTTAGTAGAGATGCTTGAATCACTAGACTAACTCAAGTGGGAACATTAGTGTCATTCCCACAACTCGGTTGTTTTTGAATTCCAATTCACCATTCACCTTTTCAAATTTAAAACACAAGTCATATGTCACATTTTTGAAAAATGGTCTGATGACGGAACAAGTATGGCCTTTCCAACCGTCCTTAACCGTGGACGCGGCTATTCGAATAGGTTTACACTGCGCAGAGGTTGTACACTTGTGCCACAACTTTTGATTACATCCGTCGTGGGTAACCCTGAATAATCGTAACTCAGTACACGGATCATCAACCATAACCTTTCACTTACATATCCTAGTACAGGCACCTCTCCCCATGAGCTTGGCCTCCCAGTGAAGACAGACTGCCAGCCTGGGAACTGCACAGGGCTTGGGCCGGACATTCACCTCATCTTTAACGTCGTTTCTTTTGTGTTGTGGAGGCAGCTTTTGGCATAACCCCGATGACGCTTGTTTAGAGGGAACCCATACTAAGACACATAAACTTCCAGTTAAGCCCTACCCATAATCAGGTACTGTGGGGGTACTTGTAAATTGGAATGGTATCGCATCCGAACCCAACCATCAGTTTTCGTAGAATTCACCAAGTCATTCACCAGTCATATTCACCTTCAAAATCTTTCAATAGAATGACTCATCATTCCAAAAAATTTAAAGTCATTGGTTTTCACAAGTTCCCATCTCTAATAGTCAATTTTAATCTTTAGCACTAGCAACTAGTTATGAGGGGTGCTAAGTAACCTGGATTGCTCTAGGCTAAGTTTGATACTCTTGCACTACTCCATAACTAAACAAAGTGAATCATGAATCAAAAAGTAACTTTGGTAATTAAAATCAAGTAAAGCTTTGATAAACCAAAGTCAAAAACTTGTAAGGTAAAAACTTGGGCTAGGATCATTAAGCATAAATAAAAAGGGGATGAGGCCTTGCTCTTGTAGAGCTTTGCCTTAGGGTATCTTGCAAGAATATTAGCTTGCAACATTATAACTTGCATTAGCCTAGCTTGCCTTGGTTGGTGTATGGATCAAAATGTTCCTCCTTCTTCTCCGTAGATGTTCTCGTCGTCCCCTTCGTAGCCTTCGGTACTAGCGTCTATAAACGAATACGAGGATACAATCACCACCCAAACTTGCATGCTAGACTAAACACACCAAAGATTCACACAAGCCTATGCTAACATCACATCTTATTTAGCATGGTGATTTACTTGGTTTTATTGTGAAAAATAAATTCCTCTCATTATAATTATTTATTAGTATAGCTAATTAATGCTTTGGAGGAAATAATTTCCTCTCATTGAATCTTCTTAAGATTTAATCTCTCCAAATAATAATAAGGTATGAGTATAGGTTGACCAAGGTCTACACTCATATCTATTATTTGAGAGTAGAATTTAAATGAGGTGCTACACCTCATGCATTTTAATACTAGCATGGAAATGATTTAATGTCTTTAAGTAACCAAGCATGAGGCTTATTAGACCAAGGTCAGTACCTCTATTTGAATTACTTAGGATCACAATTTAAATGAGAGAGAAGCTCCCATACTCTTTGTTAAGTTTGAATTCCAAGTTTACTTGCTCTAGAATTGACTACATAGTCATTTTATTTCATCTAGTCCATGATCATACAAACAACATGTCTATATTATTGCATAATCAATTAGAGGACATCATTTGTGATTTATTAGAGTTGGAATCAATTCAAAATCTATTCTGGTTAAATTTTAAATAAAGTTTGAATGTTCAAAAGTCCCTGTCTTGTTATTTTTATCAAATTCATTCTACTATGAATTTGGGGGTGGGGCCAGTGGCATTGGATAGATAAATTCATGGGCTTTCCAACGGTATAAAGTTTACTAAATTTGGTTTTGCAGATTTCAAACTATTCAAATTTTACTAAACCTTCAGCAGTATATTTTGAATAAAGATTAAATCCGAATTTGAATTGATGGGCTAGGCGGGAAAGCTAAACGGGCCGAAACAGATTTAAATTTCACTTCGCAGCCCAACTAGCAACTGGTGCGGGTGGGCTGCCCTGACGAGGTGGGGGCCACCTTTCAGCGGCTCTTTAAACGCCGAAGCGGTACGCGTGCGTTAGGCCGTAGGATTAGAACATGATCCGACGGTGCTGGAGCATCGTCGTCTCCGACGAGCGACGGCTCACTGGCGGCGAGCCTAGGGGGTGGGAGAGCCCACCGGGCCGTTGCGGGAGTCCGGCAGTGTGCGCGGAGAAGTGGAAGTAGATGAGGAAGAGCTTGGGGCAGCGACGGCGCTCGGGGAGGCTCCAATCGAGCGGGGCTTCCGCGGGCTCCGGCGGACCTCGGCTTCCAATTGCTCGCTGCTCCGGCGAGGTGGTGTTAAATTGAGGTGGGGAGAGTGATCGGTGAAGAGAGGGGAGCAGATGGTGTGAAGAAGTTGCGGGCTGAGGTGCTCTATTTATAGCGGGCGAGGGTGGCCGTGAGGTGCTCGCAAGGGCGCGTCGACGGCGTGGCCTCTCCGTCGATCGAAAGGGAAAGGCGAGGACAACATCTTGTAGGCGTCGTCCTGGCGATGCTCGAGGACTAGCTGGCGCAGCGAAAGGGTGAAAGGATTGCTCAGGAGGTCGATTCGAGTGCGGCGGTCCTTGCGGTAAGATTCCGACGAGGACGACGGTGATGAGGCGGCCGCAGTCGATCGATCGTGTCTAGTGGCTAGAGGGCGCAGAGGCGGTGCTCGACGCAGCGGTAGGCTTTGCAGGGGAGGCGTAGGCTGCTCGAGCGCGCGACGTACCGGCGTGTCCAGGGCGCGCTCACCGCGTCGACTGGCACGCTCTGGCACGGTTTGGACGCGCTGGTTCTGGCCAATGCCGAGCCTTGGCGAGCATGGGCTGTGTACCGTGATGTTCCTCGTGTTACAGAGATGCTCTGGGACAAGGTGGTGCTGAGAGAGAGAGGCTAGAGAGAGAGGTGCCAAAGGTGGCCGGCATGGCCACGGCATGCATAGTCTAGGGTTTCTTTCCCTCTCCTCTCACTTTAATCGACCAAGGCAGGTACTCGGGATGATGCAGGGGCTGTAAGAGGGTGTGATGATCACAGGTTAAAGGGCTTTAGGCAAGAAACCAGAGGGTAATAGAGGGTAACACTAATCTGGATTATTGCCTGCAAGGTGTTCGGTCAAATGGCCGCATGAAGCTTTTGTTTGAAATTTGAAATTCTTTTTGGTGAATCTCATTTATATAATTAAGGTGAAGTATTGGTGGTGGTGGTACTCATTTTGGAATTGAAATGCAAAGTTTCAAATTTGGGTATGATCTTCACTTTATTTCAGCATCCCTACTTGTCAAACCATTTCTGGTCAACCTGGTCAACTTCAGCAGTGATGGTCAACAGAGAAGTTGTTCGCCTTGACTTGGTCTTGGATGACATGGCTTTGGTTGACCAAGTTTAGTTTAGGAATAAAGAAAACCAGAGGGGTAAAGAGGTGAAGAAAATATTTTGGTGACATATGACCATTATCATATGTGGGTTGAATTTGAAATTTTCTTTGATTTGAATTTGGTTTCTTCTATGCATTTGTGTTTGTTTATCATATATAAGTATTTTAGAAACCAAAAATAAAGCTATGGTGGCCTTGGGTGAAGATTTGCAAAATTGGCTTTATGTGTATGTGAGTGAAATTGGGATTTTCTCATTATTTGATTTCTATCCATTTGATTTGACTTTTGTTGACTCTAATGTTATTCTTTTTAGTTTAGAAATATTTTCAAACCATTGAATCCATTTCAAAAGGTCTTGATCAAATATTTGCAAAAATGGCCATAACACATAAGAGGTGATGTGTCAAATTTCATTATTCTTGTTAATTGTTCACCTTGCTTTACTTGGACATGGGTTGGGGTCAATTTAGCATTGGATTAGGTTTAGAGAAGGTTTCCCAACATTTGGTCAAGGTTTAAAGTCATAGGTCAAAAATTGGGTATTATGGCTATGTGTCACATATGCCTCTATGCATATGTTGCATTTAAATTTAAATTTGACTTGGCTTGACCCCATTGGTGTTGTTGAGTGTTGAAATGGTATATGGAAGTGATCCAATCATTCACAACATGTATTAGGGTCAAGGTTCCCAAATTCATAAATTTGCATTTTACTCTCATATGCCTCTATGGCATTTTTAGTTTCTTTTTAATTTCTTTGGTTTCACTTTGGATTTGGTTTGATAAGTGCTAGGTAAAGTGTATGAAGGTTTTCCAAACCTCTAAACAAAGTAGAAAGGTCTAGGGTAAAGATTTGTAAAAATAGCCATAGGCACATATACCTTTTTCTTATTTAGTTTCCTTTTATTTTATTTTAGCTAGGATGGTGAAAAGAGGGGTGAGGTTTAGGGTTTAAGATTATTTCAAAACTACTATTACAAGCAAACATGGCAATAGCACAAGAATTAAGCAAGATCACTATGTATCATACTTAATTTAATAAAAGTTTTTGTTGGTTCCAAAATTTGTAACTAGGGAAATTCATTTGTTTTGTTTTGAATTTTTGAGATGTTACAAACCCTTCCCCCTTAAACAAATCTCGTCCCGAGATTTTAAGAAAAGTTTGGTTCCTAAGAGAGATTGAGCATGTTATTAACAAGAAGACATACTTGGCATGGTCTGTGGTGCTTCCTGAGCTTCAGTGGCATTCAAGCGGTAGTAACGACCGTTGCGGTTGTTTGGGTAGTGTGGGGCAAACTTCCTTCCAGTGGTGGCACAGCGCTGCTGCTGGGCGGTTGCAGCGGTATTGAGGGCAGTCTTGGCAAGCTTCTTGGGGCACTCATTGGAATAGTGACCCACAGTTCCACATTCATAGCAGGTTACCGTTGACTTGTCCTTTTGGGCAATGGGTACATCATTGCTTCCAGTCCTTGGGGCATTGTTGGCGGCTTTCATCGGGCACTTCCTAGAGTAATGACCCGTAACACCACATTCATAGCAAGTCACAGTGGACTTGCCTCTGGGGGCATGGTTGGGTATTGGGATGAGCTGCTCCAGTGATGCTATTCTGACGCGGAGGCTAGCAATGAGGTAGTCCTTCTTGGCGTGTTGATGACGAAGTGCCTTGCGCTCCATTGCAAGGATGTTGATGGTGTCAGTCATCTTGGCATGCTCAAGGTGCATCTGGTTGGCTTGGGCACGGGGGTTGTTGCGGGTAGGAGGGGCCATCTGAATAATAAGGTGGATCATACGATAAGCGGGGAATTTCTATGGTTCGTTTGAGATAAACTTGAAAAGTTTCAAAACTTGAGTAGTGTTGAGGGGGTACAACCAACAACACTTTTTCATTCATACCAAACATCACACATTACAAAGCTAACACACTTGTTGGTTTTAAGAACCATTCATCGCTCTACGATACAAGGGGATCCCGATACAAACTCTTGCGTAGGTGTGAGTTCTACTAAAGTGATCAAGTGTGCAAAATTTTAGGTAGAATTTCAAGGAAAAGTAGAGCATGGACTTCTCCTTTTGAAAAGATTTCAAGGATAAGAGTGAGAATAAGTTTTCATAAATATTCACTTCATTGGTTTTGAAACTAAGTTTTTCGGACGTCCATTCTAACTAGGGTCTCCTAAGGTCAAACAATGGCTCGATACCAACTTGTCAACACCCGGATTTTTAAGTCCGGATGCCTATTATGCCATACATCGCAATCCCGGGAATATTGTTGTTGCGAGACATAATAGTTGAATATCATAGAGTCATCACACATAATCGTCTTACAAAGGTAGATCACATGATCCAATATTACAATAGTAGTTGATCTATTGATCAACGAACATCACAAATAGCGGAAGCGAAGTAGTAGTGGCTATCTAATCCACGAGCCAACGCTTGACGTCAGGAGTAGTCCTAGTTGTCGTAGACGTCCTGCTGTCCATCTTCCTCGTACTTCTGTTCATCTTCATAGTCTGGCCATTTGAATAGCCAGGGACAAAGCCATGAGTACTTTTAAAGTACTCGCAAACTAATACTAGTGTAAGCACTATCAATTTTAGTAAGGGGATGCTAAGCTCTAGGTTTATTTGCATAAAGCCAAGTTTATTTCATAAACTTTTAGTAGAGATGCTTGAATCACTAGACTAACTCAAGTGGGAACATTAGTGTCATTCCCACAACTCGGTTGTTTTTGAATTCCAATTCACCATTCACCTTTTCAAATTTAAAACACAAGTCATATGTCACATTTTTGAAAAATGGTCTGATGACGGAACAGTATGGCCTTTCCAACCGTCCTTAACCGTGGACGCGGCTATTCGAATAGGTTTACACTCGCGAGAGGTTGTACACTTGTGCCACAACTTTTGATTACATCCGTCGGGGTAACCCCGAATAATCGTAACTCAGTACACGGATCATCAACCATAACCTTTCACTTACATATCCTAGTACGGGCACCTCTCCCCATGAGCTTGGCCTCCCGGTGAAGACAGACCGCCGACTGGGAACCGCACGAGGCTTGGGCCGGACATTCACCTCATCTTTAACGTCGTTTCTTTTGTGTTGTGGAGGCAGCTTTTGGCATAACCCCGATGACGCTTGTTTAGAGGGAACCCATACTAAGACACATAAACTTCCAGTTAAGCCCTACCCATAATCGAGTACTGTGGGGGTACTTGTAAATTGGAATGGTATCACATCCGAACCCAACCATCGGTTTCGTAGAATTCACCAAGTCATTCACCAGTCATATTCACCTTCAAAATCTTTCAATAGAATGACTCATCATTCCAAAAAATTTAAAGTCATTGGTTTTCACAAGTTCCCATCTCTAATAGTCAATTTTAATCTTTAGCACTAGCAACTAGTTATGAGGGGTGCTAAGTAACCTGGATTGCTCTAGGCTAAGTTTGATACTCTTGCACTACTCCATAACTAAACAAAGTGAATCATGAATCAAAAAGTAACTTTGGTAATTAAAATCAAGTAAAGCTTTGATAAACCAAAGTCAAAAACTTGTAAGGTAAAAACTTGGGCTAGGATCATTAAGCATAAATAAAAAGGGGATGAGGCCTTGCTCTTGTAGAGCTTTGCCTTAGGGTATCTTGCAAGAATATTAGCTTGCAACATTATAACTTGCATTAGCCTAGCTTGCCTTGGTTGGTGTATGGATCAAAATGTTCCTCCTTCTTCTCCGTAGATGTTCTCGTCGTCCCCTTCGTAGCCTTCGGTACTAGCGTCTATAAACGAATACGAGGATACAATCACCACCCAAACTTGCATGCTAGACTAAACACACCAAAGATTCACACAAGCCTATGCTAACATCACATCTTATTTAGCATGGTGATTTACTTGGTTTTATTGTGAAAAATAAATTCCTCTCATTATAATTATTTATTAGTATAGCTAATTAATGCTTTGGAGGAAATAATTTCCTCTCATTGAATCTTCTTAAGATTTAATCTCTCCAAATAATAATAAGGTATGAGTATAGGTTGACCAAGGTCTACACTCATATCTATTATTTGAGAGTAGAATTTAAATGAGGTGCTACACCTCATGCATTTTAATACTAGCATGGAAATGATTTAATGTCTTTAAGTAACCAAGCATGAGGCTTATTAGACCAAGGTCAGTACCTCTATTTGAATTACTTAGGATCACAATTTAAATGAGAGAGAAGCTCCCATACTCTTTGTTAAGTTTGAATTCCAAGTTTACTTGCTCTAGAATTGACTACATAGTCATTTTATTTCATCTAGTCCATGATCATACAAACAACATGTCTATATTATTGCATAATCAATTAGAGGACATCATTTGTGATTTATTAGAGTTGGAATCAATTCAAAATCTATTCTGGTTAAATTTTAAATAAAGTTTGAATGTTCAAAAGTCTCTGTCTTGTTATTTTTATCAAATTAATTCTACTATGAATTTGGGGGTGGGGCCAGTGGCATTGGATAGATAAATTCATGGGCTTTCCAACGGTATAAAGTTTACTAAATTTGGTTTGGCAGATTTCAAACTATTCAAATTTTACTAAACCTTCAGCAGTATATTTTGAATAAAGATTAAATCCGAATTTGAATTGATGGGCTAGGCGGGAAAGCTAAACGGGCCGAAACAAATTTAAATTTCACTTCGCAGCCCAACTAGCAACTGGTGCGGGTGGGCTGCCCTGATGAGGTGGGGGCCACCTGTCAGCGGCTCTTTAAACGCCGAAGCGGTACGCGCGCGTTAGGCCGTAGGATTAGAACATGATCCGACGGTGCTGGAGCATCATCGTCTCCGACGAGCGACGGCTCACTGACGGCGAGCCTAGGGGGTGGGAGAGCCTACCAGGCCGTTGCAGGAGTCTGGCAGTGTGCGCAGAGAAGTGGAAGTAGATGAGGAAGAGCTTGGGGCAGCGGCGGCGCTCGGGGAGGCTCCAATCGAAGCAGTGGCTTCCGCGGGCTCCGGCGGACCTCGGCTTCCAATTGCTCGCTGCTCCGGCGAGGTGGTGTTAAATTGAGGTGGGGAGAGTGATCGGTGAAGAGAGGGGAGCGAGATGGTGTGAAGAAGTTGCGGGCTGAGGTGCTCTATTTATAGCGGGCGAGGGTGGCCGTGAGGTGCTGCAAGGGCGCGTCGACGGCGTGGCCTCTCCGTCGATCGAAAGGGCAAGGCGAGGACAACATCTTGTAGGCGTCGTCCTGGCGATGCTCGAGGACTAGCTGGCGCAGCGAAAGGGTGAAAGGATTGCTCAGGAGGTCGATTCGAGTGCGGCGGTCCTTGCGGTAAGATTCCGACGAGGACGACGGTGACGAGGCGGCCGCAGTCGATCGATCGTGTCTAGTGGCTAGAGGGCGCAGAGGCGGTGCTCGACGCAGCGGTAGGCTTTGCAGGGGAGGCGTAGGCTGCTCGAGCGCGCGACGTACCGGCGTGTCCAGGGCGCGCTCACCGCGTCGACTGGCACGCTCTGGCACGGTTTGGACGCGCTGGTTCTGGCCAATGCCGAGCCTTGGCGAGCATGGGATGTGTACCGTGATGTTCCTCGTGTTACAGAGATGCTCTGGGACAAGGTGGTGCTGAGAGAGAGAGGCTAGAGAGAGAGGTGCCAAAGGTGGCCGGCATGGCCACGACATGCATAGTCTAGGGTTTCTTTCCCTCTCCTCTCACTTTAATCGACCAAGGCAGGTACTGGGATGATGCAGGGGCTGTAAGAGGGTGTGATGATCACAGGTTAAAGGGGTTTAGGCAAGAAACCAGAGGGTAATAGAGGGTAACACTAATCTGGATTATTGCCTGCAAGGTGTTCGGTCAAATGGCCGCATGAAGCTTTTGTTTGAAATTTGAAATTCTTTTTGGTGAATCTCATTTATATAATTAAGGTGAAGTATTGGTGGTGGTGGTACTCATTTTGGAATTGAAATGCAAAGTTTCAAATTTGGGTATGATCTTCACTTTATTTCAGCATCCCTACTTGTCAAACCATTTCTGGTCAACCTGGTCAACTTCAGCAGTGATGGTCAACAGAGAAGTTGTTCGCCTTGACTTGGTCTTGGATGACATGGCTTTGGTTGACCAAGTTTAGTTTAGGAATAAAGAAAACCAGAGGGGTAAAGAGGTGAAGAAAATATTTTGGTGACATATATGTGGGTTGAATTTGAAATTTTCTTTGATTTGAATTTGGTTTATTCTATGCATTTGTGTTTGTTTATCATATATAAGTATTTTAGAAACCAAAAATCAAGCTATGGTGGCCTTGGGTGAAGATTTGCAAAATTGGCTTTATGTGTATGTGAGTGAAATTGGGATTTTCTCATTATTTGATTTCTATCCATTTGATTTGACTTTTGTTGACTCTAATGTGATTCTTTTTAGTTTAGAAATATTTTCAAACCATTGAATCCATTTCAAAAGGTCTTGATCAAAGATTTGCAAAAATGGCCATAACACATAAGAGGTGATGTGTCAAATTTCATTATTCTTGTTAATTGTTCACCTTGCTTTACTTGGACATGGGTTGGGGTCAATTTAGCATTGGATTAGGTTTAGAGAAGGTTTCCCAACATTTGGTCAAGGTTTAAAGTCATAGGTCAAAAATTGGGTATTATGGCTATGTGTCACATATGCCTCTATGCATATGTTGCATTTAAATTTAAATTTGACTTGGCTTGACCCCATTGGTGTTGTTGAGTGTTGAAATGGTATATGGAAGTGATCCAATCATTCACAACATGTATTAGGGTCAAGGTTCCCAAATTCATAAATTTGCATTTTACTCTCATATGCCTCTATGGCATTTTTAGTTTCTTTTTAATTTCTTTGGTTTCACTTTGGATTTGGTTTGATAAGTTCTAGGTAAAGTGTATGAAGGTTTTCCAAACCTCCAAACAAAGTAGAAAGGTCTAGGGTAAAGATTTGTAAAAATAGCCATAGGCACATATACCTTTTTCTTATTTAGTTTCCTTTTATTTTATTTTAGCTAGGATGGTGAAAAGAGGGGTGATGTTTAGGGTTTAAGATTATTTCAAAACTACTATTACAAGCAAACATGGCAATAGCACAAGAATTAAGCAAGATCACTATGTATCATACTTAATTTAATAAAAGTTTTTGTTGGTTCCAAAATTTGGAACTAGGGAAATTCATTTGTTTTGTTTTGAATTTTTGAGATGTTACATACTCGCAGTCGCGCAACCTACTTTTGGCCATCTGAGGGGCCGGCGCCGTCGTCGAAGCTCGTATTCCTGACGCACTCCTTACGTCACGCACGCCGCTGATCAGACTCCTCGTCCTACCGCCTCGGCCAGAGAGGAGTCCGAGTGGACTCTCTTCTCCGCCGCCTCTGTCGCCACCATGTTGGCATGGTAGCGGGCCCTATCCCTAGACACTGCCGCCACTGCCTCGTCCCTAGCGGTGATAGCGTCCTCCACCTCGTGATTCTGCCGGTTGACCTCCCGCCCAATTTTCCCGCTAACGCCGTCGGCCATAAAGGCACCGCGCGCGGCCTCGTAGATCTCACAGCAGCCTCCACCTTCCCTCTCTCCCTCTACCTTCTCCGACCCCCTCTCCTCCTCCATCACCATGCCGCACAACCTACAAACCACGTGGGCGAAGCTCTCCCACGCCGCCCGTGCTAGGTTCCCGTGGACGTCGGAGGAGGAGCGGCAGGACGCGTGATGGGTCGTCGACGACGAGGCGATCCGCATTGCGGCCGAGGGGGGGGGGGTCGAAGGAGGAAGATGGCGTAGAGAACGCATTGCGGCGGACGGGGTGGCTGGTATGAGAACGCCGACGGCTGGTACGAGGCCGCGGACCAATGCCCGACCCTAGGAGGAACGTGGCGCGGCTCGCATTCCACCACGCCATCGAGGAGGCGGTGGACGCCGTCCACCACCGCAAGATGGCGAAGCTCAATGCGGCCATCGACGAGCGTCTTATTGAGATGACGCGCGCGAGCATGGAGCACAAGGCCTCCGTACGGGCCGGCCGCCACCGTTTAGGTGACCTTATCGAGCGGAAGAACGAGCTCATCGCCTAGGTGGCTGCCCGCCGCCTCCTCCAGATGCCCTCGCCCGAGCGGCGCGCCCACGAGGCATGTGAGGAGAAGCGCCGCCTCGAAGTGGAGCTAGGCCGGGAACAATGTATGCGTTGCCAGCAGGGGAACAAGGAAGCCCGGGTCGCTGAACTCGCCCGCCTCGAGGCACGGGAAGTTGTGGAATGAGCCGTCGCGCGCGAGCGCGAGATGAGCTTCAACCACACCATCACACCGACGGAGGCCGAGCGCGCCCTCGCCCTCACAGCAAGGACATACATGAGGAGGGCGGCCGCGGAGGAAGGCCGCCAGCGGTCATGGCCCATCCAGTTGCTAGAAGCTGGAGTCAAATCCTCGCGCAATAGCGAGGCTGCCGGCGTCGAGTGAAATCCACGACTGGCGTCTTGGGTAGCTAGCCTAGGCAGTAGTATTAAGGAAAAAAGTAATCTACTTAATTTTGATGCAATATGAAATATTAGTCTATGACACGCGGGCCAAGGGAGGACAAGGGGAGGACGCGAGAGACCAGCCCTTAGCCGTCCACGACCATGCAAACTAGGCCCAGATTTGGGTCAGCTTTGGGTTGTCCCGGACGCCGTGACCATCCGTTTTCGGACGCTGGGCCAGGATTTTATCCGGTTCGACCCATCCGGACCCGCGGGCGCGAGATGGGTCGCCCCGTTGAAGATGACCCTAGCGATCGAACCATGATAGAAAGGGGTAATGTGGGCTTCTTTCTGCACCACTGCGCTAGGGAGAAGGACTCCTGCGCGGGCCAGAAAAGCCATGTTATTTTGTAGCCTGTGAAGCCATTTTCTCCATCGGATATGGAAACTAGCCCCCATTGTTTGCTTTTCTGCAGAAACGCCTTTCTACCCTGGTGGTGCAACGCACACCTTGTTTGGTTGCAGACATGAACGTGCTCTGGTAACACCTTCCATTTGAGTGGTGAAGTTACCCAATAGTGCTAACTGAATAACAACACATTCAACAACATTCAGTTCATCAAAAGATGCTGGTAATACACAACAACTAGTTACCGTACTTGGCGATGCATCATGATTAATGCATCACAGGTTCATCACACGAGCGGTTGGTATATACCACCTCGAATAAGTTCATCAGGGATCAGGTTCAATCAAGTCATAGCTAATGGAGGGATACGAGAGCACCTCCCAAAATCAGCAGGATCATGAAGAAGGAAGCACAGGCACTAAGCGGGAAACTGCTTGTGTAGCCAGATCCTAAGCTAGGCTGCCCTCTCTGACGCCTCCAGCTAACGGTACTCGGCATACTCTTCTTCGTTGTCGTGCCCTACCAGCAAGTTAGGTTGGTACAGCTGCGCCTTGCTGACTAACCGGGGCGTGAAGATCGTTTTCATCTGAGCATAGTTCGTGATCGGGGTGTTGATGTACTCACGATGTCTCGGGTAGCGCTCCAATTCAGAAGGAGCAAGTATTAGTGCGGATGACAATGATATACTGTTAGATCAATGAAAGAAATCAATGAAGTTTACTACCTTTCCCCGTTGCCGCCGGTCTCGTCCCTCTCTCTCCCTTTCCACGAGCAGGATCACGGGGGTACCCTCGTGGGTGACGATACCCGAGGATGAAGCTTAGCGGGTCGTGAAGTTCGGGGATGGATCGAAAATTCCCCAGAAATACCTGAGAAGTAAACGAGCCATTCGGGAACTTTCGAAATTTAGTCGTGGGCCGAAAATTCCCCTCCCATCCCCAAAAAATCCTAAGAAGTAAACAAGGCCCGAAGGGTGCTCCTGATGGATTCAAAGCTCTGACGTGGGTTTATGAGGGATTAATCACTGGCAATTTCATATGCAAGCTTTTATGTAGCTCGTATCTGGACTCTGTGGATGAACTTGTAATATATTTCAACATGGTACAAGATGATGTCCAAATGTGGGTGATTTATTTCATTCTTTATAAGGTATGTATGTTTTAACTGCAACTATACTGTATTTCTTGTCTGCTAAATTACTAACCAAACTTTACTCAACGTGACTGCGAATGCAGGTGTTGTATACAACAATTTGGGATGCCTTGGAGAGAGATATGATAATATAGAAGTTGATACTTCTGCTATTTGGAGTATGATGAGCAGGCTGTCCGATTTTGTTCTAGAAATGACTTGTAGTTTATACTGGCCAGTTGACGTATAGGTTTAGTCAGCGGATATGATTAGTCTCTTTCCGCTTTTTTGAAAATGGAATGCAACCATACCCAAGTTTTGAGGTAGTAACAAATTTTGACAATACACTGTATATAGAAAATAGGCACATGGGGCCGACTCGATGTATGCAATGTATGTTCCTCATCTTCTCACTGCAATGTTAACTGTAAATGCAACACTTCCCTCATGTACAGGAGAATATGCAGATGTATTATACCTGTATTCTCTTTAGCTGTCTTCTGCAGAAACTACTCTTATATACTCTAGTAATCATCTCTTTTCTTGGTTCTGAATTAATCATGGGACCTGCTGTGAAATAATATGTGAAGCTTATCTGTGTGTTTTATTTATCTCATCTTCATCGAAATAGGGTACAAAGTGGAAAAGACTTAGATAGTTAGATTACAAGACAAAGTTGTACTGCACATGGTTTTAAACATATTCATATTCTATGTTTAGCTTGTTATCTCTAACTTAAACCCAATTTGGAAAATAATGAATTTTTTTTGAACACTCAAATAATGGACTTGTTATCTGAACTTAAATCCAATTTGCAAAATACTGGAAAAATAAACTCAAATTCTCTCACCAAGATCGGGCGGCGCTTGTCGACCCGCGTGGCCGTGCTTCCTCGCATCAGCAAGGTGCGGCGAAACCATCAGCTGTCGCTCGTACCCACGCTCTGCGCGCCTCACCTGCGTCTCCCCATTTTTCCATGGCGGCAGCGGCTGCTCACCTCCTCTCTTCCCCGCCCGTCACATCCGGCCTTCCTCCACGGCCGAGCCTATGGCATCACCGCCGCACCGGCACACGCCAGACCGAAGCTACCGGTAGCATATCCTGCCGCGCGACGCTTGGCCCCGATGGCCACCTGTCCGCGCTCGCCGCCCCCGGACCGGCAGCCGCCACGGGGAGGACGTACCTGCGGGAGCACTCCTGCCTCCTCTTCCCGCCCCCACGCGGCCGCCGCCCGCTCGCCGTCGTCAAATTCCTCGGCGGCGCCTTCATCGGGGCAGTCCCCGAGGCGACATACGGGTAAGCGGAGTCCATCCAGCCTCGCAGTACACACTATTGCTTCGGTGCGGGGAAGAGCTGTTTTGATTTGCGTTTGGGGGGCCGCGTGGTTTTGGTTGCAGCTACCTGCTGGAGCTCCTGGCGCAGGAGGGCTTCCTCGTGGTGTGCGTGCCGTACAACGTCACCTTCGACCACGCGGCCGCCGCGCGGGAGGTCTTCCAGAGGTTCCACGGCTGCTACGACGAGCTCCTCGCGTTGGGGCTGCCGGAGGCCGGGCTAACCGCTCTCCAGCTGTTGGTGGGGAGCTACTTCTCGGAAAAGATACCAAAGGTTTGCTTTGTATTTAGTTAATAATAAGGGGTTCTGGAAATTTCTGTTTCTTTTTGATCATTCGGATGATTGAGGAGGAATGTTTTAATTCCTAGTTTTGTGTATAGTTCCTTGGTAACAGTGCTTATTGGTTGATTTTCTTTCATTGGTTTCTGATCATTTCAGGCTAATGCCATTGTCTCATTCAACAATAGGCCCGCTTCAGAGGCTGTTCCTTACTTTGAGCAGGTATTTTGGTCTCCGCTTTTCTGCACATTGCATCTTTGTATCATGTTCAACTGGAGTAACTATTCTGATTCCTCACAATAACAAAAAGAAATCCATTACTAGCTTCTACACACTTCTATATTCTAGGTAATTTGACCCTTTAGTCATATGTGTTGTAGTAGTTTCTAGAGTGCCCTAGTGTGAGTTGTAACCATGTTGTTTGTGTTTGCTTTCCTAGTTTTAAGTAGTATTCTTTAGAACCTTCTAGCAATAAGTAGAACTAAGTAGTGGAAGCTCATGGGGCCTATAAATAGAGGTCCTCACCTCATTATGCAAAGTCTAGCGGGAAATGGAGACTGTTTTCAAAAATTCGGAAATCATGGTTTTAAGTTTTTAAAAAATCTGAAAAAAAAATCGTAGATGTAGAGAACGATGAAATCTACAAACGTGCAAAATCTCAATCTGAAATTATTTGTATTGTAGACTACATAAAAATTACAAAATCTGACAGGTTTTATAGTTTTGAAATGTACACTATTCACTATTCTCAGATCCACACATTTGTCATTTTTGCGTAGCCTAAAATACTAAGTATTTCACATTGAGATATTGCATGTTTGTAGATTCCATCATTAGCTACATCCAGGATTTTTTTTCAAATTTTTTTGGAACTTAAAAATATGATTTCTGAACTTTTGAATATAAAGAGCTACATGTAGCTCGGCCTCCATTTGTCCACTCTTAAAGTCTAGCATGCAATCAAGTGAAGCAGATATAATCAGACATCATAGGGCATGCCACGACAGAATAGTAGGTCCCAGTCTGGGCCATGTACTCGAGTCGACTTGTGCGGGCCCACGAAGGCCCTGTATCTCAGGCAGGCCGCGGATACCAGCTTCCAACAAAACTTGTTGATCGACGTGCGGAGTTTGAAGGTGACTGGAAGATGATGAGACACGACTCAACCACGACGGACTGACACTGATTAGGAAGTCAAGACATCCATGTCTTATTTAGGAGTCGAGCCTTTTTAAGGTCGGTTTGTATGTACACCAATACCCCCACCCCTAGGGTTTAGATTTGGGGTTTGTTTAGATTATGAGTTCGCCATAGATGCAACTCCATGTACCTCGTTTGTGTCAAACGACCAGACAAGACTACTTACGGAACCTAGTCTTTCATCTATACTTAATCTATATTCGCAGTATCTGTATTGCATATCATCGTTCTTGCTTGTTCTTTGATTGCTTGCATGAGTTAGACCTTTGATACGTAAATTTGTTTTGTGCAGATAGGCCCACTATTTAGTCAACTAATGCCTATGATGGAGGCATCACCTGTATACTCCGTGGCAAGAGATGCATCAGGTGATTATTCATTTATGGTTTACCTTATTATATTTACCAATTAATATTTAAGTGTATTGGAAATGTTCTGGCTTGCCCCTAACTTTCCATATCAATCAAATAGCATGAAAGGCCCTAATAAATTAAGATAATGAATTTAATTGTTAATTATGATGTTGTATCTCTGGAATTCTAGCTGCTTCATGGTATTGCAGCGTTGGTGCTATGCCTCATGACATGTTAGAAATGTGTGTCAAAACATTAGTTTGATGCAAGAGTAAGTTAGAAGAAAGATACACAAAAAATTGCTAAAAAATGGTTATGTTTGCTTCACAGTATTTTTTGGTGCAACTTTGTAGGGGGCGCATGGAAGGCTCTATTTGATTTAGCTGGAGGTTTGATACAAGAGTATGATCAAGAAGCTATGGCATCTGTGAGAAAATTTGTCGATCAGTTACCCTATGTAATGAATCAGGTACTTTATGAGTCGAAGTTATTTGATCACTCAAATGTGCTTCTACAACATGTTCATTTATTAATATCTTTCTAATCCTCGCATGTTATTTACAGGTTACGGAAGGTGTATCTGAATTCAAACCAACGCCGCCTGAGAACCGTGAATTCTGCAAGAACTCCTACAGTGTACCAAATACATTATTGGTAGTGTTGACAAACTTGCTTTTTTTAGGCTAACCTCTTTCTGTTATAATTATTAGTGTTTATTAATTTTCCATGCACACATTGTAGGTGAAAATCAGTGTTGATGCTATTGATGATACAGACATAATTGAGAACATCTTGCGGCCTCGGGTAGAATCAATTAATGGACAAGTAAAGAAGGTCACACTGTCAGGAACACATCTAACTCCATGTATACAGGTACGGCTGGTTATAGTTTTCATCTCACAATTGTATGATGCATCATATGCAAACTTTTAGAACTTGGTATATTCGTGTCAGGCTCGTTTTATTAGGAATCTACTTTGTGCTATCACTAGGAAACAAGTGGCTATTTGTAGTTGAACTAAGACCAATTTGTCATTCTCAGAATCACTAGATCATAGTATCAAGGACTGCTTCTCTGTTTATGTGTAATATCATTTATGTACACGACATTGATATTTATGTGTACCAGTCATTAACTATAGCTATACTACAGGATGTTAAATGGCAGGCTGGTTCACAATACACTCCAGCAGATGCTCTGGCCCAGGGTTTAAAATCGTTGGCTCTCAATGAGACCAGGGTCCTCTCAAGAACTATCGCTGATTGGTTCAGGTCCATTTAGAACCTTATATTCTTAATTATTGTATGACCATTGAAGTTCAGAATGCTCCTTACGAAGGTATGCAATACTACTGTACCTATAATCCATATACAGCCTGTCACTTTACAACCATTAACAGGTTTTGACACCACCCTGCAACTTATGTGGTGTAAAAACCTAGGATCATTTATTGCGTTACTCATGCAGTTACCACATTGGAGATCCTTTCACACGTCAGAGCCAGAACTGCAGAAATATCTGTAGAATCTGTCGTACTGTACGGTCTTCATTCAGTTAACTTTGGTTCATGCATCAGAAACATTTTATTGGTTCCTGCATAACTGGCTGATGCAATTGGGTGGGTGTAGAGCAGTGGAGGTGGCCTTTGCAAGGACACATAAGAGTAAATGTTATTGCACCTACGTCTGTCGTGCAAGCTCACCGGCAGTCCGTACTAGTATTATTATCTGATCAAAATTTGGAGGTTTGGGCCAAGTCTTGGGACCCTAGTCAGACTGTGCAATGCATTTGACCCAAATACCAGGAGAGCAGTGATTTAATCTCAGGTATGGCACCAGCGAGGCTGAGTTGGCCGTATAGACCTTGCAGCAGGCAACCCTGTCCATGCACGGCGTTCTGATGGTTGGCAATTTATTGCAATACAATATTTTTCTGTATAGGTGTTACATTTGGGACAATTTTTGTGTACTTTGTTTAATTGTGAGGATGCTTGTAATGAGCACTTGGTGCAAAGAAAAGCTGTTGAACATTTTCTGGTTCTCCAGAATATATACTGAATTCATATGGTGTAGAACGATCTACACCAGACAAGAACATTGAAAATGTAGCAACTGTAAGTTATTGATATTGAATGGTACCGTTTGGATTAAGCTCAGCTAAATCGTGCCGGTGCGTAGTACTGAGGCCTGAGCTCACCAAGGCACCAATTCTCTGGAGAACATCTTCCCAGTTCAGGATTCGCTGGGACTAAGGATGGCAATTTTACCCACAGGTACGGGTTCGCATGGGTAGGGTATGAGTACACTTTTATCCATGGGTAGTGCCCATACCCTACCCGTTAAGTCATGGGTAGGGCACAGGTATAGCTTTGTACCCGCGGGTATACCCATACCCTGCCCGTTTATTCTCAGTTTTCTTATATTACACGTCTACTTTTATTGACTTATGAGTTACTATATGTGAATGAGATTTTTATATTTTTTAATTGTTATGTACTCAACTATATGTTATCGAGTTGAGATAATTTATTTTTTAATCGAACTTGTTATCGATAAATATAAAATTGCGAGAAATTTGTGTACAATTTAACCTACCCACCGCCGGGTACCCAATGGGTATGGGCACCCGCCGGGTATGGGTATAGGTAAAGTTTTATACCCATGGGCACGGGTATGGGTAGAAGTTTCTAACCATCAACTATATGGGTATGGGTATGGTATTGCTCTACCCTGCCCATTGCCAAGGTACAGAATGTTCTATTTCTCAGGAGCAAGTGTCTCCTTTTACTAGTGTACCCTTATTTAATAATAGCTTTGAACAATCTTGTTCTTCTCACCGTAACTCAGAATTGCACCCTGTTTATGCTGATGTCTGTAGTGGGCACGCCCGAAGTGCATCATGATAGGAAGGGAAGCTGGAGTTTTTTTGGGTGGCCGACATTATCCGGAGAACGTGGTGGCTTTTGGCGGGATTCCTTCGCCATCGCTTAATATAAGATCAAGTGAGAGAATTCGTAAACAACCCAACGCTGATGCCACACAGATGGACCGGGCTAAGCTTTTGACACAAGCCAAAGTATCTACCCCGATGTCAGGTACAAATACAGCTATTAAGTTTTCCCTGTCATCTATTCCGGACGAGATTTTCATACATAGAGTGGAGAAATTGGGGGTTTCTTTAGGGTCAAATTCAGACCAAGTAATTGCCTCAGTTGCTAATATGAAGAAGGTGGATTTTAACAGAACTTTAATAGTGCTTTCAAAAAATCTAGAAGAGAAGGAAAATGAAAAAACTAATCAAGAATTTGAATCCCTTGGTCACTTGAATGAGCTTTCCTCTGACCTAGGCTGAGGAGGGGAACCGAGTTCCCAAAATACGGAACCTAAAATGGTCAATAAAACTCTGAAAGTTTACAAAAGAAAACAGAAGGTTGCCCCTAAAGTGGTGCGTAGAAGTGTTAGGCTGAACAACAAAAAGTGACTTGCTGTCTGTTTCAAAATGAAAGGTAGCTTTTGGAATAGTGACGGTTTTAAAGATCCAGCAAAGCATATTTTCGTTCGTGAAACTTTAAGCGAACACAAACTTGATTTTTTTGCTATCTTAGAAACGGGGAGAGATAATTTTTCAGTACCTTTTTTGAAGAACATTTCTGCTGGACTAGATATTCAATGGTACTGTGTTCCTCCTATTGGGCGTTCTGGCGGTATTCTAGTTGGTATTAATGCAGCTTCGCCGACGGTTCAGCGGGTGGTTACGGGAAGTAGATGTGTTAAGTTTTTTGTAACATCTAAATCGGATAATTTCAAATGGGTTCTAGTCGCGGTCTATGGGGCTGCTCAAGATGAGCAAAAGCCTGAGTTCCTTGCGGAACTAGTAAGAATATGTGAGGACGAGACGCTACCGCTACTAGTTGGGGGGGATTTCAACATCATAAGGCGTAAAGAAGAAAAGAATAATGAAAATTTTAATCCCGAGATGGCCTTTTGTTTTCAATGCTATTATTGAGAGTTTGAATTTGAGAGAACTTGATCTCTCCGGAAGGCAATATACTTGGGCTAACGGAAGGCAAAATCCAACCTACGAGAAATTAGATAGGATTTTGGCTAGCGTTGAGTGGGAGCAAAAATTTCCGCTAGTGTCGGTAAGAGCCCTCACAAGATCCGGGTCCGATCATACCCCACTTCTTATTGACTCGGGAGAACATGCGTTTCTAGGAAACAAATTCCATTTCTCTTTTGAGCTAGCTTGGCTAAAACAAGATGGTTTTTTTGAAATGGTATCTAGGGAGTGGAATAAGGCAACTTTGGGAGACAGTTCAATTGAAATATGGCAGAATAAAATTAGACATTTACGTCAATACTTACGGGGCTGGGCTAAGAATTTAAGTGGTATTTACAAAGTTAAGAAGGAACATCTGCTTACTCGTTATAGACATGCTTGATCTCAAGGCGGAATTCACCCCCTTGATGACGATGAAATAAGAACTATGCGTGATGCTCAAAAGGAGCTCAACGATTTGAGGAGACAAGAAGAATCTAAATGGGCACAAAGGGCAAAGGTCAAATATATTCGGGAGGGGGCCATAACACAAAGTTTTTCCACCTAATTGCTAATGGAAAACATAGAAAGAAAAAAATATTTCAATTAGAACAAGAAGAAGGAACAATTATTGGTCAAGAGAACCTTAAAACATATATTTCCGAGTACTATAAACAACTATTTGGGCCGGTGGTTATGAACTCTTGTGTGATGGAAGAGTCCGTCATACATGATATTACACAAATTTCCGAGGAAGAAAATGCTATTCTTATTGCGGACTTCACTGAACAAGAAATTTTTGAAGCCATATCACAAATGGAAAAAAACAAAGCTCCGGGCCCGAGATGGTTTTCCCGCGGAATTTTATCGAAATTCGGGGCGTAATAAAAGGGGATTTCTTGGGTATGTTTAAGGCTTTCCAATCTGGTGATTTGCCGTTGTTTCATCTCAATTTCGGTACAATCATTCTTCTCCCAAAAAAAGAGAATGCGGTCCAAATTCAACAGTATCGTCCCATTTGTCTTCTGAATGTTAGTTTCAAAGTTTTCACTAAGGTAGGGACAAATAGAGTAACGGATATCGCTGAGAAGGTGATTAAGCCGACTCAGTCGGCGTTTATGCCAGGGAGACATATTCTTGAGGGAGTGGTGATTCTTCATGAGACTATACATGAACTTCATAGGAAGAAAATGGATGGGGTCCTTTTTAAAATCGATTTTGAAAAGGCTTATGATAAAGTTAATTGGTCCTTCTTACAACAGGCTATGCGTATGAAAGGTTTTGATCCTAAATGGTGTGACTGGGTTCAGAAGTATATTGAAAAGGGTAGTGTAGGAATTCGGGTAAATGACGACATAGGCCATTACTTTCAGACAAAAAAAGGTTTACGGCAGGGTGATCCTTTATCCCCTATTCTTTTTAATATTGTTGCGGATATGCTTGCCATACTCATTGCAAGAGCCAAAGAGGATGGCCAGGTTGGTGGTTTGATTCCACACTTAGTTGATGGGGGGATTTCTATATTACAGTACGCCGATGATACCATCTTATTCATGGAACATGACCTTACAAAAGCCCTTAACATGAAGATGGTTCTCTCGGTATTTGAACAACTCTCAGGTCTTAAAATAAATTTTCACAAGAGTGAGGTATTCTGTTTTGGAAAGGCAAAAGAAGTCGAAGAGGACTATAAGATTCTATTTGGGTGTGACATAGGCTCCCTCCCGTTTAGATATCTAGGAATACCAATCCATTTTCGGAAGCTTAAAAATAGTGAGTGGAAACCGGTAGAAGACCGTTTTGAGAAAAAACTTTGTTGTTGGGCGGGGAAAATGTTGTCTTATGGTGATCGCCTTATACTCATAAATTCAGTACTCACGAGTATGCCAATGTTTATGCTTTCTTTCTTGGAAATACCTGTTGGGGTGAGGAAAAGGCTAGACTACTTCGGATCACGCTTTTTCGGCAAAGTGATGGACATAAAAAGAAGTATCGGTTAACCAAGTGGAACGTAATTTGCGGACCTAAAGATCGGGGTGGCTTAGGGGTGGAGGTGTTAGAATTAAAGAATAAGAGCCTTCTTAGCAAATGGCTATTTAAACTTTTGAACGAAGAAGGAATGTGGCAAGAACTCCTATGCAATAAATACTTGAAGAACAAAACTTTATCACAAATTTCAGCAAACCCTACAGACTCGCCTTTTTGGAAAGGCTTAATGCATGTCAAAGATGATTTCTTTAGTAGAGGTTCCTCGGTGGTTGGGGACGGGCAAAATACTAGATTTTGGGAAGATACATGGCTGGGCGATATGCCTTTAAAGGATCAATACCCCACTTTATATAGTATTGTTAATCATCCAAACGTGACAGTAGCACATGTTATGGGGTCGTCTCCTCTAAACATTGGTTTCGGGCGTGTCTTGTCGTCAAATAAGTGGGATCGATGGGTACACCTTGTTTTACGGCTTATGAGGGTTCAGCTATCGGATCAGCCCGGATGCTTTTCGGTGGGCTCTTACTCCCTCGGGTGTTTTTACTGTCAAGTCTATGTACTTAGATTTGCTTGATGACCACACTCCATATCTTAAGAAATACATTTGGAAAATCAAAGTACCACTTAAAATCAGGATTTTTATGTGGTTTTTGCATAAGGGAGTGATCCTCACTAAAGACAATCTCCTTAAACGCAACTGGAATGGCTGTTCAAAATGTTGTTTTTGTGATCAAAATGAGACCATACATCATCTCTTTTTCTCCTGCCCGTTTGCAAAAATTCTATGGAGGATTATTTATATGACTTTTAACATCCCTCCACCCTCTAATATTACAAACTTATTCGGCAATTGGTTAAATGGTGTTGCCAAAAAAGACAAAGGTCTTGTTCGTGTGGGTGTATGTGCTCTTATGTAGGCTATATGGATTGTTCGTAATGATTTTATCTTTAACAAAAAGAGCTACGCATCCTTTCTGCAGGTTATCCATTTGGTTAGCCACTGGATCAATATGTGGTCCTATCTACGACTCGCGGGGCAGCGTCAGGATATGGATACTGGGTGCAACCGTTTGGCGACGGCCGCTCGGGATTTCTACAGCCGGTGCGGTTGGCGATCTGATAGGCGTATCACCTCATGAAGCCTAGATTACACTTAGTCCTTTTGTTTAGATGGCTTATCCATGTTGAAACTTTGTGTGATCCGTGAGTTTGTAATAATCAGAATGTTGTAATAATCTCATACTTTGTGGTAATAAAAAGCCGCATGCATCGATTGATGCAGAGGCTGGGATGACCCATTTCGAAAAAAAAAAAAATTGCCATCCTTAGCTGGGAGTCTGGGACTGATATCTTCGGGCTCTGTAGTCAAAATCAAGATGCAGTTATTGGTTTGAGCAAATGTTCGTGCAACTTCTCTTTTGCCTTGAGTGGTGAAGTAAAAACATATGGTACTTCCTCAGTTTATCTATCTAGATGCATTTTAGTTAGAAAAATTCTGTCACACTTATTTCCGAATAGAGGAAATATGTTTTGATCACATAACCGTTCTACTGCCGACGTGTTTCAAACGTGCCACCAGCATTCTAAAGAATGCTTGATCAACACGGTACAAGCATATGCTTGATCATTTCGTGGACAATCTGGTTGTAATTTGTTTTTGAAAGAGAACTGAAAGTTTTGCTCTAATCTATTAATTAAAGAGATAAATGCTTTGTTAATTAATGAGAAATCGAAGAAAAAACCGTTACAACGATGCTAACAACCACAACCTCTAGTAACACCTACAACACAAGCAGACTACTCCTAAAGTAAGCAACTCCTCTGGTTGTATTATCATCGTTGTCTCTTTTACGCTTGATCTTGGAGAAAATTACAAAAAACCACCATGTTTCAGGCAATGGTAATAAAAAAAACCAGCATTTTACGTTAGAATTTTAAAAAACCACCACTCTACAGGTAACACGTAACAAAAAGTACTAATTTGTATCCGATGATGGTTTAATGGCCAAACTGACATGTGGGCCCCCCTGTAAGCCTATGTAAATTTTGCGAAAAAGACCTTCATACATTATAAATTCTAATTTTATGGTCCACATTTTTCGTACTCCCTCCGTCTCAAAATGTAAGACGTCTAAGGATTAGTCAAAAGTCAACATTTTTTTAAATTTGACCAAGTTTATACACAAAAATATAAATATTTACAGTACTAAATCAACATAAATAGATTCACCATAAAATATATTTTCTTAATATGCCCATTCGATATTGTAGATGTAAATATTTTTTTAAAATATTTGGTCAAAGTTAGTAAAGTTTGACTTTTAGTCAGTCCTTAGACGCCTTACATTTTGGGATGGAGGGAGTATTGTAATCTGGCAAGGGGCCACCTAAAATTTACAGAAAAACCCAAACGTAGATCTGGTCAATCGTGCATCCCCTTTAACCATTTCCTCTTGCCACGTCAGACTGGACGGTGGACTCCAGTGGTCAATTTCCCCATCTTTTCGGTATCAAAAGAGTATTAGTGTTTTTTTGTTACGTGTTACATGTGGCCCGCACGCGACACGTGAACTACAACCACCCGCTCACCGTGAGAGAGTCCGAGTTCTCTATAGAGACCATCAAAAAGATATAAGAACCTAGATTGCACCCATACCTTGACCAATCGCAATGAACGGAGTATCATGGAGTTCAACTATGGCCGAATCCGGAATGGAAAGTGATTAACAACGGAAGATGCAAGAAAAAACATTTTAGGAGCGACATGGACGGTTGGGGCCATGGTGCTGCACGATAATGGGGCGCCGACGAATTCCAAGAGCCTCATAAGAGAGCCCATTGTGGCACGTGCAATGGTGAAGGGCACAATGAACGGCAATGTGAACAAAGAAAGAGAGCTAAAGGAAATGAAGTTATCACAAGCCGACCCATTCCTAGCCAACAACCAAGAAGTAGCCAACCACCAAGTAGTAGCCAACCAGCTTCTAGCCAACCGATAAGTAGCCAACTAAGAAGGACCCAACAAGCCGATAAGTAGCCAACCAAGAAGGACCCAACAAACGAGTTTCCTCTGGCATACTACTACTTTGTGTCCAGTAGTTCCAAAAAGTTCACAGACATGAGCTTTTCTTAACTTATACATAATCTCTACAAATGTCCAAGCACATAAAATCAGTGTCCGAAGTATCTAAAGAAGTTAAAGGTGAATCTATTCTCAACTAAGCAATAGATGCTGAAACTAATATACTATATAGTTCATAAATGTAAACGCGCATTTTCAAAATCTGACTATTGCAGAACCTGATTAAACTTGCTCTGCCACTAAATTACATAGTTACCTGACCACTAAGTTATAAAAATTTCAGGAGGGGGAATTTTCCTTTAAACTGGTCATCAGATGTAAGAACAAACTCGTACAAACTACTTTGTGTATCCAGCCTGCCACTAGTTTGCTCCGTCATACTACTTTGTGTCAAATAGTTCCAAGAAAGTCCACAAACATGGGCATTTCCAAACTTATACATAATCTCTACAAATGTCCAAGAAGATAAAATCAATGTCCGAAGTATCTAAAGAGCTTAAAGGTGAATCTTTTCTCAGTTGTTGGAGTCCAGTTTGGACCTCTTTGTTTTTTTTGTTTTAGTTCTGGGATTTTCTGTAAGATCATGGATTTAATATCATCTTACTTTTCCCCGCAAAAGAAAAGGTGAATCTCTTCTAAACTGAGCAATAAATGCTGAAACTAAGATACTATATAGTTCACAAATGTCAGTATCCCAGCTTCTTCTAAAACTGGGAAATGGTGAAGGAGATGAATTTGTTCACATTACAAATATCTAAATAAGATGAAGGTCAAAGCTCAACAAAGCCGATAACAATCATGGCATAATCTCGTATATTGTTTGAAGCAAACATAATGCATGCCCTTTTTATGTGGTCTTCGTCCAGTTTTCCTCGGTTAACTGGGCAATGCTAAGCTTCCTGTATTTCAATTGTGAGGTCGGCCTGCCTCCTCTGTTCACGTTTCCGCTCAAGCCGCCTCTTCTCCTTGGCCTTCCTCCGCTCACGGACCATTTTTGGTATTTCCTTCCATGTCTTCGGATTAAATGCCATTACTGTATGTATCACAAATGATGTAAGAACAAACTTGTACAAACTAATGTAGTAGCATGAAAATTTATACCACATGGCATTATAAACGGAGATCTTAGGCAAAACCAAAAAGAACAATTGTTGTGTGTTCGTATTGTATTGTAGCATGTCATATCTCGAGTTAATTCTTTTAGTAAACAACTAAACACTCTGTTGCTGCTACGTAAGAAATAAATACCCATTACTGCTACGTCCATTATTACAACTTCTTATGTGATCTGCGTTTATAAAATTTAGTTACTCCCTTTGATTTAAACTACTCCCTACAATTGGTGGCCATTTAACGCTCACCTAGGAGTATACTCTTTACACTGCCCAGCATGTATTCAGCTAGGAGTAAGTGAGTTTCAGATGATAGCATAATCAATGATATTCATAAGTTAATAACTCAACCAGTGGACCTTTTCGCAAAAAAATCATACTAATAGTAACTCAGAAAAAAAATCCAGAAGTTTCAAAGAACCGGAAACATTCATGGACGTCACGTAAGATAGGCAGGCACACATATATGTTAAACTTGGTGCAAAAATATGATAAATTTTGAGGAAGAAATGAGACCACAAATTAAATTAATGTAAAACAAGTTAAACCAATGTGAAACAAAAGTTACAGTACGCTACAGTTCAGGGATGATCAATTCGCGGCACCAAATTTTGCATGCATGTGTTTCTACCTGACCTATACGTGTATGAATGTTTTCACCGTAGTACATGGGATGTATGCTTGCATTTTTTGGTGAAATATGGCAAAGAGAGAAAGAAATGCATGCGTACCTTCATATTGGGCATCCAGACGTTTGTCTTTAATGCTGCCCAGTTGCTGCTGCAGGCATCTAGGGAGCTTCTTTAGGGCATGGCAGTCTGTAACGTAAAGCCTTTTCAGAAACCTGTATGCATGCGGCTCATTCGGTAGGGATGCCAGGCTACTGCAGCCATTAAGGTTAAGGACTTCCAACGATGGGGGCTCTCCCGCCGGAGACTCCAACGATGTGAACCCACTGTTGTTCTTAATATCCAGGTGCGTGAGGGACGTGGGCAGGCGGAGAATCCCGCCCAACATGTCACAGGACCATATTAATAGACATCTGAGATAAGGAGGGAGTGCATTTATGGAAGCACTGACTTGTGGTCTTGAGGGACCATTCAGCTGACATGACAGGACTTGAATACTTCTGCAGGCACAAATATTTATGAACTTTAAGGATGGTGGAAGATTCAGAACCGCTGGTAAATTTCCACACTGAACTAAATTCAGAGATTCTAGGCATGGACAAAAGTGATTCATGGGTGATGGTGACAACTCTGATACAGCTATACGTGTGATTGCCCCAATGCAAGAAGACCCTTGAACTAACTCTGACATGCCCTGCTGCTTCTTGCTAAATATGGACTCAAGCTTATCACACTCATGAATAAGCAGAACCTTGAGAGATGCTGGGACATTGAACATCTCTACCAAACTTTCACATTCATATACACGAAGAACCTCGAGACGTGGCAGGTGTTGACTCGGTTCAGATCCTGATGGCTCAAGAGGAATTTGTGCATATCCAGTCAGATTTTTGCATCTTCTAATACGTAATATTTTCAAGGATATCAAGCTTTGGAACACTTTCTCAGGCCAATGGACAAGCACATCACATCTATTAATAGACAAATATTCAAGATGTATAAAATAGTCCCACAGCTCTAGTGCAAATGATCCAAAGAATGAGTTGCAGCATCCTAACTCCATAAATGTAAGAGGAGATTTCTGGAACCATTTCTCGTTGATGTCCACAGGTGCAATTACAGTGCACTTGGCCTCTGACGTTGTTTTTGTGTTTTGTAATCTCAATATCAGCTTGGTCAGTGAAGATACATATCTGTCTACCGACTGAAATATCTCTTGCTTGCCATCTTCAATTTTTAATACACTTAGTTTTGGTGCTTCAGGTAAATCCATCAGCTTTGGGCAATACTGAATCGATAGTTTCACAAGCAGAGGAAACAATATTTGTTCTCCTCTGACTGCAACATCCCATCTCTGAAAACTCTCCAAGTCCTCCAATTTGAGTACCTGTAGGGCTGGAAATGCCGAGCGAAAACCTCCACATGATTCTTGTAGCAATGGTGCTTCGGGAAATGCTATCAGCTTTCTAGAATACCTAAGAAACAACTTCTCGAGAAGAGGAAGTGGTGACCATACTGATCTATGACCTCCACTGCATGGTTCTTGAACCAATGGTGCTTCAGGTAATGTGATCAACTTTCCACAATGCTTAATAAACAACTTCTCAAGCACAGGAAATACTATTTGTCCTTCTTGCCTCTCATTTATTTCCCACCATCTCTCAAGATCCAACAGATCTTCTAGCCTAAGCTCCTTCAGTTTCGGAAAAGTGAAGGATGTACCGCATCTGAACAAAACTTGCAATCTTTCACATTGAAAAAGATGGATCTCAACCATGTTTTGCAACATACCCATACACTTTCCACCGTAGGAATATATCTTCAGAACCTGCAGCCCATCATGAGGTTCGAAATTGCTGAGCACCTTGCTGTCAGAAACAGAAGTCCATCTTAATCTCATTTCTTTGAGATTCTTCTTTTTTCCGAGGTTTGCCACTTTTGCCTCTGCTTCTCTAACATTTTCTACCTGACGTAGCTCTAGCTGACCACCAAGGTTTAAATGCTCCAGCTCTGTAACATCACTGCAATCAGGGCCAGTATCCGCTGCTATAAAATATGTAAGAGTCTGCAGCTTAGTGAGTTTTCCAAGTTCTGGAGGCATGCTCTCCAAGTTCCGACATCCATGAGTGTAGAGGTGACGGAGGGAAGTCATATACTTCATCTGCCTCGGAAGACGAGCAAGATAACAGCAGTTGGAAACATCCAACACTTGTAGGTTATATAGAATACTTATATCTTCAGGAAGTGCTTCCATATCACTGTTTGAGAGATCAAGGTACCTCAGCTTATGCAGATACTTTGGTATCGGTACAAATGACTTTTCAGTTGTCCTGAGCTTCAAGGCATGCAAAGAGCTGTACTTTGACAGATGCTGCAATGGGATCGACACAAAACTATCGCATAGCAGTGTTTGGATAGCAGGAGATCTTTTCTCCATGGAACCATTCAAAATACCTTCTGTTTCTTCACATGACAAAAACAAATGCCGAACAGTATCTGAAAACCACTTGGGTTGATTTGGTCTCTCAGATGCAACAACACATTCTTTCTCCATAACAGACATTGCAATATCATGCATAAGATCATGGATTTTACATATAGTCCTAGAATAATCCTTCCGACGATCATTAATTTTTTCTATGTCAAGAAAGAATGACCTTGATGCCAGCTCATTGAAAATATGTCTTCCATTTGTTTCATTGTGTTCTGGAACAAATCCATTTGCTATCCATAGTTGGATAAGCTTTTCCACATCAATCTTGTAATCCTTGGGAAATACAGCACAGAAAGCAAAGCACAGCTTCATGTATGATGGCAAGTCATTGTAGCTAAGCTTGAGTATTGGCAAAATTCCAGTTTCGTTGGTGCAAATACTGCTGCTACATGATACAGCCTTCCATTCTTCCACGCTGGTCTTGGCACGAAGTACAGAGCCCAGTGCAGTTGCAGCTAAAGGAGAGCCACAACATCTCTTCACAATCTCACCAACTAACTCAACTAGCTCGGTAGGCTTTTCTTTCTCCGGAGTGAATGCTCTAGCCTCAATAATTTCCTTTATGAAACTATCATCCAAAACATTGAGATTATAGGTTGTATTTGCACCCATGATTTCAGCAACTTGTTTGTCACGAGTTGTTGTCAATACTGCACTACCGGTGCCACCATGCTGAAGACACATCTTCAACATGTCCCACTTATGGATCTCTCTGTTCCAGACATCATCCAATACAAGGAGATACCTTTGTGCACTTAACAATTTCTGAAGTCTATCCAGTGGTGATTTTTCAGTATCATCATTCTTCTTGGGAGATGCTTCAACTATACACTTAGCCAAGGAGTTCACATCAAAGCTATCAGAAACACAGATCCAAAGCAGCAACTGGAAATGCTTCTGAATTTCATGTTCATTGTATATGAGCTGCGCTAATGTGGTCTTTCCAAGGCCCCCCATTCCAACAATGGGAACAACTGTGAGATCTACATTGTTAGCTTGACGAAGTAGTGTATCAACAATATTCCTCTTATCTTTGTCTCTAGATCTTCTAACAATGTCATGTGGGTCGACGATAAAATAATCTGTCTGCCTCCACTGCTTGGACACAGGTGGCTGTGGTCGGTACTTGAACCTAAAGGCATGCATCTCTGCTATGAGGACCTCAACGGCTTGCAGAACCCGGCTAAGCTTGCTAGCCATTCTGTGACGGAACACAACACGGTTGTGAGTAGGGAAGAGTTTAATTGCATCGACGCCAAGCTCGGCGTAGTGACCCTTCTTCTTGGCTTCACGACGTAGTGCTTCATAGTTGAATTCATCAAAGACTTCATTTGCTTCATAGGCCACCGTCTTGAGCTCCTGGAGCCATGCTTTTGCCCCTTCTCTGTGTGCCGTCGCCTGCTCCTCAGCGTCGGTGATGACGTCAAGGATGGCTGGAAGCTTGCGCTTGAGAATCTTGTGCTGCTCCTCCATTCCCTCCATCACCTTGTACTGGTCAAGGAGGTAGCTAAACACCTTGTCCTTGAGCATGGACATCAGTGGCCCAATGGCCATGGAGACCACCAGTTCTGCCATTGGAACAGAAGAAGCTCCACCAACACACGCGGGCGGAACACAGGGAAAACAAGTGCACTGCAGAATCAAGAAGAGAATGGTTTGAGTAAGACGCGTATAGAATTTATCTACAACATAAAACAAAGAGTGTGTACAGCTTGAGATCTGTTATCGAACGAATCACAAGTCAAATATCCAATCTTTCACAGCTCAACACTGCGTTTTTTTTTTTCGAAACACTGCGCACTTTTTTTTTTGGCAGACACATATAATAAGAACAAGTAGCACTAAAACTAGCACGGGGTATCTTCATTTCTTAACATGGAACACACACACACAGACTGATGCAAGTTGCAGTTACACCCTCCTCTGTTCGTATGATTAAATGTTGAATTTTAGTCTGTTGAGATATCAAACACACGCAGACTTTTAGTAATACTAAGATGATGAAGATTATATGCAGATGATGAAGGTTATATGCATCAACTTTTCGAATGAAATGGTATAGAAGAGCCCTGTTAATATAAAACAGAAGAGCTGCAGAAAAGTGCATGCTAGTGATGTACTGATGTGAATGGGAGATGATTGCACAGTTGTGAATGCCAGCAAAGGGTACAAGGGGAAAGTGGAGTATAGAGAGAGCCCTGCAAATATTAACAGAGGAGTTGCAGAAAAGGGTATACAAGGGGAAACAAGACAAAGTAGCGCTCAAATAAACCAAGTTTCAGGTTTTAAAATTAGTCAATGCTTGAAAGTCATATGAGACAATGTCCCTTTTAGGCTTTTATTCACATGCTTGTTGCCAAAGACGAGAAAGAAAGTTATCTTCACGACGAGACATGGTTTCACTCCTTCCTACTAACAGTAGTTATGTGAATGGGAGATAAATGCACAGGTTTGAATGGTGGTGAAGTGAATAATGAATTGACGAATCGAGTATCAGAAGAGATGGATGAAACAGAATGAGAATTACCTTGTGTTAGCAGGGAAGCTGGATTGGATGCATCAATATAGATCTTGCTCTACAAGGAGCTGAGAGATCTCTTTGTCGACACCATCTGCGAGAAGAAAAGTGAAATCATAAAAGACTATAACAGATATTTGAGGGAAGGAAGGGGAAGAGGAAGAGGAAGAGGAATGAATTACTACCTTGAGTTGTGGTGGTGATGGGAGGCAGGGTGGGGGCTTGGAATACAAACGCACTGAAGATTTGAGAAAGAGAACGGTGTGAGCAAGACATGTATAGAGCTTGAGATCTGTTCTCCAACCAATTGCAAGTCAACTATCCAATCTTGCAACTCGACAATCTCGCGGGCTGACATTTATAATAAGAACAACTAGCAGCGGGAATAGCAGGGGTATCTTTATTTCTTAATAGGGCAAACAGAGAGAAGTATGGTAACCTTAGGCTGAGACTGGTGAAAGTTATAGTTACACACTCCTCAGTTGTTAGGATTAACTGTAGAGCTTTAACCTGTTCACACATCAAATAAAAGTAAGCAGTAGCAATAGCTGTGACGATCGGGGTTATATTCATCATCCTTTGCCATATATGCATCATCTTTTGCTCCATATGCATCATCTTTTGCTAACGGTACCGGAGAGCCTTGCTAGGAATATTAACACGAGAGTTGCAGAAAAGGATATACAGTGCAAAGGAAAGGGGGAATCAACCAGCCAGCCATATACAGTGAGCAAACAAACCAAGTGGAGTTATTTAAGATGCAGGATTTTAATTAATCAATGGCTCTATCAAGGCACTGGAAGATCTATAAGCCAATATGCACTGCAATTAAAAAACATGGATTTTCACGTAGGAAAATACTTGTTTTATCAATAGGTTAAATGCATCACGTGACTAGTCACATGCTTGTCGCCGAAGACAAGGAAGAATCCCAATTCATTTTCGTACGCCTTCAGTGTACCCAGATGCACAAAAGTCACTCTCTTCATGACGTTTCTTAGCTATGAATACGTCGAAGCCATCATCAAAATGTAATCCTGTTTGTCTCTTAGTGAATGAGAGATAAATGCACATGTTTGAATAGTGGTGAAGTGAATGATGAATTGACGAATCGAGTCTCACAAGAGATGGATGAAACAGAATGAGAATTACCTTGTGTTAACAGGGAAGCTGGATTGCATGGATCAATATAGATCTTAGATGGCAGTACTGAGATTTCCATTAGGGACGGGTGGGAGCAAAACGTGTATAGAGGTTGAGATATACGGTATACAGCAGTAGTCGCGTACAGTTTCAGATCAGTTCTGGAACCGATCGCAAGTCAGCTAACCTAGCTTGCAACTGAGCATTCTCTTTGGGCTAACAAGTAGCTGGGAGTATCCTCAATTCTTAATTATAATGTCAGAGGTTAGATATAACAATGAACATACTCACAAGTCTAAATTAAAGCACATGATAAATCAAATGGCACCAAAACGCGTTATTCAGCCATTGCAGATACTGTATGATCAAAGCAACCGACTGAAGGGAGATTGCATTATTACCTGGTCATACTTGGGGGGGGGGGGGGGGGTCCTTTGCCCATCAGCTGTTTTGTTGACGGATTTGGTCCATGTGGACAGCGGTTTAAGCCACGGTGGAGACGCACTTGGTCGTCCGGTCGCCGCTGTCATGGAGGACGACGACCCCGACTGGGCCGCCGTAGCGGGCGCCGGCCCATGCCCCAGCTGCTCCTCGCCTTGTGCGGTGGTCACCTGGCGGCGGTCCGTGAAGCGGAAGCTGGACGGAGAGAAGCGGGGCAGGGATGGGGACGAGGAGGGGGCGACGGGGCTGGGGCGAGCGGAGGCGGAGACGGAGGATGAAACCGCGGTGCTGCGGGAGGATTTGGGGGCGGCGCTGCAGATTGAGGTGGAGGAGGAGCGCCGGCAGCGAGGCATGGCCATGATGCTCCGTCCGCAGAAGGAGAAGGATGGAGCTCCGCCAACGAGAAGATGGCCCTCGACGCCGCCGATATCGAGCACCTCCGCACCCTAATCGCCCGCCACCTTGCACGCGTCCGCTCCAAGCTCCGCGATTACCAACAGACATGACTCCACCGGCGCATCTCGAATTGCTGGATGTGGCGCTGAAGAGGGTGGAAGTGATAGTGATGACGTTGGCAATGGTAGCGACAGGGTGCCGCCGGTCGCCGGATTTGGTTGGGACGGAGGAGCGGAGGAGGAGGCGGCCGGATTTGGTGGAGGAGGCGGGACGGGAACCACAACGGGGAGGAAGGGGAATACAAGTGCTCCCACGTCTCCTCCGTCCGATCTTGATCGTGCGGTCTTGCGTATCCCGAGCAGCGGGTGGCGCGTTCCGACAAAATTCACCGTGGCCTGAGCATCTCTACCACAGCCGGAAAGAGTTGAAACCGAAAATAAAGTATTCAGCCTCCCGAAAACTCGTGAGTTTGTGCGATTTTGGCTGTGGCGCAGAATAGAAACTGTAAAAGACGAACTGAAAATACGAAATTAAAAATCTCGCGGGAGAATTCATCGATGAACACATATAGATGATAGTTCTAGCTCCGATTGCGTAGCGGCGCGAGCTAATTTTGCCCAAAGTTAGGCCCGACGGCCTCTACGCGCGGCGGCGGTGGTGGCGGTGGAAGGCGAGGCGGCGGACGCGTGGAGCTCCTATTCGTCGTCGAGCTCGACGATCTCCAGCTTCATGCGGCAGACGCGTTCTTCTCGGCGCGCCGCCTCGTATTCCTAGACTTGCTGGACGGCATCGACCTCCTCGCGGCGCCAGCGGGCTCCGGCCTCCGCGGCGGACACGGCCGCCACCTGAGCGACGACCGCCTCCTCCTCCTCCTCGTCGTGGACGTAGTCCTCGGCGGACACGACCGTAGTCGGCTGCGCGACGACAGCCATCTCCGCCTGTTCCACTTCCTCCTCCTCCTCGGACACTTTGTCTTCCTCCTCCGACGCTTCGTCCTCCTCCTCTGACTCGGACGAAGGGGGGCGCCGCGAACCGCGAGAGGAGGACCCCTCACCTCCGAGCGCGTACCTGGCGAGCTTCCCCGGGGGCGTGAGCCCCCTGTTGGTCCACCGGCGGGCGCTGCGCTTGCGCGCGCCCTCCGAGCGGACCCATTTCCACCGCTCCGCCTCGGTGCGGAATACGGGCGGACGCGGCGGCGAGTCCCCGCCGCCCAAGCTTCCTCCTCCCCTAGCGGAGCTACCGCGGCTAGCCATGCGGACCTCTACGAGCGGTGATGCGGCAGAGGGGCGACGACAATTGCTCGTCGGAGCTGGCGGACCTATGTGGCGGAGCGGCGGTAGCGACGGAGGGGAGTAGGGTTTGCGAACCGAACTCCCCTCCGCGAACCCTTTTAATAGGGGCCATGCGGGGAGTTGTTCGGGCCCTGAACTCCGTATTCGGGCCGGCCCACGTTTTTGGTCACTGATCGGCGCACGTTTCGGCCCAAACCCGTAAATCCGCCGGAAAAGTTCGGTTCCGGCAGGATTTACGGGCTCTGTTTAGAGATGCTCTAATAGGGGCCGTGCGTGGAGTTGTTCGGGCCCCTGAACTCCGTATTCGGGCCGGCCCACGTTTTCGGTCACTGATCGGCACGCGTTTCGGCCCGAACCCGTAAATCCGCCGGAAAAGTTCGGTTCCGGCGGGATTTACGGGCTCTGTTAGAGATGCTCTAAGGGCATCTCCAACGGGGGCGACGCGCGACCGTTTGTGTCTGTGCAGACCAAAAATGTGTCTGCACCCTGCTCCAGCTGACGACGCATCGTGTCCGGGCCGTCCGCCGCGACGCAAACGCGCATGTTTGCGTCTCCGCGGACGCTGCGCGGTCGAGCCTAGCGTCTGCTCGCTTCCCCGCATGCCCGCCTGGCAACGATCCTGATTCGATCGGCCTCGAATTAATGCACAGCAAGCGCGCCAATGTCAACCGCCGGAGTGGCAACCACGCCGATCAACCCGCCAACCGCCGGAATGGAGCGCCGAACCGCCGCGGAAGAGAAACCGCATGCCTCTTCGTTATACGCGCCGCCATTAATCCCCGCAGAATATAACCCCTGTGTCTACTGTAATTCATGTCGAATCGCCTGCTTCTTCTTCTTCTTCTTCTCCAACACCGGCTAGCCAGACGCAGACACCATGAGCGACTACAACATGTCGTCGGACTCCAAGTGTAGGATAACGTTGCATAGAAAACAAAAATTTTCCTACCGCAAACACGCAATCCAAGCCAAGATGCAATCTAGAAGACGGTAGCAACGAGGGGTTTATCGAGTCTCACCCTTGAAGAGATTCCAAAGCCTACAAGATGAGGCTCTTGTTGCTGCGGTAGACGTTCACTTGCCGCTTGCAAAAGCGCGTAGAAGATCTTGATCACCGGCGCCACGAACGGGCAGCACCTCCGTACTTGGTCACACGTTCGGTTGTTGATGAAGACGACGTCCACCTCCCGTTCCAGCGGGCAGCGGAAGTAGTAGCTCCTCTTGAATCCGACAGCACGACGGCGTGGTGTCGGTGGCGGTGGAGAACTCCGGCGGAGCTTCGCTAAAGCACGCGGGAGCTATGGAGGAGAGGGGCGGCTAGGGTTTGGGAGGGGGTGGCCGGCCACTTGGGGGTGCGGCCAGCTTGTGGTCTTAGGGTGGCCGGCCCCTCCCCTTGGCCCCTCATTATATAGGTGGAAGCCCCAAGTGTTGGACTACAAGTCTCCGAATAAGACCCGAACCAAAAACCTTCCATGTGATAGGGAAACCTACCCAAGGTGGGAATCCCACTTGGGGTGGGATTCCCCTTCCATGTGGGGGGTGGCCGGCCCCCTTTGGGGGAGTCCACTTGGGACTCCTCCCCCTCTAGGGTTGGCCGGCCATGGAGGTGGAGTCCCTCCGGGACTCCACCTTCCTTGGTGGTTTCTTCCGGACTTTTCTAGAACCTTCTAGAACCTTCCATAGAACCTTCCGCATCATTTTAAATCACATAAAATGACATCCTATATATGAATCTTATTCTCCGGACCATTCCGGAACTCCTCGTGATGTCCGGGATCTCATCCGGGACTCCGAACAAATATTCGAACTCCATTCCATATTCAAGTTCTACTATTTCAACATCCAACTTTAAGTGTGTCACCCTACGGTTCGTGAACTATGCGGACATGGTTTGAGTACTCACTCCGACCAATAACTAATAGCGGGATCTGGAGATCCATAATAGCTCCCACATATTCAACGATGACTTTAGTGATCGAATGAACCATTCACATACGATACCAATTCCCTTTGTCACGCGATATTTTACTTGTCCGAGGTTTGATCATCGGTATCACTCTATACCTTGTTCAACCTCGTCTCCCGACAAGTACTCTTTACTCGTACCGTGGTATGTGGTCTCTTATGAACTTATTCATATGCTTGCAAGACATTAGACGACATTCCACCGAGAGGGCCCGGAGTATATCTATCCGTCATCGGGATGGACAAATCCCACTGTTGATCCATATGCCTCAACTCATACTTTCCGGATACTTAATCCCACCTTTATAACCACCCATTTACGCGGTGGCGTTTGGTGTAATCAAAGTACCTTTCCGGTATAAGTGATTTACATGATCTCATGGTCATAAGGACTAGGTAACTATGTATCGAAAGCTTATAGCAAATAACTTAATGACGAGATCTTATGCTACGCTTAATTGGGTGTGTCCATTACATCATTCATACAATGATATAACCTTGTTATTAATAACATCCAATGTTCATGATTATGAAACTAATCATCCATTAATCAACAAGCTAGTTAAGAGGCATACTAGGGACTCTTTGTTGTTTACATACACTACAAGAAAAGTTCTGATAGACAACGTCTCAAAATCGTCCGCTAAGGGGTATTTTTCGTCGCCTATGGGCCTAACCCGACGATATGGGTTCTGTTGTCGAAACTGCGTCAGGCAAAGTCCTACGACGATTTTTTCGGTCCATCGCGCTTGGGCGCCCTGATGCGTGTAGTTGACACGTCCGTTGGGAACCCCAAGAGGAAGGTGTGATGCGCACAGCGGCAAGTTTCCCTCAGTAAGAAACCAAGGTTTAATCGAACCAGGAGGAGCCAAGAAGCACGTTGAAGGTTGATGGCGGCGGGATGTAGTGCGGCGCAACACCGGAGATTCCGGCGCCAACGTGGAACCTGCACAACACAACCAAAGTACTTTGCCCCAACGAAACGGTGAGGTTGTCAATCTCACCGGCTTGCTGTAACAAAGGATTAACCGTATTGTGTGGAAGATGATTGTTTGCGAGAGAAAATAGTAAAAACAAGTATTGCGAGCAGATTTGTATTTCAGTATTAAAAGAATGGACCGGGGTCCACAGTTCACTAGAGGTGTCTCTCCCATAAGATAAAAGCATGTTGGGTGAACAAATTACAGTCGGGCAATTGACAAATAGAGAGGGCATAACAATGCACATACATGACATGATAAGTATAGTGAGATTTAATTGGGCATTACGACAAAGTACATAGACCGCCATCCAACCGCATCTATGCCTAAAAAGTCCACCTTCGAGTTATCGTCCGAACCCCTCCAGTATTAAGTTGCTAACAACGGACAATTGCATTAAGTATGGTGCGTAATGTAATCAGCAACTACATCCTCGGACATAGCGCCAATGTTTTATCCCTAGTGGCAACAAGCACAACACAACCTTAGAACTTTCTCGTCACTCGTCCCAGGTGTCAATGCGGGCATGAACCCACTATCGAGCATAAATACTCCCTCTTGGAGTTAAAAGTAAAAACTTGGCCGAGCCTCTACTAGTAACGGAGAGCATGCAAGATCATAAACAACACATATGTAATAACTTGATAATTAACATGACATGGTATTCTCTATCCATCGGATCCCGACAAACACAACATATAGAATTACGGATAGATGATCTTGATCATGTTAGGCAGCTCACAAGATCCAACAATGAAGCACAATGAGGAGAAGACAACCATCTAGCTACTGCTATGGACCCATAGTCCAGGGGTGAACTACTCACTCATCACTCCGGAGGCGACCATGGCGGTGTAGAGTCCTCCGGGAGATGAATCCCCTCTCCGGCAGGGTGCCGGAGGAGATCTCCGGAATCCCCCGAGATGGGATCGGCGGCGGCGGCGTCTCGGTGAGGTTTTCCGTATCGTGGTTTTTCGCCTCGGGGGTTTCGCGACGGAGGCTTTAAGTAGGCGGAAGGGCAGAGTCGGGGGCCCGACGAGGGGCCACACCATAGGGCGGCGCGGGCCCCCTAGGCCGTGCCGCCTTGTGGTGTCGCCACCTCGTGGCCCCACTTCGTATGTTCTTCGGTCTTCCGGAAGCTCCGTGGAAAAATAGGCCCCCGGGTCTTCGTTTCGTCCAATTCCGAGAATATTTCGTTACTAGGATTTACGAAACCAAAAACAGCGAGAAAACGAGAGCGGCACTTCGGCATCTTGTTAATAGGTTAGTTCCGGAAAATGCACGAATATGACATAAAGTGTGCATAAAACATGTAGGTATCATCAATAATATGGCATAGAACATAAGAAATTATCGATACGTCGGAGACGTATCAAGCATCCCCAAGCTTAGTTCCGCTCGTCCCGAGCGAGGTAAAACGATAACAAAGATAATTTCTGAAGTGATATGCCATCATAACCTTGATCATACTATTTGTAAACATATGTAGTGAATGCAGCGATCAAAACAATGGTAATGACATGAGTAAACAAGTGAATCATAAAGCAAAGACTTTTCATGAATAGTAGTTCAAGACAAGTATTAATAAGTCTTGCATAAGAGTTAACTCATAAAGCAATAAATCAAAGTAAAGGTATTGAAGCAACACAAAGGAAGATTAAGTTTCAGCGGGTCCTTTCAACTTGTAACATGTATATCTCATGGATAATAGTCAACATAGAGTAATATAACAAGTACAATATGCAAGTATGTAGGAATCAATGCACAGTTCACACAAGTGTTTGCTTCTTGAGGTGGAGAGAGATAGGTGAACTGACTCAACATAAAAGTAAAAAGAATGGTCCTTCAAAGAGGAAAGCATCGATTGCTATATTTGTGCTAGAGCTTTTATTTTGAAAACATGAAACAATTTTGTCAACGGTAGTAATAAAGCATATGAGTTATGTACATTATATCTTACAAGTTGCAAGTCTCATGCATAGTATACTAATAGTGCCCGCACCTTGTCCTAATTAACTTGGACTACCGGATCTTTGCAATGCACATGTTTTGACCAAGTGTCACAATGGGGTACCTCCATGCCGCCTGTACAAAGGTCTAAGGAGAAAGCTCGCATTTTGGATTTCTCGCTTTTGATTATTCTCAACTTAGACATCCATACCGGGACAACATGGACAACGAGATAATGGACTCCTCTTTAATGCATAAGCATGTGGCAACAATTATTATTCTCATATGAGATTGAGGATATATGTCCAAAACTGAAACTTCCACCATGATTCATGGCTTTAGTTAGCGGCCCAAAGTTCTTCTCTAACAATATGCATGCTCCAACCATGAAGGTGGTAGATCTCTCTTGCTTCGAGACAAGACGGACATGCATAGCAACTCACATGATATCCAACAAAGAATAGTTGATGGCGTCCCCGAAACATGGTTATCGCACAACAAGCAACTTAATAAGAGATAAAGTGCATAAGTACATATTCAATACCACAATAGTTTTTAAGCTATTTGTCCCATGAGCTATATATTGCAAAGGTGAATGATGGAATTTTAAAGGTAGCACTCAAGCAATTTACTTTGGAATGGCGGATAAATACCATGTAGTAGGTAGGTATGGTGGACACAAATGGCATAGTGGTTGGCTCAAGTATTTGGGATGCATGAGAAGTATTCCCTCTCGATACAAGGTTTAGGCTAGCAAGGTTATTTGAAACAAACACAAGGATGAACGGTACAGCAAAACTCACATAAAAGACATATGGTAAACATTATAAGACTCCATACCGTCTTCCTTGTTGTTCAAAACTCAATACTAGATGTTATCTAGACTCTAGAGAAACCAAATATGCAAACCAAATTAGCAAGCTCTAAGTATTTCTTCATTAATGGGTGCAAAGTATATGATGCAAGAGCTTAAACATGAGCACAACAATTGCCAAGTATCAAATTATCCAAGACATTTTAGAGTTACTACATGTAGCATTTTCCAATTCCAACCATATAACAATTTAACGAAGAGGAAACTTCGCCGTGAATACTATGAGTAGAGCCTAAGGACATATTTGTCCATATGCTACAGCGGAGCGTGTCTCTCTCCCATAAAGTGAATGCTAGGATCCATTTTATTCAAACAAAACAAAAAAACAAAAACAAACCGACGCTCCAAGCAAAGTGCATAAGATGTGACGGAATAAAAATATAGTTTCGGGGAGGAACTCGATAATGTTGTCGATGAAGAAGGGGATGCCTTGGGCATCCCCAAGCTTAGACGCTTGAGTCTTCTTAATATATGCAGGGGTGAACCACCGGGGCATCCCCAAGCTTAGAGCTTTCACTCTCCTTGATCATATTGCATCATACTCCTCTCTTGATCCTTGAAAACTTCCTCCACACCAAACTCGAAACAACTCATTAGAGGGTTAGTGCATAATAAAAATTCACATGTTCAGAGGTGACACAATCATTCTTAACACTTCTGGACATTGCATAAAGCTACTGGACATTCATGGATCAAAGAAATTCATCCAACATAGCAAAAGAGGCAATGCGAAATAAAAGACAGAATCTGTCAAAACAGAACAGTCCGTAAAGATGGATTTTATTAGGCCACCAGACTTGCTCAAACGAAAATGCTCAAATTGAATGAAAGTTGCGTACATATCTGAGGATCATGCTCGTAAATTGGCTTAATTTTCTGAGCTACCTACTGGGAGATAGACCCAGATTCGTGACAGCAAAGAATTCTGGAACTGCGCAGTAATCCAAATCTAGTACTTACTTTTCTATCAAAGACTTTACTTGGCACAACAAAACATAAAACTAAGATAAGGAGAGGTTGCTACAGTAGTAAACAACTTCCAAGACACAAATATAAAACAAAAATACTGTAGTAAAAACATGGTTTGTCTCCCATAAGCGCTTTTTTTAACGCCTTTCAGCTAGGCGCAGAAAGTGTATCTCAAGTATTATCAAGAGATGGTGTGTCAATCTTACCTTGGGCTTTACCCTTACCTTTCTTATTGCTTTTCTTTCCCTTTGGTTTAGGAAATATATGATTTCTCCCTGGTATAGAGGTGAATTTCAGAGTGCCTTCTCCCACATCAATGACTGCTCCCAATAGTTTCAACAGGGATCTCCCGAGTATGATTTTTCCTGTTTCAATAACAAGATAATCAATGGATATTGTTCTTCCAAGAATGGTTGTATGCACACCTGCGGCTATTCCCTTAGGAATTATAATAGAGTTATCAATGAGAGTTATTTCTTCTCCTCCTTCATCGACTCCCCAAAGTTTCAAAGATTTATAAATGCTTTCAAGCATAAGGCAAAATTCATACATAATATCACAGTAGGCATGAAGAGTTCGATCACCGATAACAATTTTAACAGTAGGATCCCACAATGAAAGTTTAGAATTCACTAAAACTTGTTCAAGACGATTACGAACGTGGCAATAGTTATCATCCAGGCGAGATGTACTTATCTCGAGATTGTTTAATCTACTATATATGCTAGTGAGGGCTGAATCAAAGTTATTAGCTGAATCATGTGATGCAACCAACTTCTTTATGGCATTAAAAGCTTGATCCCCATTGCAATGGAGGAAATCTCCTCCCACTAAAGTATCCAAAGCATATCTATAGCGAACCATAAGACCAAAATAAAAATTACTAAGGAGCAAACTTAGAGTCATTTGAGGTTCAGTTTTACGATAAGAAGTAAAAATTCTAGACCAAGCATCCTTAAAACTCTCCTCATCCCCTTGTTTAAAAGTGAAGACTAATTCTTCAGGCGAAGAAGTAACGAGGTTCGAGCTAGACATGGTAACAAAAGTAACTAAATATTTTTTTTTTGTATTTTTAATATAGAGTGCAAGACAATAAATAAAGCAAACTAAATAAAGTAAATGCAAGTAACTAATTTTTTTGTGTTTTCGATATAGCAAACAAGACAGTAAATAAAGTAAAGCTAGCAACTAATTTTTTTTGTGTTTTGATATAATGCAGCAAACAAAGTAGTAAATAAAATAAAGCAAGAGAAAAACAAAGTAAAGAGATTGAGAAGTGGAGACTCCCCTTGCGGCGTGTCTTGATCTCCCCGACAACGGCGCCGAGAAAATATGCTTGATGGCGTGTATTTCACACGTTCGTTGGGCAACCCCAAGAGGAAGGTATGATGCGCACATCAGCAAGTTTTCCCTCGGAAAGAAACCAAGGTTTATCGAACCAGGAGGAGCCAAGAAGCACGTTGAAGGTTGATGGCGGCGGGATGTAGTGCGGCGCAACACCGGAGATTCCGGCGCCAACGTGGAACCTGCACAACACAACCAAAGTACTTTGCCCCAACGAAACGAGTGAGGTTGTCAATCTCACCGGCTTGCTCGTAACAAAGGATTAACCGTATTGTGTGGAAGATGATTGTTTGCAGAGAAAATAGTAAAAACAAGTATTGCGACAGATTTGTATTTCGGTATTAAAAGAATGGACCGGGGTCCACAGTTCACTAGAGGTGTCTCTCCCATAAGATAAAAGCATGTTGGGTGAACAAATTACGGTCGGGCAATTGACAAATAGAGAGGGCATAACAATGCACATACATGACATGATAAGTATAGTGAGATTTAATTGGGCATTACGACAAAGTACATAGACCGCCATCCAAGCTGCATCTATGCCTAAAAAGTCCACCTTCGAGGTTATCGTCCGAACCCCCTCCGGTATTAAGTTGCTAACAACGGACAATTGCATTAAGTATGGTGCGTAATGTAATCAACAACTACATCCTCGGACATAGCGCCAATGTTTTATCCCTAGTGGCAACAGCACAACACAACCTTAGAACTTTACGTCATCTGTCCCGGTGTCAATGCGGGCATGAACCCACTATCGAGCATAAATACTCCCTCTTGGAGTTAAAAGTAAAAACTTGGCCAGAGCCTCTACTAGTAACGGAGAGCATGCAAGATCATAAACAACACATATGTAATAACTTGATAATTAACATGACATGGTATTCTCTATCCATCGGATCCCGACAAACACAACATATAGAATTACGGATAGATGATCTTGATCATGTTAGGCAGCTCACAAGATCCAACAATGAAGCACAATGAGGAGAAGACAACCATCTAGCTACTGCTATGGACCCATAGTCCAGGGGTGAACTACTCACTCATCACTCCGGAGGCGACCATGGCGGTGTAGAGTCCTCCGGGAGATGAATCCCCTCTCCGGCGAGGTGCGGAGGAGATCCCGGAATCCCCGAGATGGGATCGGCGGCGGCGGCGTCTCGGTGAGGTTTTCCGTATCGTGGTTTTTCGCCTCGGGGGTTTCGCGACGGAGGCTTTAAGTAGGCGGAAGGGCGAGTCGGGGGCCCGACGAGGGGCCACACCATAGGGCGGCGCGGGCCCCCTAGGCCGCGCCGCCTTGTGGTGTCGCCACCTCGTGGCCCCACTTCGTATGTTCTTCGGTCTTCCGGAAGCTCCGGTGGAAAAATAGGCCCCCGGGTCTTCGTTTCGTCCAATTCGAGAATATTTCGTTACTAGGATTTACGAAACCAAAAACAGCGAGAAAACGAGAGCCGGCACTTCGGCATCTTGTTAATAGGTTAGTTCCGAGAAAATGCACGAATATGACATAAAGTGTGCATAAAACATGTAGGTATCATCAATAATATGGCATAGAACATAAGAAATTATCGATACGTCGGAGACGTATCACCTTCCGCCACGGAAAATCGGACCGTTGCCCAAGTGTTTCCGGGAGCCCGTTGACTGCTGACGTCATGCAAACTGACACGTGGCAGACGCCGTTAACTGGCACTTAACGGCGTTAACCGGCTGAAACCCCGTGGTAGATGGTAGGCCCACACGAGGACTGCCACGTCTTAAGCGGGCCGGCCCATTAAGTTTGCGGGCCGGGCCAGCTGACTTATTTTGACCGGTCAACTATATAGCTGGGCTGGTCCATTAGTTACGTGGGCCGGGCCTAACCTCTAAGGTTGACTGGTCAAAACTTTAATGGGCCGACCCACTAAACATGTGGGCCGGGCCGAATGCACTCGATTGATCGGTCAACATGCAAAAGGGCCGGCCCACAAGACTTGTGGGACCCACTTTCCTGGTATCGGGCCGGCCCATTTAAAAAGTGGGGTCCACATTAAAGCAAGCCGGGCCGGCCCAAGAAGTTACTGGGCCGGCCCAATTAGCATGTGGGTCCCACGTTCTGCTATCGGGCCGGCCCATTTAGTACGTGGGGTCCACATTTTATCAAATGGTATGGCCCAACAAGCCAGTGGGCCGGGCCAAAAGCACGGTGGGTCCCACTTTCTGTTAAAGGGCTGGCCCGTTTAGTATGTGGGGTCCACCATATAGCAAGTGGGTCGGCCCAACAAGATAGTGGGCCGGGCCAAAAACACAGGTGGGTCCCACTTTCCAGTTAAAGGGCTGGCCCATTTAGTATGTGGGGTCCACCATATAGCAAGTGGGCCGGCCCAACAAGATAGTGGGCCGGGCCAAAACACTGGTGGGTCCCACTTTCCTATTAACGGGCCGGCCCATTTAGTATGTGGGGTCCACCGTACAGCAAGTGGGCCGGCCCAACACGCTAGTGGGCCGGGCCAAAACACAGGTGGGTCCCACTTTCCTGTCAAAGGGCCGGCCCATTTAGTATGTGGGGTCCACCATATAGCAAGTGGGCCGGCCCAACACGCTAGTGGGCCGGGCCAAAAACACAGGTGGGTCCCACTTTCGTCTTAAAGGGCCGGCCCGTTTAGTATGTGGGGACCACCACAAAAGCAATTGGGCTGGCCCAACTAGTTAGTGGGCCGGCCCGGTAGTGGGTGGGGTCCACCTTAAAGCAAGTGGGCCGGCCCAATAAAAGTGTGGGGTCCACGAGTAAATCAAGTGGGCTGGCCCAATAAGTAAGTGGGCCAGCCCGTTTAGTTGCTTGTTTATATGCCGGCGTAAAAGGCGCTTTAGGATTTTGCGGGCCGGCACGTATGTGATTTCGCTTAATTGGGCCGTTTAAGGGATGGGAATTCGTGATTTAGATGCGAGAATATTTACGCAGCATTGATTTACGTCGGATAGCCTCACTTACCACAAGCACCAAAGAAAAAATGCGCGAAAGAACTATAAAAACTAACTAAATATTACATCAGCTGCAAGGCATTGAAAAAATATTACAGAACCCAGAGAAATTGAATGGTAATTAAACCTAGCAATACAATGAAGGGATCCGGCAATCTTTTAAGTTGTCCATGCAGCACCTATATCTGAAACAAAGACATTACAAGTTAAGACAACAACAATGGAAAGGCAAAGACACTACAATATTGTTTGCCAAAGAATTTGGAACTCATCATTTCGTCGTTATAACAAGATCATTGTAATGCGCACAATAAGCAAACAAAGAGTGCATGCCGCATACCAACAGCCAATATAACGAGCATGTTAGAATGAAACAACGAGACTTACTACTTGTCGAGTCCCATGCAAACCAACATGTTCGAGGAGTACAAAATTGGCATGAACAACATAGTAGCGAGGCTATAAATTTTGTAACAACGGCTGAGCAAGATGAAGTTATGATGGCTACATCTACGGAAGCGAGGAATGTAAAGCAAAAATAGAAGTTACGATAGCAAAAGCTAAAGAGGAGGGAATGTGAACCAACATGTGCCAAGTGCAATTACTTCATTTTGGCCGTGAACTAAATAATACTCCTGAACTTATAGTGAAGGGGATGCAAATCAAGATGTTTCGGGATATAAACTTGTAATGAGCAACACATAGAGGATAGTTAATGCTGGAGCTTAGGATGGACCGGATACGGAATATAGTGGGATCACCTGTGAACTTGTATAAGAGGGAATGCAAACCAATATGTTCAGCTTTCCATATGTGAGCGTCATGCCAAGTCGGAGAAACAAGTCAATAATGCAGCTTTTGAAGAACAAGATGGCACGCAAAATTATTATCTAGTAGTATGACAAGTTTATTTGTACTACGGGCTAGATAGCGAGTGATAGCATGCCAAACTAAGTCCTTACTTTGTTAGCTTACAATGAACTAGATACAAAACAATGGCATCACACTGTAGTACGGGGAATGCAAGCCAACATGTTCATGGAGTAAAAAATTGGCACAAACAACATAGTAGCGAGGCCATAATTTTTGTAACAACGGCGAGCAAGATAAAGTTATGATGGCTAGATCTACGGAGCAGGGAATGTAAACCAAATATAGAAGTTACGATGCCAAAAGCTATAGAGCGGGGAATGCGAACCAACATGTGCAATTACTTAAAATTGGCCATGAACTAAATAATAGCGAGGATGTTACTATAATACCTATAATTTTTGTAACAACGATTGCGCAAGATAGAAGTTATGATGGCTACATCTACGGAGCGAGGGAATGCAAACCAAAATGTTCAATCGCTTAAAGTTAGCAATGAAGTAGAAAATAGCAACGTGTTACGGTCATAGCTAGGAATGAACTAAAAGAGCTTCGGACAAACAAGCATCTGAACCCAGAACATGGCGCTAAAACAAGGGACTTACATTAGGAGAAGCACTGCTGTGGGAGTCACGACGAGATCTTCCCGGGGTTGATAGATCCGGTGATGAAGTACGCTACATGTGCTACTTGGGGTTGGAGAGACGGCCATTACACTTCATGGTTACTCATCTCATCTGCAAAAAAGTAACGGCGCGTCGTTAGCACAAACGAGTTCCCCCAAGATTAAACAAGAACTTGCGAGGCAAGCAATAGAAAAGCGACGAGTAGAAGAGTTTAGATCATGCACGGCGCCGGTGAAGCGAGATCCGGTTCATGCACGGCGGTGTCGGTGAGCAAGATACGATGCGGTGGACGGCCGATCCGGCGAAGCGGCTCCGGTGGGGTGGACGATACCGCAGCTGAAGCGGCTGCGGTAGGCTGCTGGATGAGCATATGGTTTCGAGGTTCGGCGGGGATGATCCGGTCCGGTTGATGACGGCGTCGATGAAGCGGCTCCGGCGGGCAGCCGGATGACGAGGATCGCGAGGGCTCGGGTAGGCCGGGGAAGTCCGGCGGGGATGTTCGGTGCGGTGGTCGTGGAGGTGGGAGAGAGGGACTTGGGAAGTTCCGGTGGGTGGTATGAAGGAAATGTATTTTTTTTGGGAGGGTTTCCTGGGCTAGGGAGGTGGTGATCCAAAAAATGACGGGCGAGACCCCCCACCAACCGACTTTGCTGGCATCTCCACGGGGGTAGAATAGGAATTTGGAAGCGTGTGAAATTTTTGTATTTTGTGGGCGGCAAGTTTTGCCGCTATGAGATTTTGAATTTGGCCACCGTCCAAGTATAATGATAAAAAATTGTGACACCGTACTAGTACCTCTGTTCAAGGCCGAGTGCAAAATCAAATCATCATCACGTTGAATATAGGTCACTACCATGATCATGATCTATCTTACGGACGAGAGATCCGGTGCCCCCACGTTCACAGGGCACAACGTGACCTGAGGCTTCCCATCCACCATTCGTTTCAATCCAACGGCAAGGAAAGCAACAGCGTGACCCGATTAATTTCTGCTGAGCTGAAGAGCTGCTGTGTTCTCTCGGAACCTGAAGAAATAGAGAAGGGAACGAGAAGATGATTTCGGTTCCGAGCGCATCTGTCCGGGCCAAAAATGTATACGGTACAAACTCCAGCGGGACGACGCATAGTGACTCGGGCCGTTCGCAGCGGCGCAAACATGCCCAAATATGTGTCTCGGATCCGTCGCGGGGACGCTGCGTGGACGCGTAAAGTGTCCGCTCGCGTACGGCGAACGTTTCGTCGGGCCCGCTTGGCGGTGACCCGGCGTCGATGCGTCTTCTCGGCGGCGCCGCTTCGGCGGTCTGCGTTCGCGTAAAATGGCGATGCCTCGGGTGGCACGCGTCGTCACCTACCTCTGCGAATGGCGATGCCACGCGTGCGGTGGCCGTCGCGTGCCTCCGACCTATATAAACGGGAGCGTACGCATATCATCTCCTCCCACACTAAACCCTAGCCGCTGCCGCTCAGACCTCCTACTTGGGTTTTGTATAGAACTAGAACGCATAATATAATCTCAAGTTTGATGTGCCCTGTGAACGTGGGGGCACTGGATCTATGTCCCTATCTTCTTAATCCCAATCAAAAATGTGTTTGAAATATTTCAGGATTGGTGGGAGATTTTGCCGCCCGTGATGACCCACAAGTATAGGGGGTGTATCGTAGTATCTTCGATAAGTAAGAATGTCGATCCCAACGAGGAGCAGAAGGTGTTGACAAGCAGTTTCGATGAAGGTTTCACTCTGTAAATGCTCACGGACAAGTATT
>NC_061512.1:200507245-200523953 GCF_022539505.1 Lolium rigidum
GGTTCTCGTGTGTTCCGGAGGCTTCCGGGTAAAATAGGAACCTGGGCGTTGATTTCGTCCGATTCCGAGAATATTTCGTTACTAGGATTTCTGAAACCAAAAACAGAAGAAAACAGGAACTGGCACTTCGGCATCTTGTTAATAGGTTAGTTCCAGAAAATGCACGAATATGACATAAAGTGTGCATAAAACATGTAGATAACATCAATAATGTGGCATGGAACACAAGAAATTATCGATACGTTGGAGACGTATCAGCGTTTTCCGGAACTAACCTATTAACAAGATGCCATAGTGCCAGTTCCTGTTTTCTGCTGTTTTTGGTTCCAGAAAGGCTGTTCGGGCAATATTCTCGGAATTGGACGAAATCAACGCCAAACCTCCTATTTTCTCCGGAAGGCTCCAGAACACCGAAGAAGAGTCGGAGAGGGGCCAAGGGGCCACCACACCACATGGCGGCGCGGGCCGAGGCCTAGGCCGCGCCGGCCTAGGGTGTGGCGCCCCGTGTGCCCCCTCGCGCCGCCTCTTCGCCTATATAATCCCTTTCGACCTAAAAACGCATCACCAATTGACGAAACTCCAGAAAGACTCCAGGGGCGCCACCACCGTCGCGAAACTCCAATTCGGGGGACAGAACTCTGTCCCGGCACCTTGCCGGGACGGGGAAGTGCCCCCAGAAGCCATCTCCATCAACGCCACCGCCTCCGCCATGCTCCGTGAGTAGTTCCCCCATGGACTACGGGTTCTAGCCGTAGCTAGTTGGTATTCTCTCCCCATGTACTTCAATACAATGATCTCATGAGCTGCCTTACATGATTGAGATTCATCCGATGTAATCGGTGTTGTGTTTGTCGGGATCCGATGGATTGTTACGTTATGATTGTCTATCTACAAAGTTTATGAAGTTATTGTTGCTCGCAATCTTGTTATGCTTAATGCTTGTCACTAGGGCCCGAGTGGCATGATCTTAGATTTGAGCTTTATAATTATTGCTTAGATTGTATCTACAAGTTGTATGCACATGTCACTGTCCGGAACCAATGGCCCCGAAGTGACAGAAATCGGGACAACCGGAGGGGATGGTAGTGATGTGAGGATCACATGTTTTCACTGTGTGTTAATGCTTTGCTCCGGTGCTCTATTAAAAGGAGTACCTTAATATCCAGTAGTTTCCCTTGAGGCCCTGCTGCCACCGAGCTGGTAGGACAAAAGATGTTGTGCAAGTTTCTCATTGCGAGCACGTACGACTATATACGGAAAACATGCCTACATGATTAATAAGCCCGATGTTCTTTCTTAATGCTTTATCAATCCTATCAATTGCCCAACTCGTAATTTGTTCACCCAACACTTGTTATTGGAGAGTTACCACTAGTGTAGATCGTCGGGAACCCCGGTCCATCTCTCATCATCATATACTTGTTCTACATGTCATTGGAAGTAGTATCAACTATCTTCTCGTGCCATTGCTCTCATATTGCTATTACTGCTGCTCGTGTTACTTGTTACTATCGCTCTCATATTATCGCTACTTTCACATCACCCCTGTTGCTAGTGCTTTTCCAGTGCAATTGAATTGAAAACTCAGTTGTTAAGGCTTATAAGTATTCTTTACCTCCCCTTGTGTCGAATCAATAAATTGGGTTATACTACCCTCGAAGACTGTTGCGATCCCCTATACTTGTGGGTCATCAGATAGCGGTCTATGTACTTTGTCGTAATGCCCAATTAAATCTCACAATATTCATCATATCATGTATGTGCATTGTCATGCCCTCTCTATTTGTCAATTGCCCGACTGTAATTTGTTCACCCAACATGCTATTTATCTTATGGGAGAGACACCTCTAGTGAACTGTGGACCCCGGTCCATTCTTTACATCTGAAATACAAATCGTTGCTATTGTTCTTTACTCGTTTTTCGCAAACAATCATCATCCACACTATACATCTAATCCTTTGTTACAGCAAGCCAGGTGAGATTGACAACCTCCACTGTTTCGTTGGGGCAAAGTACTTTGGTTGTGTTGTGCAGGTTCCACGCTGGCGCCGGAATCCCTGGTGTTGCGCCGCACTACATCCCGCCGCCATCAACCTTCAACGTGCTTCTTGGCTCCTCCTGGTTCGATAAACCTTCGTTTCTTTCTGAGGGAAAACTTGCCGCCGTACGCATCACACCTTCCTCTTGGGGTTCCCAACGGACGCGTGATGTACGCGTATCAAGCTCTTTTTCTGGCGCCGTTGCCGGGGAGATCAAGACACGCTGCAAGGGGAGTCTCCACAATCCAATCTCTTTACTTTGTTTTTGTCTTTCTTTACTTTATTTACTGCTTTGTTTGCTTCTTATATCAAAACACAAAAAAATTAGTTGCTAGCTTTACTTTATTTACTGTCTTGTTCTCCATATTAAAAACACAAAAAATTAGTTACTTGCATTTACTTTATTTAGTTTGCTTTATTTACTACTGCTAAAATGGGTACTCCTGAAAATACTAAGTTGTGTGACTTCACAACCACAAATAATAATGATTTCCTATGCACACCTATTGCTCCACCTGCTACTATAGCAGAATTCTTTGAAATTAAACCTGCTTTATTGAATCTTGTTATGAGAGAGGAATTTTCTGGTGTTAGTTCTAATGATGCTGCTGCCCATCTCAATAATTTTATTGAATTGTGTGAAATGCAAAAGTATAAAGATGTAGATGGTGACATTATAAAATTAAAATTGTTTCCTTTCTCATTAAGAGGAAGATCTAAAGATTGGTTGCTATCTCTGCCTAAGAATAGTATTGATTCATGGACTAAATGCAAGGATGCTTTTATTGGTAGATATTATCCCCCTGCTAAAATTATATCTTTGAGGAGTAGCATAATGAATTTTAAACAATTGGATAATGAGCATGTTGCACAAGCTTGGGAAAGAATGAAATCTTTGGTTAAAAATTGCCCAACCCATGGATCGACTACTTGGATGATCATCCAAACCTTTTATGCATGACTGAACTTTTCTTCGCGGAACCTATTGGATTCAGCTGCTGGAGGTACCTTTATGTCCATCACTCTTGGTGAAGCAACAAAGCTTCTTGATAATATGATGATTAATTACTCTGAATGGCACACGGAAAGAGCTCCACAAGGTAAGAAGGTAAATTCTGTCGAAGAAACCTCTTCCTTGAGTGATAAGATTGATGCTATTATGTCTATGCTTGTGAATGATAGGACTAATGTTGATCCTAATAATGTTCCGTTAGCTTCATTGGTTGCCCAAGAAGAACATGTTGATGTAAACTTCATTAAAAATAATAATTTCAACAACAATGCTTATCGGAACAATTCTAGTAATAACTATAGGCCATATTCTTATAATAATGGTAACGGTTATGGTAATTCTTATGGGAATTCTTAAAACAATAATAGGAACACACCCCTGGACTTGAAGCCATGCTTAAAGAATTTATTAGTACACAAACTGCTTTTAACAAATCTGTTGAGGAAAAGCTCAATAAAATTGATATTCTCGCTTCTAAGGTTGATAGTCTTGCCTCTGATGTTGATCTTTTGAAATCAAAAGTTATGCCTAATAAGGATATTGAAAATAAAATTGTTACTACAGCAAATGCCATCCAAGTTAGAATTAATGAGAATATAAGATTGATGGCCGAATTGCATGCTAGGTGGGAAAGAGAAGAAAATGAAAAACTAGCTAAAGAGAATAATGTAGCTAAAGTTTGGACTATTACCACCACTAGTAATGTTAATGATTCACATGTTGCTGCACCTCCTACTATCAATGATAAAATAATTGGTGTTGGCAATGTTTCCACTCCTAGTGCAAAGCCCGCAAAATTGCCTGAAACTGCTAAAACTGCTGAAACTGCCTGTGATAAAACTGCTGAAATTTTTTCCAACATTGGGGATGATGATCCCATTGCTTTAGATTATAATGGTTTGGATTTTGATGATTGCCACATCTCTGAAGTTATAAAGTTCTTACAAAAACTTGCTAAGAGTCTCAATGCTAGTGCTATAAACTTGGCTTTCACAAAACATATTACAAATGCTCTCATAAAAGCTAGAGAGGAGAAACTAAAACTTGAAACTTCTATTCCTAGAAAGCTAGAGGATGGTTGGGAGCCCATCATTAAGAAGAAGGTAAATAACTTTGATTGTAATGCTTTATGTGATCTTGGTGCAAGTATTTCTGTTATGCCTAAAAAAATCTATAATATGCTTGACTTGCCACCATTGAAAAATTGTTATTTGGATGTTAATCTTGTTGATAACGCTATAAAGAAACCTTTGGGGAGAGTTGATAATGTTCGCATTACCGTTAACAATAACCTTGTCCCCGTTGATTTTGTTGTCTTGGATATTGAATGCAATGCATCTTGTCCCATTATATTGGGAAGACCTTTTCTTCGAACTCGTTGGTGCTACCATTGATATGAAGGAAGGTAATATTAAATATCAATTTCCTCTCAAGAAAGGTATGGAACACTTCCCTAGAAAGAGAATGAAGTTACCTTTTGATTCTATTATTAGAACAAGTTATGATGTTGATGCTTCATCTCTTGATAACACTTGATATACACTTTCTGCGCCTAGCTGAAAGGCGTTAAAGAAAAGCGCTTATGGGAGACAACCCATGTTTTACTACAGTATTTTTGTTTTATACTTGAGTCTTGGAACTTGTTTACTACTGTAGCAACCTCTCCTTATCTTATTTTTGTGCTTTGTTGTGCCAAGTAAAGTCTTTGATAGTAAGGTTCATACTAGATTTGGATTGCTGCGCAGTAACAGATTTCTTTGCTGTCACGAATTTCGACCTGCCCCTCTGTAGGTAGCTCAGAAAAATATGCCAATTTACGTGCGTGATCCTCGGATATGTACGCAACTTTCATTAAATTTGGGAATTTTCATTTGAGCAAGTCCGGTGCCTCAATAAAATCCATCTTTACGGACTGTTCTGTTTTGACAGATTCTGCCTTTTATTTCGCATTGCCTCTTTTGCTATGATGGATGAATTTCTTTGTTCCATTAATGTCCAGTAGCTTTATGCAATGTCCAGAAGTGTTAAGAATGATTGTGTCACCTCTGAACATGTTAATTTTTATTATGCACTAACCCTCTAATGAGTTGTTTCGAGTTTGGTGTGGAGGAAGTTTTCAAGGATCAAGAGAGGGAGATGATACAATATGATCAAGGAGAGTGAAAGCTCTAAGCTTGGGGATGCCCCGGTGGTTCACCCCTGCATATTTTAAGAAGACTCAAGCGTCTAAGCTTGGGGATGCCCAAGGCATCCCCTTCTTCATCGACAACATTATCAGGTTCCTCCCCTGAAACTATATTTTTATTCCGTCACATCTTATGTGCTTTGCTTGGAGCATCGGTTTGTTTTTGTTTTTGTTTTGTTTGAATAAAATGGATTCTAGCATTCATTGTGTAGGAGAGAGACACGCTCCGCTGTTGCATATGGACAAATATGTCCTTACGCTTTACTCATAGTATTCATGGCGAAGGTTGAATCTTCTTCGTTAAATTGTTATATGGTTGGAATTGGGAAATGCTACATGTAGTAATTCTAAAATGTCTTGAATAATTTTATACTTGGCAATTGTTGTGCTCATGTTTAAGCTCTTGCATCATATACTTTGCACCCATTAATGAAGAAACACCTAGAGCTTGCTAAATTTGGTTTGCATATTTGGTCTCTCTAAAGTCTAGATAATTTCTAGTATTGAGTTTTGAACAACAAGGAAGACGGTGTAGAGTCTTATAATGTTTACAATATGTCTTTTATGTGAGTTTTTCTCGCACCGGTTCATCCTTGTGTTTGTTTCAAATAACCTTGCTAGCCTAAACCTTGTATCGAGAGGGAATACTTCTCATGCATCCAAAATCCTTGAGCCAACCACTATGCCATTTGTGTCCACCATACCTACCTACTACATGGTATTTCTCCGCCATTCCAAAGTAAATTGCTTGAGTGCTACCTTTAAAATTTCCATTCTTCACCTTTACAATATATAGCTCATGGGACAAATAGCCTAAAAACTATTGTGGTATTGAATATGTACTTATGCACTTTATCTCTTATTAAGTTGCTTGTTGTGCGATAACCATGTTCCTGGGGACGCCATCAACTACTCTTTGTTGAATATCATGTGAGTTGCTATGCATGTCCGTCTTGTCTGAAGTAAGGGAGATCTACCACTTTAATGGTTAGAGCATGCATATTGTTAGAGAAGAACATTGGGCCGCTAACTAAAGCCATGAATCATGGTGGAAGTTTCAGTTTTGGACATATATCCTCAATCTCATATGAGAACACTAATTGTTGCTACATGCTTATGCATTAAAGAGGAGTCCATTATCTGTTGTCCATGTTGTCCCGGTATGGATGTCTAAGTTGAGAATAATCAAAAGCGAGAAATCCAAAATGCGAGTTTTCTCCTTAGACCTTTGTACGAGCGGCATGGAGGTACCCCTTTGTGACACTTGGTTAAAACATGTGTATTGCGATGATCCCGGTAGTCCAAGCTAATTAGGACAAGGTGCGGGCACTATTAGTATACTATGCATGAGGCTTGCAACTTGTAAGACATAATTTACATGATACATATGCTTTATTACTACCGTTGACAAAATTGTTTCTTGTTTTCAAAATAAAAGCTCTAGCACAAATATAGCAATCGATGCTTTCCTCTGCGAAGGACCTTTCTTTTACTTTTATGTTGAGTCAGTTCACCTATTTCTCTCCACCTCAAGAAGCAAACACTTGTGTGAACTGTGCATTGATTCCTACATACTTGCATATTGCACTTGTTATATTTCTCTATGTTGACAATTATCCATGAGATATACATGTTATAAGTTGAAAGCAACCGCTGAAACTTAATGTTCCTTTGTGTTGCTTCAATACCTTTACTTTGATTTATTGCTTTATGAGTTAACTTTTATGCAAGACTTATTGATGCTTGTCTTTAAGTACTATTCATGAAAAGTCTTTGCTTTATGATTCATTTGTTTACTCATGTCATTACCATTGTTTTGATCGCTGCATTCATTACATATGTTTACAATAGTATGATCAAAGTTATGATGGCATGTCACTCCGAAATTATCTTTGTTATCGTTTACACCTGCTCGGGACGAGCGAGAACTAAGCTTGGGGATGCTGATACGTCTCCGACGTATCGATAATTTCTTATGTTCCATGCCACATTATTGATGATATCTACATGTTTTATACACATTATATGTCGTAATTATGCATTTCCGGCACTAACCTATTAACGAGATGCCGAAGAGCCAGTTGTTGTTTCCTGCTGTTTTTGGTTTCAGAAATCCTACAAAGGAAATATTCTCGGAATTGGACGAAATCAACGCCCAGGGTCCTATTTTTGCACGAAGCTTCCGGAAGACCGAGGGGGAAAGGAAGTGGGGCCACGAGGCGCCGACACAACAGGGCGGCGCGGCCCGGCCCTTGGCCGCGCGGCCCTGGCGTGTGGGGCCCTCGTGTGGCCCCCCGTGTTGCCCTTCCGCCTACTTAAAGCCTTCGTCGCGAAACCCCCGAGCACCGAGAGCCACGATACGGAAAACCTTACTCGTGACGCCGCCGCCGCCAATCCCATCTCGGGGATTCTGGAGATCACCTCCGGCACCCTGCCGGAGAGGGGATTCATCTCCCGGAGGACTCTTCACCGCCATGGTCGCCTCGGAGTGATGAGTGAGTAGTTCACCCCTGGACTATGGGTCCATAGCGGTAGCTAGATGGTTGTCTTCTCCTCATGTGCTTCATTGTCGGATCTTGTGAGCTGCCTAACATGATCAAGATCATCTATCCGTAATTCTATATGTTGTGTTTGTCGGGATCCGATGGATAGAGAATACTATGTTATGTTGATTATCAATCTATTACCTATGTGTTGTTTATGATCTTGCATGCTCTCCGTTATTAGTAGAGGCTCGGCCAAGTTTTTACTCTTAACTCCAAGAGGGAGTATTTATGCTCGATAGTGGGTTCATGCCTCAATTAAATGCGGGACGAGTGACGAGAAAGTTCTAAGGTTGTGGATGTGCTATTGCCACTAGGGATAAAACATTGATGCTATGTCCGAGGATGTAGTTATTGATTACATTACGCACCATACTTAATGCAATTGTCCGTTGTTTTGCAACTTAATACTGGAAGGGGTTCGGATGATAACCTCGAAGGTGGACTTTTTAGGCATAGATGCATGCTTGGATAGCGGTCTATGTACTTTGTCGTAATTCCCAATTAAATCTCACAATATTCATCATATCATGTATGTGCATTGTCATGCCCTCTCTATTTGTCAATTGCCCGACCGTAATTTGTTCACCCAACATGCTATTTATCTTATGGGAGAGACACCTCTAGTGAACTGTGGACCCCGGTCCATTCTTTACATCTGAAATACAAATCTGCTGCTATTGTTCTTTACTGTTTTTTGCAAACAATCATCATCCACACTATACATCTAATCCTTTGTTACAGCAAGACGGTGAGATTGACAACCTCACTGTTTCGTTGGGGCAAAGTACTTTTGTTTTGTTGTGCAGGTTCCACGTTGGCGCCGGAATCCCTGGTGTTGCGCCGCACTACATCCCGCCGCCATCAACCTTCAACGTGCTTCTTGGCTCCTCCTGGTTCGATAAACCTTGGTTTCTTTCTGAGGGAAAACTTGCCGCCGTACGCATCACACCTTCCTCTTGGGGTTCCCAACGGACGCGTGCTGTACGCGTATCAGGCTAATACGTCCCAAACGTATCCATAATTTCTTATGTTCCATGCTACTTTTATGATGATACCCACATGTTTTATACACACTTTATGTTATTATTATGCATTTTCCGGCACTAACCTATTGACGAGATGCCGAAGAGCCAGTTGTTGTTTTCTGCTATTTTTGGTTTCAGAAATCCTACAAAGGAAATATTCTCGGAATTGGACGAAATCAACGCCCAGGGTCTTATTTTTCCACGAAGCTTCCAGAAGATCGGAGGAGATACGAAGTGGGGCGACAAGGCGCCGACACCACAGGGCCACGCGGCCAAGGGTGGGGCCGCGCCGCCCTATGGTGTGGGGCCCTCGTGCCTCCACCAACCCTACCCTTCTGCCTACTTAAAGCCTTTGTCGCGAAAACCCCAGTACCGAGAGCCACGATACGGAAAACCTTCCAGAGACGCCGCCGCCGCCAATCCCATCTCGGGGGATTCAGGAGATCGCCTCCGGCACCCTGCCGGAGAGGGGAATCATCTCCCGGAGGACTCTTCATCACCATGATCGCCTCCGGATTGATGTGTGAGTAGTTCACCCCTGGACTATGGGTCCATAGCAGTAGCTAGATGGTTGTCTTCTCCTCATTGTGCTATCATGTTAGATCTTGTGAGCTGCCTATCATGATCAAGATCATCTATTTGTAATGCTACATGTTGTGTTTGTTGGGATCCGATGAATATGGAATACTATGTCAAGTTGATTATCAATCTATCATATATGTGTTGTTTATGTTCTTGCATGCTCTCCGTTGCTAGTAGAGGCTCTGGCCAAGTTGATACTTGTAACTCCAAGAGGGAGTATTTATGCTCGATAGTGGGTTCATGCCTCCATTGAATGCTGGGATAGTGACGAGAAAGTTCTAAGGTTGTGGATGTCTTGTTGCCACTAGGGATAAAACATCGATGCTTTGTCTAAGGATATTTGTGTTGATTACATTACGCACCATACTTAATGCAATTGTCTGTTGTTTGCAACTTAATACTGGAAGGGGTTCGGATGATAACCTGAATGTGGACTTTTTAGGCATAGATGCATGCTGGATAGCGGTCTATGTACTTTGTCGTAATGCCCTGATTAAATCTCATAGTACTCATCGTGATATATGTATGTGCATTGTTATGCCTTCTTTATTTGTTAATTGCCCAACTGTAATTTGTTCACCCAACATGCTATTTATCTTATGGGAGAGACATCACTAGTGAACTGTGGACCCCGGTCCATTCTTTACATCTGAAATACAATCTACTGCAATACTTGTTCTTTACTGTTCTTCGCAAACAAACATCATTTTCCACACTATACATCTAATCCTTTGTTTACGAGCAAGCCGGTGAGATTGAAAACCTCAGCTGTTACGTTGGGGCAAAGTACTTTGATTGTGTTGTGCAGGTTCCACGTTGGCGCCGGAATCCCTGGTGTTGCGCTGCACTACACTCCGCCACCAACAACCTTCACGTGTTCCTTGACTCTTACTGGTTCGATAACCTTGGTTTCTTACTGAGGGAAAACTTGCTGCTGTGCGCATCACACCTTCCTCTTGGGGTTTCCCAATGGACGTGTGTCTTACACGCCATCAGGGACCAACTCATTGGCGGTCCCAGGTCTGGAGAAGGCCATTCAACGCACAAAGGACAAAGACCTATGCACATCCTCGAAATCCCTTGATGAGTTTACTGTCTTACAAAGCATTTCCGATGATAATCTCTTAATGGCCGTGTGTGATAGTTGTGTTGTGTTTCCTTCGGTGGCGGGCAACCCTGCTCCAATTATCTCCATCATACGTGCGAAATAGTTAGGTCTTGCTGAGCTGGCGCTATCCTGTGATAAGATTGAAGAAGAGGCACGCCAGGCCAAGGAACAATTGAGTAAAGAAAAGGAAGCAGAGTAGCAGGTCTCCCAGGACCGGGGTCGGTCTCCGTCAGAGGGGTCTGGAGGAAGATGCGCAATGGAAAACCGTCAAATCCGAGGGAGGAAGATCCAGAAAAGGCTCCGGTGATAGGAAGGAGAATCCTAACCCGCCAAGCACAAAGACGTGGTGTGGTTTTTCCATGAGAGTGCTATACTGGAAGATATGCTGGTTTGGTGTAAGGGGCGCCGAACTTTGCTAAAAGATTAATTACCTCCATACTCATCGCATTGATATTGTTTGTCTCCAAGAAACAATCAAGCAACACTTCACAGACATGGAGCTCCGGAGTTTTGAGATCGGAGACAAGTTCTTTTGGTTCTAGCTCCCGGCCTCCGAAAATTCAGGAGGAATGCTGATCACGCTTTATCTACATCCTTCCTGGAGGAGATTTCTCGCAAGGTCAAAAATGTTGCTGCTCCAATCATCATGGGAAGAGATTTAAGCTTGCTTCGCGCGACGCATGACAAGAACAATGATAGAGTTAATTCGGCCAGGTTGGATCTTTTAATGAATACATTGCAAACTGGGGGTTTGCGTGAGCTTCCGAGGTCTGGGGCAAGGTTTACCTGGAAGAACAAGTAGCTCAATCTGGTACGGTGTGTGCTGGACACGGTGTTCATGTCTCTGGAGCTGGAGCCGCGCTTCCCCTTCTGCTCCCTGGTGGCGGAAACCAGCCTGAGTTCTGACTACACGCCTTTAATTTGTGACTCCCAGGAAGGGGTGCCACCAAGGAGCAATAGATTATTGTTTGAAAGCGATGGCTTTCATGATACGCTCCATAGGTTCTAGGCGTCGTAGTCAGACAGGGTGGCCGGGCATGATATCATTGACTGGTGGAACTTCATGAGCTCGGGGCTCCGCCAAAACCTGTGGGAGTTGGAGCGCCAACCAGGGCAAGAAATCCAAGGCTCATAAAAAGATTATGTTGGAGCAAATCAAGGATTTAGACAACAGAGCTGATGAGGCAAGTATTGATGCGAATGAATGGGCCTTAAGTTATCACCTTGAGGACCAAATCATGGTTGTATACCGTCAGGAGGACGAATACTGGAGACAGAGGGGTAGGATTAGATGGTCCATGTTGGGAAATTCTAACACGACCTATTTTCATGCGGTGGCTAATGGCAGGCGCATAAAGTGCAACATTAGCTCGTTGTTGGCGAAGGATGCCATTTCCGTCAAAAGATAGATTCAAGAACACATTTACGACTTCCATAGACAGTTGTTGGGCTCGGAGGCGCCTAGGTACTATGCTCTTGCTCCGGACTCATGGGGAGCGAAGGCTATAGTTTTATTGGATAAAATAACAACCTTTTGCACACCTTTTCCGAACAAGAATTAGAAAACATAGTTATGGGACATAAAATTTTGGGGTGGTCAAACACGAGATCTAGCACATTCTGAATGACTTTGTCCTTGGCCGGATTGATATTGCGAGACTAAACCTCTGGGTTCTTTCTCTTATTCCGAAAGCTAGCCAAATCTCCCAGTTCAGACCAATTCCCCTCAACTACGTGATTTTCAAGATTGTTTCCAAAGCTTCCGCGTTTAAATTGGACCCCATCGCTCACATATCACTATTCCCAACCAAACAACATTTATTAGGGCAGGTTCATCATTGATGGGGTCTTGGATCTTCATGAGATTGTGCACGAGGTTAATTCCAAGAAGTTGGGATGAATTCTGCTAAAACTGAACTTTGAGAAAGCTTAAGATCGTGTCAACTCAGATTTCCTTACCGAAGTTCTCTGCTGAAAAGGCTTTGACCCAGGGGTGGTTCATCGCATCTCGCAGTTAGTGTCTGATGCGTGCAGTTGACACACGTCCGTTGGGAACCCCAAGAGGAAGGTGTGATGCAGACAGTAGCAAGTTTTCCCTCAGAAAGAAACCAAGGTTTATCGAACTAGGAGGAGCCAAGAAGCACGTTGAAGGTTGATGGTGGCGGAATGTAATGCGGCACAACACCAGGGATTCCGGCGCCAACGTGGAACCTGCACAACACAACCAAAGTACTTTGCCCCAACGAAACGAGTGAGGTTGTCAATCTCACCGGCTTGCTGTAACAAAGGATTAACCGTATTGTGTGGAAGATGATTGTTTGCGAAAAACGAGTAAAACAAGTATTGCGATAGATTGTATGCGATGTAAAGAATAGGACCGGGGTCCACAGTTCACTAGAGGTGTCTCTCCCATAAGATAAAAGCATGTTGGGTGAACAAATTACAGTCGGGCAATTGACAAATAGAGAGGGCATAACAATGCACATACATGATATGATAAATATAGTGAGATTTAATTGGGCATTATGACAAAGTACATAGACCGCTATCCAGCATGCATCTATGCCTAAAAAGTCCACCTTCAGGTTATCATCCGAACCCCTTCCAATATTAAGTTGCAAAACAACAGACAATTGCATTAAGTATGGTGCGTAATGTAATCAATAACTACATCCTTAGACATAGCATCAATGTTTTATCCCTAGTGGCAACAACACATCCACAACCATAGAACTTTCTGTCACTGTCCCAGATTTAATGGAGGCATGAACCCACTATCGAGCATAAATACTCCCTCTTAGAGTTAAGAGCAAAAACTTGGCCAGAGCCTCTACTAATAACGGAGAGCATGCAAGATCATAAACAACACATAGGTAATAGATTGATAATTAACATAACATAGTATTCTCTATCCATCGGATCCCGACAAACATAACATATAGTATTACAGATAGATGATCTTGATCATGTTAGGCAACTCACAACAATGAAGCACAATGAGGAGAAGACAATGATGGCGTGTAACTCACACGTTCGTTGGGAACCCCAAGAGGAAGGTATGATGCGCACACCAGCAAGTTTTCCCTCAGAAAGAAACCAAGGTTTATCGAACCAGGAGGAGCCAAGAAGCACGTTGAAGGTTGATGGCGGCGGGATGTAGTGCGGCGCAACACCAGAGATTCCGGCGCCAACGTGGAACCTGCACAACACAACCAAAGTACTTTGCCCCAACGAAACAGTGAGGTTGTCAATCTCACCGGCTTGCTGTAACAAAGGATTAACCGTATTGTGTGGAAGATGATTGTTTGCAAGAAAACAAGTAAAACAAGTATTGCAGCAGATTTGTATTTCAAGTATAAAAGAATGGACCGGGGTCCACAGTTCACTAGAGGTGTCTCTCCCATAAGATAAAAGCATGTTGGGTGAACAAATTACGGTCGGGCAATTGACAAATAGAGAGGGCATAACAATGCACATACATGTCATGATAAGTACGAGTGAGATTTAATTGGGCATTACGACAAAGTACATAGACCGCCATCCAACTGCATCTATGCCTAAAAAGTCCACCTTCAGGTTATCATCCGAACCCCTTCCAGTATTAAGTTGCAAAGCAACGGACAATTGCATTAAGTATGGTGCGTAATGTAATCAACAACTACATCCTTAGACATAGCATCAATGTTTTATCCCTAGTGGCAACAACAATCCACAACCTTAGAACTTTCTCGTCACTCGTCCCGGATATCAATGGAGGCATGAACCCACTATCGAGCATAAATACTCCCTCTTGGAGTTAAGAGCAAAAACTTGGCTAGAGCCTCTACTAATAACGGAGAGCATGCAAGATCATAAACAACACATAGGTAATAACTTGATAATTAACATAACATAGTATTCTCTATCCATCGGATCCCGACAAACACAACATATAGTATTACAGATAGATGATCTTGATCATGTTAGGCAGCTCACAAGATCCAACAATGAAGCACAATGAGGAGAAGACAACCATCTAGCTACTGCTATGGACCCATAGTCCGGGGGTGAACTACTCACTCATCACTCCGGAGGCGACCATGGCGGTGAAGAGTCCTCCGGGAGATGAATCCCTTCTCCGACAGGGTGCCGGAGGAGATCTCCGGAATCCCCGAGATGGGATTGGCGACGGCGGCGTCTGCGGAAGGTTTTCCGTATCGTGGCTCTCGGTGCTCGGGGGTTTCGCGACGGAGGCTTTAAGTAGGCGGAAGGGCAACGCGGGGGGCCACACGAGGGCCCCACGCCATAGGTCGGCGCGGCCAGGGCCTGGGCCGCGCCGCCCTATGGTGGCGGCGCCTCGTGGCCCCACTTCGACTCCTCTTCGGTCTTCTGGAAGCTTCGTGGCAAAATAGGACCCTGGGCGTTGATTGATACGTCTCCGACGTATCGATAATTTCTTATGTTCCATGCCACATTATTGATGATATCTACATGTTTTGTACACATTTTATGTCATTATTATGCGTTTTCCGGAACTAACCTATTGACGAGATGCCGAAGGGCCAGTTCCTGGTTTCTGCTGTTTTTGGTTTCAGAAATCCTAGTAACGAAATATTCTCGGAATGGGACGAAATCAACGCCCAGGTTCCTATTTTGCCCGGAAGCATCCAGAACACCCGAGAGCCGCTAGAGGGGGGCCACAGGGCCCCCAGATGATAGGCCGGCGCGGCCCACCCCCTGGCCGCGCGGCCCTATGGTGTCGTCGCCCCTTCGACCTTCTGACGACGCCTCTTCGCCTATATAAAGGTCCCAGACCTAAAACCTCGAGACGGAAAAGCCACGGTACGAGAAACCTTCCAGAGCCGCCGTCATCGCGAAGCCAAGATCCGGGGGACGGGAGTCTCCGTTCCGGCACGCCGCCGGGGCGGGGAAGTGCCCCGGAAGGCTCCTCCATCGACACCACCGCCATCTTCATCAACGCTGCTTGTCTCCCATGAGGAGGGAGTAGTTCTCCATCGAGGCTCGGGGCTGTACCGGTAGCTATGTGGTTAATCTCTCTCCTAAGTACTTCAATACAATAATCTCATGAGCTGCCTTACATGATTGAGATTCATATGATGATGCTTGTAATCTAGATGTCATTGTGCTAGTCAAGTGAATTTTACTTATGTGATCTCCGGAGACTCCTTGTCCCACGTGTGTAAAGGTGACGAGTGTGTGCACCATGTGGGTCTCTTAGGCTATATTTCACGGAATACTTATTCACTGTTATGAATGGCGTAGTGAAGTGCTTATTTATATCTCTTTATGATTGCAATGTGTTTTGTATCACAATTTATCTATGTGCTACTCTAGTGATGTTATTAAAGTAGTTCTATTCCTCCTGCACGGTGTAATGGTGACAGTGTGTGCATCCGTGTTAGTACTTGGCGTAGGCTATGATTGTGATCTCTTGTAGATTATGAAGTTAACTATTGCTATGATGGTATTGATGTGATCTATTCCTCCTACATAGTGTGAAGGTGACAGTGTGCATGCTGTGTTAGTACTTGGTTTAGTCGTGTTGATCTTTCATGCACTCTAAGGTTATTTAAATATGAACATTGAATTGTGGAGCTTGTTAACTCCGGCATTCACTACAAGAAAAGTTGCCATGGCCGACGAAGTTGAAGTCGCGCCGTGGTTGCTGGTGTACCATGGCCGACGATTTTGGTCCCTCCGTGGTGCATGTCAAAACTTTTTTTTTCTCGTTTTTGAGGCCACCTAGCCCGACGAAAGCGGCCAAAACGTCGCGTATGGTGGCCCGGGACGTGGTGCATCGCGAATTCTCGGGTTCGCCGGCCGAGTCAACGCAAATCCGCACCGCCGAGGGATGTAGGGCCCAGATGGCAGCCTCTCTGGCATTGTTTTTTTTCTCGATCGCGCCATCTCGTTCAACGTTCTCCGATCGAGCCGTTTACGATGCATGATCATGGGTCCCGCATGTCATCCTCTATGAACCAAACTTCTTTCTATTCTTGGATTTTTTGACCCCACGATTTCGGCTACTTCCTTTTTCTTTTGATCCCTTGCCGCCTTGGAAACGTTGAGACCGCTGCTCGCTAAATGGGACCCGCATGTCATCCTCTATGTGCAATCAACTTTCTTTTCTTGGAGTTTTTTTTGGCACCTCAAATTTGGTCACTTGCCTTTTTCTTTCGATCCCCTGCCGCCTCTCAAACGGTGATACCG
>NC_061512.1:200524053-200599080 GCF_022539505.1 Lolium rigidum
TAGGGAAGTTATCGTATAAGATGGGTTGCAGTGTGGAAGTATCTCTCCTTTAGTTTGTCTATGTATCCCTTGGTGTGAGTTATCGTTATGGAATATTAATGAGAAGTCTTATCATTTACATATTGCACACCTTATTTTAGTTTGCAATTTCTACTATATGATTTATCTTGATTTTAGTATTGGTACCACTTTGGGAGCATTAAGTAAATCTATTTGGTTTTGGCAAACTTAGCAATGGTCAATAGCAACAACACTTTGAGTTTAAGAAGAATAAAGGAAATACATGTAGAAGATTGTTATCACCAGAATTTGACCGAGTCAGAGGTGGGCCGCGATCAAGATGGACTCGAAGAATATATATATATGGAAGAGATACGAGAATCGGCCTTTTATACCAAGTTGGGCGTAATTGCCCGTGTATCTGTAACATATTAGATCGCATCTTAGTTTAGAAGTTAGAATCTTACCCGTGCACGGTTTAGTGCACGCCCACACTAGAAAGTCCCCAGGACTATAAATATGTATCTAGGGTTTATGGAATAAACAACAACCAACGTTCAACACAAACAAATCTCGGCGCATCGCCAACTCCTTCGTCTCGAGGGTTTCTCCGGTAAGCACCATGCTGCCTAGATCGCATCTTGCGATCTAGGCAGCACAAGCCTGCCCACGTTGTTCATGCGTTGCTCGTGCTTGAAGCCTTTTTGATGGCGAGCAACGTAGTTATCTTAGATGTGTTAGGGTTAGCATTGTTCTTCGAATTACATGCTTTCGTTATGCGACCCTTGCACATCTAGCCGCCCTACACCTATCTTAGGTGTAGGAGCGGCACCCCGCTTGATCATAGTTTAGTAGATCTGATCCGTTACGGTTGCTCCTTGTTTCATCAAGGATTAGTTTAACATCCGCAATAGTTAGGCCTTACAAAGGGTTGGAGGATCCAGCGGCGTGTAGGGTGATGTTTGCTAGCCCTAGAAAGGATGTTCCGGGGATCAACCTCCTGTTGGTTTTTAGGCCCTGTCTAGGATCGGACTTACGGTCACCGTGCGCGAGCGCGAGGCCCAATCGTGAGTAGGATGATCCGATTATGCGGTGAAAACCCTAAATCGTCGTAGATCTCATTAGCTTTATCTTGATCAAGCAGGACCACCATATATTCGGACACCTCGTTCGAATCATGGGTGGATCGGCTCTTTGAGCCGATTCACAGGATAACCCGAGAGCCGATCGAGGCTCGTATTTAATGTTTACGTGTATGCCATGCAGGAAATTAAGCGAGGCATTATCCACACCTTCGTGACCAGGTATAGGTCAGGTGGCACGCCCTTGCGATAGCATCGGACGTGCGACCAGGAGGCTTTGCGGGCCGTCGCTCCGAGGGATCGGGGCCGGCCGCAACCCTAGTTGTTCCCGGCTCTCTTGTGTTGCCCGTCTCTGCCCGCCAGGGGGTTTCTGACGTCAACACATTCTGGCACGCCCGGTGGGACAACCTTCGACATCCACCACAGCGCCATCTACATCCGAGATGGCGGAAAGCACTCCGGTCAAGTACGAGGATCTGCCCGATGAGCTCAAAAAGAAACATGACGAGATCAAGGAAACCCTCGAAGCCGAACTCATCGGCTCTTTCCACCGAACCCGCTCCCATGGCGTCAGGTGGAAGGGTTTCACACCTGAAGGCGCACTCGATGGAGTGGACCTGTCCGCCCCGTCGGAAGAACGCACCGAGTCGCTGCGGCGAGAGATCAACTACATGGTGGCTCATTCGCTGCACCGCCATTCCGAGAGCCCGGTGAACACTTTGGAGCGTGTCGCTCGCGCGTGGTCCAGAAATCATGAGCCACCGGTATTCTCCGTCGGGACCAGCTCGGGGACTTTCAAAGGAGAGATGCCACTCCGGCCCCAGCCGTTCGCATGGGCAGCACCGGAACCGCCGAACTCATCGGCATACGTCGTCTACAAGATTGGTGGTGATCCTAGTGACTACCAATTCCTACCGAGGCACCCAAGGAGATCCCGCACGGATACGCGTGCGCATACGTACGGACTGCAACACTCGGGCACTCTCGAACCAGGCTGCAACATCGGGGCCTGCGGAACAGCGGGAGGAACGTCAGGAGCCGATCCTGAGAAGCAATCGTGGCTAGCTAAGTACGCCACTCCGACAAACCTCCGCAGCCCAGCTCCTGCAGTTGGCTTAGAACCGGAAAAGCAAGCATGGCTGGTTAAGTATGCCACCCCGGCGAATCTTCAGGGTTCGACACCTTCAGCCATCACGACGGATCAGATTTGTGCAATCCTAAAAGATCGGTTCGGCATGATGCCGAAAAGGAAGACGTTCGGCTACACCAAGCCGTACCCCAACGACTACGAACTGATCCCGCTACCACCCAAATATCGGCTCCCGGACTTCACAAAGTTTAGTGGATCAGATGGTTCCAGCTCCATCGAGCATGTGAGCCGATATTTGGCACAGCTGGGCACAATCTCAGCATCAGACGAGTTGCGTGTGAGGTTCTTCGCACAGTCCCTCACAGGATCGGCTTTCGGGTGGTACACATCGCTGCCACCGAACTCCATCCGGACTTGGAAGCGAGTTGGAAGAGCAGTTCCATGAGCGAGTATCACTCGGAGGCTTCCGATGTTGGTATTGCCGATCTAGCGCAAGTACGACGAAGCGCGGGGAGACAGGTGTCGGAATACGTCCGGCGCTTCGGGACCATTAGGAACCGATGCTTTTCGGCTCATATAAGTGAAAAAGAAGCGATCGAGTTGGCGGTGGTGGGTCTCTCATCATCGATTAAGGACGTGGCCTCCCAAGCGAGACTACCCTTCATTGGCGCACATGGTGCGAGGCGACGAGCATATGAACGGCGCCACCCGGATGTCTACCGGGACAAATTCAAGCGTGCGGTGACCCTGGTTGAGGCGGACGAGGACGAAGGTGCTGCGGGAGATCGAGAGGTAGCGAGTGGCTGAATGGACTCGAGCGACAGGCCCCGTGACCTGCAAATGGGTGAAGCCACAAGGCCCTCCAAAAGGGTTCGACTTCGACGTGACCAAGACGGAGCAGATTTTTGATCTCTTACTCACGGAGAAGCATATAAAGGTACCCGAAGGCCACAAGATCCCCACGATGCAAGAGCTGAACGGAAAGCCATACTGCAAGTGGCATAACACGTTCACCCACACCACCAACGACTGCAGGGTGTGGCGGCAGCAGATCCAAATGGCGATAGAAAATGGACGGTTGATTTTCAACCAATACGCCATGAAGGTCGACACACACCCCTTCCCCGCCGTAAACATGGTGGAGTATACTTACCATGGAGGGTGCCAGCCGGATTTCTCGTACAATATCAACATGGTAGGACCGGGACACCACTCGGTAAGGACGGAGATGAGGGCAGCTGCTCTCATAGCAAAGATACGAGAGGAAGCCGCTCCACGCGATCGGCTCCGCCAAGACGGCAAGCGCTACGTCACAGAGGGAGAGGTGAAAAACATAAGGTATCAACGACCTCTCTCTGATCACCTCCTCAACAAGTATGTGAGTCAGTATGACCAGCGCCGGCGATTCAACGACGATGATGAAGAAGATCGTCTAGCTAGGGACGACAGGAGATGTCGTCGGCATGATCGTGATGAGGAGGAGCACGTGCGCCGTGCCAAGGAAAAGTTGGGGGAGCAAGTCGACGAGGATAGGCACTGGGACTGTCCCTTCTTCGGACACTCGTCGGGATTCGGGAATGAGCCGATTGCCCACAATCGGCAATCGCCCGTAATGCAACCGAAGAGGAAGGAGACAGACCAACGTGTCCGTGTTCAAGCGCCTAGGGCCTCTCCCGCCACAAAGTAAACGCGCTGAGTCCCCTCGGTTGAAAGATCTCGAAGATTCGGAAGACGAGGGAGAAGAAGAAGACGGTACCACCGGCCAAGGTGGTGCCCTGATGGACTCAGCCGTTCCCAGAAGCGCAGGGTTCAGCGATTGCGCGGCTTGGAAGAAGCCGAAAGGTTATACTTGCATACATTGAGGAAGGCAAGGCCTGATCTGGCCGCGAAGGTTCGGCAAACCCTGGATGAAGAGGGTCGTCCACGGAAAATGGAGTGGCGCCCCAAGCAAAGGAAAGCCGATGATGAGACATCGGCTGGCACAAACATGGTGCTCGTTCTTCCGACGAATCTTAGTGCTCCACGATTACACGATGCACTCAAGGTGGACGACAGCAAGCGCACCAACATGATAAAGTCAGAGATTGGGCTGGTTTTATCCACCTGCCTGAACGAGTAGCAAGAGCACGTCAATGAGCAAACGTGGCGAGGCTGATCCTTGTGATCGGCCCCAAAAAAAATTTATGAAGGGACCTCACAAGACCTTCACCGAGCAAGCAACGTGGAGGCCGATTCCAGCAATCGGCCAAAATTATCATCACCATCCATTCTGCCTGGGTTCAACATGTTATCCAACAGAGCCGATACCATCAATTCTCTTGACAGAATCGGCTCGGGGGGCACCCAGGTGGATAAAACACGAGGATATGCAGTAGAAGTGTCTCATCCTTTGGTGATGGGTATTGAAGTATGGGGGCCGATACATAAATCGGCCGAAAAATTCGAAATTTTTTAGGCACAGCCGATGCAGCAGACATCGACTTAAGGATACAAAAGCCGATACATAAATCGGCCGTAAAAAATTCAAAAAGTTTTAAGCACAGCCGATGCAGCAGACATCGACTTAATCAGAGGGTCAATGGAGCAGGAAGTGGGCCACGAAGAGAGACTCTAATGGAAGAACTCCTCAATGGAGTGGTTTAATGGCTCAGATCCTCTCTTCAAGAACAATGCCAAGAGCAGCCTGGACGTGAAGATTAGGTCAAGGATGGATTGTATTAGATCCGCCAAAGGAAAGGAGCCGATCTGGCCGGCAAGGTGCAGGAAGAAGCTCGGGGGGCAGCTCACCCTGAAGGTTCTCTGCTCTGGAGAGCCGATTTTGATGGGAATCGGCTGGCTCTGCATGATAGTTCTCTCAGACATGGCCTAGCCCAGGTCCATCTGTCTGGATGGCATGCCCTCGTATCTGTTCGCCTTGATTGAGACTCGGGGGGCAGCTGGCCTGATGGAGGCCCCATTTTTGAAAGCCGATTGGGTGGCCATCGGCTAGTCCTGCGCAGCGATTTTCGTCAAAGATGGTGATCTGGCGGAACTCAAGTTTATTATTCGAGAAGATGAAGGGTAATTCATGAAGACTTGATGCGTTGACATCGGCTTATTGAGTTTTGACCAAGATTCCGGTCACCCTGTGGTCGAAGAGAGAAAGGGCGGATTACGAGAGACCGATGCGTTGCCATCGGCTCATTGAGAATCGGTTCAAAAGAAATCGGCAAGACCAAATTGGGGAAATTTCTTCATTAATAAACAGGATTTCTTACAAAGGAAGAACTGATTGCTCAAAGAAGGAAGAACAAAAGAAGGGCCTATTGACCAATTTACTACTGCTAGGCCTATACTGGTAGATCCTACTCTACGGGCCATCACTGCCCTCGTCGTCGTCCTCGGAACTCTCATCGGCACTGCTGCCGATGGGCTCCTCGTCGCTACTCCCGTAGCCCTCTACGGGAGCTTCATCCCCGTCTTCATCGTCGCTGCTCGTCGTCGTCCCACCACATGCGGAGGCGTTTCGCCGACGGGTAGCCCTCGAGGGAGTCGTCGTCGTCTTCCTCTTCCTCTTCTTCGAGAGGTGGGGCAGCCGTCCCGGGGGAACCGGTCGTCCTCGCTTTCGACTCCGAGTTCCCCGTCGGCGAGGAACCGAAGATCTTCATCCCCACTCGGTCAAGGACTTGTCGTCCTCGGACCAAATGGAGGAAGCGTGGCTCTCTTCGTCCCATTCTTCTGGGGCACGGATTTCCGGCGGCGTCTCGCGGGATGAGGAGGACCCGTAGGAAAGCTCGGAGGAGGAGGAAGAAGACATGGTGGCACGAGAGGGTTTTTTGGTGCTAAGGCGAGGAGGACGAAGGAGGCGCAAGGCTGTTGAGAACGGTTAAATAAAAGGGATATGAGGGAGATTCAATGCCACGGCGGTTTCCGAGGAGATGTTGCCCAACAGGAAGATTTTGCGGCCACGTGGAGAAGTGGAGGGGGCAAGGCATCATGATGAGGATTCTGCGGCGGTCTTTTGTTCTGCCACGACATGACCCGACGAAAGAAGAGCATAATGATTTTGGAAATGTCATTTCCAAAACCAGGGGGGCATGTGTTATCACCAGAATTTGACCGAGTCAGAGGTGGGCCGCGATCAAGATGGACTCGAAGAATATATATATATGGAAGAGATACGAGAATCGGCCTTTTATACCAAGTTGGGCGTAATTGCCCGTGTATCTGTAACATATTAGATCGCATCTTAGTTTAGAAGTTAGAATCTTACCCGTGCACGGTTTAGTGCACGCCCACACTAGAAAGTCCCCAGGACTATAAATATGTATCTAGCGTTTATGGAATAAACAACAACCAACGTTCAACACAAACAAATCTCGGCGCATCGCCAACTCCTTCGTCTCGAGGGTTTCTCCGGTAAGCACCATGCTGCCTAGATCGCATCTTGCGATCTAGGCAGACAAGCCTGCCCACGTTGTTCATGCGTTGCTCGTGCTTGAAGCCTTTTTGATGGCGAGCAACGTAGTTATCTTAGATGTGTTAGGGTTAGCATTGTTCTTCGAATTACATGCTTTCGTTATGCGACCCTTGCACATCTAGCCGCCCTTACACCTATCTTAGGTGTAGGGGCGGCACCCCGCTTGATCATAGTTTAGTAGATCTGATCCGTTACGGTTGCTCCTTGTTTCATCAAGGATTAGTTTAACATCCGCAATAGTTAGGCCTTACAAAGGGTTGGAGGATCCAGCGGCGTGTAGGGTGATGTTTGCTAGCCCTAGAAAGGATGTTCGGGGATCAACCTCGTGTTGGTTTTTAGGCCCTGTCTAGGATCGGCTTACGGTCACCGTGCGCGAGCGCGAGGCCCAATCGTGAGTAGGATGATCCGATTATGCGGTGAAAACCCTAAACCGTCGTAGATCTCATTAGCTTTATCTTGATCAAGCAGGACCACCATATATTCGGACACCTCGTTCGAATCATGGGTGGATCGGCTCTTTGAGCCGATTCACGGGATAACCCGAGAGCCGATCGAGGCTCGTATTTAATGTTTACGTGTATGCCATGCAGGAAACTAAGCGAGGCATTATCCACACCTTCCCGACCGGGTATAGGTCGGGTGGCACGCCCTTGCGATAGCATCGGACGTGCGACCAGGAGGCTTTGCGGGCCGTCGCTCTGAGGGACTGGGGCCAGCCGCAGCCCTAGTTGTTCCCGGCTCTACTGTGTTGCCCGTCTCTGTCCGCCAGGGGGTTTCTGACGTCAACAAAGATATTATTATCTTTCTTATCAGTTCTTAGCTTAGTATTCTAAAAGTTAAAACTGTTTGTGCTTACAAGTAAGATGCATGATTGTTTCTATCACATGTATATTTGTTTGTTTCCCTCAACTCCTATGCTTGCTATTTAACCTTGCTAGCCAAAGACCATCGTCGAGAGGGAATACTTCTCGTGCATCCAAACCTGAACCCAAACCTATGTCAATTGTGTCCACCATATCTACCCACTCGCATGGTATTTTCTCGCCATTCCAAGTAAATACTTCATGTGCTACCTTTAAACAATTCAAAACTTATTACTTCTTATTTGTGTCAATGTTTTATAGCTCATGAGGAAGTATGTGGTGTTTTATCTTTCAGTCTTGTTAGGCAGCCTCCACTAAAGGACTAGTGGCTTCATCCACTTATCCTATAATTTTGCAATTTCATTAATAATTCTCTTCACATGTTTTGCCCTGATTCAACGGTAAGCAACTTAATTTTGCAATAGACACTCCTCCATGGTATGAGATTGTTGGAAGGCACCCGAGGATTCGGTTAGCCATGGCTTGTGTAAGCAAAGGTTGGGGGGAGTGTCATCCTTAAATAAACTAAAATACATGTGTAAACAAAAGAGAAAAGGGATGATCTACCTTGCTTGGTAGAGATAACGTCCTTCATGGGAGCCGCTCTTTGGAGGTCCGTTTGGCAAGGGGTTAGAGTACCCGCTACCGATCGTTGACAACAACAAACACCTCTCAAAACTTTACTTTTATTCTCTTCATATGATTTCAAAACTGAAAAAGCTCTAGCACATGATTTAATCTCTGCTTCCCTCTGCGAAGGGCCTGTCTTTTACTTTATGTTGAGTCAGTAAACCTATTACCCTCCATCTCAAGCAAGCATTTGAGTTGTTGTGATCAAACTATTATATTGTGATTTGCTTCATCATGTTTTTACTCTTTCTTGTTTAGTACAAGTTTTACCTGAATGAATATAGCTTTGAAAGTCATCAATGATTAATATGATTGAGTATGCAAGTTTACCATAAGCTTTAATACGAGAGCGCTGCTCAATAGATAAGTATAATCATGTTAATTGTTCTCTGACCAAGAACAAAGTTTGTCATCACCAATTATGATTTCTTATGCACCTTTATTTGTGATTACCTTATACTTGTTTCAAGTTGAGTTATATGAGGAAGTTGTTTACTATAATGTCTTGTGTGAATGAATATGATGCTTCTTGTCCGTATTTTGTTTATCGACTCTTCACTCCATAAACATGCGGTCCTGTTTACCGAGTTCGGTTTCGCTTGGGGACAAGCGAAGTCTAAGCTTGGGGGAGTTGATACGTCCAATTTGCATCACTATTTTATATCATAATTTGTCGTTATTCATTGATATATTTCATATTGGGACACAATACTTATGTTATTTCATCTATTTTGCATGTTTCATGATTATTTGGAGATCGAGCACCGGAGCCGGGATTCTGCTGGAAAAAGCACCGTCGGGATGCGATATTTCGGAAGATCAACTCGTGGAAGGAAGTTTTACCAAAAATCCTATTTTTCCGGATGACGGAGGAAGCCGGAAGGGGGAGCCAGCTGGACCCGGGGTGGGCCCACACCATAGGGTGGCGCGGCCCATGGCCCGGCCGCGCCAACATGTGGTGTGGGGCCCCCTCGGCCTCTTTCGCCTCCTTTTCTTCGCGAAACCCTTCGTCCCGAAGACCTAAGCCACGAGAGGAATCCTCACGAAGGGTTACCGCCGCCTCGCGGGGCGGAGAACACCGGAGAGAAAAGAGCTCTCCGGCGGGCCGGAATCCGCCGGGGAAATTCCCTCCCGGAGGGGAAATCGACGCCATCGTCACCGCCATCGAGCTGGACATCATCTCCATCACCATCATCATCATCTCCACCATCATCACCGCCATCTCCACCGCTGGACATCGTCACCGCTGTAGCAATTTGGGTTTGATCTTGATTGTTTGATAGGGGAAAGTCTCCCGATACTGATTTCTGCTTGTTGTTTATGCTATTGAGTGAAACCATTGAACCAAGGTCTATGTTCAGATTGTTATTCATCATCATATCACCTCTGATCATGTTCCATATGATGTCTCGTGAGTAGTTCGTTTAGTTCTTGAGGACATGGGTGAAGTCTAATTGTTAGTAGTGAACTATGGTTGAGTAATATTCAATGTTATGATATTTAAGTTGTGGTGTTATTCTTCTAGTGGTGTCGTGTGAACGTCGACTACATGACACTTCACCATTTATGGGCCTAGGGGAATGCATCTTGTACTCGTTTGCCAATTGCGGGGTTGCCGGAGTGACGAAACCTGAGCCCCGTTGGTATATCGATGCGGGAGGGATCGCAGGATCTCGAGTTTAAGGTTGTGGTTAGATTTATCTTAATTACTTTCTTGTAGTTGCGGATGCTTGCAAGGGGTATAATCACAAGTATGTATTAGTCCTAGGAAGGGCGGTACATTAGCATAGGTTCACCCACACAACACTTATCAAAACAATGAAGATTAATCAGCTGTATGTAGCGAAAGCACTAGACTAAAATCCCGTGTGTCCTCGAGAACGTTTGGTCATTATAAGTAAACAAACCGGCTCGTCCTTTGTGCTAAAAAGGATTGGGCCACTCGCTGCAATTATTTCTCTCGCATTTTACTTACTCGTACTTTATTCATCTGTTACATCAAAACCCCCTGAATACTTGTCACGTGAGCATTTACGAGTGAATCCTTCATCGAAACTGCTTGTCAACACCTTCTGCTCCTCATTGGGATCGACATTCTTACTTATCGAAGATACTACGATACACCCCCTATACTTGTGGGTCATCATGGTGCAACGCACACCTTGTTTGGTTGCAGACATGAACGTGCTCTGGTAACACCTTCCATTTGAGTGGTGAAGTTACCCAACAGTACTGCTAACTGAATAACAACACATTCAACAACATTCAATTCATCAAAAGATGCTGGTAATACACAACAACTAGTTACCGTACTTGGCGCTGCATCATGATTAATGCATCACAGGTTCATCACACGAGCGGTTGGTATATACCACCTCGAATAAGTTCATCATTACATACCGGGGATCAAGTTCAATCAAGTCCTAGCTAATGGAGGGATACGAGAGCACCTCCCAAAATCAGCAGGATCATGAAGAAGGAAGCAGAAGCACTAAGCGGGAAACTGCTTGCATAGCCAGATCCTAAGCTAGGCTGCCCTCTCTGATGCCTCCAGCTAACGGTACTCGACATACTCTTCTTCGTTGTCTGCAATGGAGTTGAGTGCCCTACCAGCAAGTTAGGTTGGTACAGCTGCGCCCTGCTGATAAACCGGGGCGTGAATATCGTTTTCATCTGAGCATAGTTCGTGATCGGGGTGTTGACGTACTCACGATGTCTCGGGTAGCGCTCCAATTCAGAAGGAGCAAGTATTAGTGCGGATGACAATGACTGTTAGATGTATGAAAGAAATCAATGAAGTTTACTACCTTTCCCGTTGCCGCCGGTCGCGTCCCTCTCTCTCCCTTTCCACGAGCAGGATCACGGGGGTACCCCTCGTGGGTGACGATACCCGAGGATGAAGCTTAGCGGGTCGTGAAGTTCGGGGATGGATCGAAAATTCCTCAGAAATACCTGAGAAGTAAACGAGCTATTCGGGAGCTTTCGGAATTTAGTCGTGGGCCGGAAATTCCCCTCCCATCCCCAAAAAATCCTAAGAAGTAAACAAGGCCCGAAGGGTGCTCCTGATGGATTCAAAGCTGTGACGTGGGTTTATGAGGGATTAATTACTGGCAATTTCATATGCAAGCTTTTATGTCGCTCGTATCTGGACTCTGTGGATGAACTTGTAATATATTTCAACATGGTACAAGAGGATGTCCAAATGTGGATGATTTATTTCATTCTTTATAAGGTATGTATGTTTTAACTGCAACTATACTGTATTTCTTGTCTGCTAAATTACTATCCAAACTTTACTCAACGTGACTGCGAATGCAGGTGTTGTATACAACAATTTGGGATGCCTTGGAGAGAGATATGATAATATAGAAGTTGATACTTCTGCTATTTGGAGTATGATGAGCAGGCTGTCCGATTTTGTTCTAGAAATGACTTGTAGTTTATACTGACCAGTTGACGTATAGGTTTAGTCAGCGGATATGATTAGTCTATTTCCGATTTTTTGAAAGTCGGAATGCAATTATACCCAATTTTTGAGGTAGTAACAAATTTTGACAATACACTGTATGTAGAAAATAGGTACATGACAGACTCGATTTATGCATTGTATGTTCCTCATCTTCTCACTGTAAGATTAACTGTAAATGTAACACTTCCTCATGTACAGGAGAATATTTTGAGACCTGTAAGGAAAATATCCAGATGTATTATACATGTATTCTCTGTAGGTGTCTTCTGCAGAAACTACTTAATCATCTGTTTTCTTGGTTCTGAATTAATCATGGGAGACCTGCTTTGAAATAATATGTAAACCTTATCTGTGTGTTTTATTCTATGTTTATTTATCTCATCTTCATCGAAATATGTAGACCTTATCTGTACAAGACAAAGTTGTACTGTACATGGTTTTAAACATATTCATATTCTATGTTTAGCTTGATATCTCTAACTCAAACCCAATTTGGAAAATGATGGACATTTTTTTAGAACACTTAAATAATGGACTTGTTATCTGAACTTAAACCCAATTTGCAAAATACTGGAAAAATAAACTCAAATTCTCTCACCAATGATGGCCGTGCTTCCTGCGCGCCTCACCTCGACCTCCCCAATTTTCCATGGCGGCAGCGGCTGCTCACCTCCTCTCTTCCCCACCCGTCACATCCGGCCTCCCTCCACGGCCTAGCCTATGCCATCACTGCCGCACCGGCACACGCCAGACCGAAGCTACCAGGAGCATATCCTGCCGCGCGACGCTTGGCGCCGATGCCCCCCTGTCCGCGCTCGCCGCCCCCGGATTGGCAGCAGCCACGGGGAGGACGTACCTGCGGGAGCACTCCTGCCTCCTCTTCCCGCCCCCGCGCGGCCGCCGACCGCTTGCCGTCGTCAAGTTTCTCGGCGGCGCCTTCATCGGGGCAGTCCCCGAGGCCACCTACGGGTAAGCGGAGCGGAGTCCATACAACCTCCGGTGCGGGGAAGAACTTTGTATTGATCTGCGTTTGGGCCGCATGGTTTGATTGCAGCTACCTGCTGGAGCTCCTGGCGCAGGAGGGCTTCCTCGTGGTGTGCGTGCCGTACAACGTCACCTTCGACCACGCGGCCGCCGCGCGGGAGGTCTTCCAGAGGTTCCACGGCTGCTACGACGAGCTCCTCGCGTCGGGGCTGCCGGAGGCCGGGCTAAGCGCAATGGACATCGCGGAGCTCCCGCTATACTCCGTTGGTCACAGGTGATCTGAGCACGAAGTAACGCACACAACCTGTTCGGTGCTTTGCCATAGAGGATGTTTGAAGCTTTGTTTCATTGATGGTATTTCTTATGCGAGTTTCAGCAATGGAGCGCTGCTTCAGCTGTTGGTGGGAAGCTACTTCTCGGAAAAGATACCAAAGGTGTGCTCTGGAAAATTCTGTTTCTTTTTGATCATTTGGGTGATTGAGGAGGATTGTTTTAATTCCTATTTTTGTGTATAGTTCCTTGATAACAGTGCTTATTGGTTGATTTTCTTTCATTGTTCAGGCTAATGCCATTGTCTCATTCAACAATAGGCCCGCTTCAGAGGCTGTCCCTTACTTTGAGCAGGTATTTTGGTCTGTGGTTTTTTGCACATTGGATCGTTATTACATTATGGTCAACAGGAGTAATAACTATTCTAATTCCTCCTTTATTGTTGAGCCTAACTGACACAATAACAAAAAATAGAGCCTTTTGTGCCAAGCAAGTTGTGTGCGGTAGGCTAGAGATGAAACCCAACAAAAATCTGTGGCAACCAAAAAGCGAAGTGAGAAAAATTAGTGAAGTATAATAAAACTAAATTGAGGTTCCGACACATGGATAGCTTATAGCTTATTTCAATGCAGTCCTATCAAGTGCCAAATCTGTAGGTACGTCCCAATCCCTCGATAAATAGTACAACTCTAGATATCTTATTTATTCTTGAAGATAGGTACTAATGTATATATCTCTTCATGGGTCTATGGATTGACACAACGCGGCCGCTCGTATCTAGTATATTGCCCCCACAAGTCGACCATGCGAGTATACATACAGCTTCAGCGACTCTGATCGAGTTTGGTTTGCTTTGGTTGGCATGAAACGCCCCACGTTCTAGGCAAAGAAGTTGTGTTGAGCTGACAGCAAGGACCTTCGATAAAAGTAAAGCTGAACAAGTGCCAACCTGACCAAGGATCGTCCCAATATGACGAATGCCAAGGATAGAAAAGGCCCTTTCCCTCCACCACTCAAGTTGAGAAGGAAATCAATGCCCTACACCGAGCTTTTGTGGCCACTTCCCGCGGTCATCATCGCTCCAGTGCAAGCATCGACTAGCAAGGGGTTGCGACATAGTGCCAACCAATGTAGTACATGATCCCTTTCTAATCGATCCTTGCATTAGAGCGATGGTGACCCCGTGAGTGTCGGCGAAAGTCTGGTGTAGGGCGTTGCTTTGCAGTCTGACTTGGGCGGTAGAGGGGCAAAGGCTGCGACCTTTTTCCCATTCATGTTGAATGATCCTTGGTTGGTCCGCCGCTTGATTGGTTTTGTGGATCGGAGGTCTTTCTTGTCAGCGCAAGCCAACTTCTTTCCTTGGGACTTGTTGTGGCTTTCCATGTTGACAAGAGTACACATATTAGCTGGGCACATGATCACAGTCATGAAGCAAGAGATCGTAGAAAGAAAGAAGGCAGGTTGAACAAAGAGAAATAATGTGTGGCATTGAATGGTTGCTCTTCGTTTGTCGTCTTGTGCTCTAGCGTCGATTATCCATGGTTGGGCATAGACGAACAAAGCGAAATAATGTGTAGCATTGATGGTTGCTCTTTGTTTGCCATCTTGTGCTCTGGCGTCGATGACCCGTGGTTGGGTATAGACGTTGCTGGCAACCGATTGCCGTGCCATGTGTTGAGGCTGTCACAGACACCGCTCTCCATCCGGTATTGCGGTCAGATGAGAAATATGCTTTAAAGAGTATGAAGGGTAGCAACAAATAAGATCGGCAAACCTGCTTTGGAAGCTGGAAACAAGGAACCTGTGATTTGTCAGGCCCTATCGCTGAAGAAAAGCTATGAAAGGTTGTGCCATTATTAATCCTCTAGAAACCTAACCGTGGTGAGAATTACAATGGCAAGATCAGAACAGCCAATAGATCATGTACAAGGGTGGCAGTTTGTTTTGGGAAATTTACATGTATCTCTAGGACAAATGTCAAAGATAATCAAAGATGAAAAATTAATTGCTGCCATTGTTCACCAAGTTGAGTCTGACATCCCTCACATGCAAACTCGGCTGAGTAGGAGCATTTGTTCGAACTGATTTTGTACATGGCAAGATCATCAAGTTGAAATACTAGTAAGTTATTCGCATGTGCATGACAATCTCGGATACGACCTCAAGATACTACCACGAGTACTTCATTACTTTCATCTACTTTGACTACTATTGTTACGAGGGCTGCGATAAAACATGTCGTCATCTTCCTGTGTCAAGTACTATACAAAAGCAGAAGCTTGTATACGTGGACCAGCTTGGGAGGCATGCATGCAAAAGCAGATCAAAGATCATCATAACATTGCATGTAGTAGGCTTGGGCCAATGTGGCTATTCTTACATGTTGCCATGCAAAGTCTAGCATGCAATCAAGTGAAGCAAATATAATCAGGCACCAAGCATCATATGGCATGTTGCGTAGTAGGTCCCAGTCTGGGCAATGTGCTCGAGTTAACTTGTACAGGGCCTATCTCGGGCAGGCCGCGGATACCAGCTTCCGACACATGCTTAGTTTGAAGGTGACTCAGAAGATGATGAGACACGATTCGACCATGACTGACTGACACTGATTATGAAGTCGAGACATGCGTGTCTTAATTTGGAGTCGAGCCTTTTTAAGGTCAGTTTGTATGTACACCTATATATATCCCCACCACTAGGGTTTAGATTTGGGTTTTGTTTAGATTATAAGTTCGCCATTGATGCAACTCCATGTACCTCGTTTGTGTCGAACGGCCAGACAAGACAGCTACAGAACCCAGTCTTTCATCTATAATTAATCTATATTCGCAATATCCATATTACATATCATTGTTCTTGCTTGTTCTTTGATTGATTGCAGGAATTAGATCTTTGATACGTAAATTTGTTTTGTGCAGATAGGCCCACTATTTAGTCAACTAATGCCTATGGTGGAGGCATCACCTGTGTACTCCGTGGCAAGAGATGCATCAGGTGATCATTCATTTATGGCTTACCTTATTATATTTACCAATTAATATTCAAGTGTAATGGAAATGTTCTGGCTTGCCTCTAACCTTCCATATCAATCAAATAGCATGAAAGAGCCCAATAAATTAAGATTAATGATAAATTTAATTGTTAATTATGATGTTCTATCTCTGGAATTCTAGTTGCTTCATGGTATTGCATCATTGGTGCTATGCCTCATGACATGCTAGAAATGTCAGTGTCAAAACATTAGTTTGATGCAAGAGTAAGTTAGAAGAAAGATACAAAAAGTTGCTAAAAAACTGTTATGGTGGCTTCACAATAATATGTGGTGTAACTTTGTAGGGGGTGTATGGAAGGCTCTATTTGATTTAGCTGGAGGTTTGATACAAGAGCATGATCGAGATGCTATGGCATCTGTGAGCAAATTTGTCGATCAGTTACCCTCAGTAATGAATCAGGTACTGTATGAATCTAAATTGTTTGATTAGAGAAATGTGCTTCTACAACATGTTCATTTATAAATATCTTTCTAATCCTGAACATATATGCTTCCCATGTTATTTTCAGGTTACAGAAGGTGTATCTGAATTCAAACCAACGCCGCCTGAGAACCGTGAATTCTGCAAGAACTCCTACAGTGTACCGAATACATTATTGGTAGTGTTGACAAACTTACTTTAACCGCGTTCTGTTATAATTTAGTGTTTATTAATTTTCCATGCACGTATTGCAGGTGAAATTCAGCGTTGATGCTATTGATGATACAGACATAATTGAGGACATCTTGCAACCTCGGGTAGAATCAATTGGTGGACAAATAAAGAAGGTCACACTGTCAGGAACACATCTGACTCCATGTATACAGGTACGGCTGGTTATAGTTTTCATCTCACAAGTGTATGATGCATCATATGCAGACTTTTAGAAGTCGGCATATTCGTGTCAGGTTCGTTTTATTAGGAATCTATGTGGTGCTATCACTAGGAAACAAGTGACTACTGTAGTTGAACTACGACCAATTTGTCATTCTCAGAATCACTAGAGCATAGTATCAAGGACTGGTTCTGATGAGGGACAGAATATAAAATAAAATAAAAATAAAACATAAGTAATATCCAGTACTAGCTTCTACACACTTCCACTATATTCTAGGTAATATGGTCCTCTAGTTATGTGTGTTGTAGTGGTTTCTGGAGTATTCTAGTATAAGTTGTAACTAGGATATTTGTAGTTCTTTCTCTAGCTTATGTAGTGTTCTCTAGAACACTCCGTTGTAAGTAGAGCTAAGTAGTGAAGGCTCATGCAGCCTATAAATAAAGGTCCAACCTCTACCTATGTAATCGGAACATGTACCCCTATTTATCAAATAAATGGAACCTTGTGTTCTGTCTTAAGATCTTGGACTAGATCTTGTGTGTTGAGAGTTTTGGATTGAACTCTTGACAGCCCCGCCCCTAGAGCGATATCTAGCCTACGCTCCTAGAGCGATATCTAGCACAACACGTTGAAGCGGTTCCTTCAACAATTGTGTTGTCCACGTTGTAGCAACACGGTGGAGTTGTTCCTCCACAACCTTGTGCTGCTTCAGGTGGTATCAGAGCCTTGCTGATCCGATCCAGCTGTTGGTCTCCTCATTGAGAGCTGCACCAAGCAATGGAGGAATTGGGAAAAAGAGTGGATGTTGTAGATCAACAAATCCAAGCGCTCCGTGAAGAACTTAACCGCAGATTTGATCAGCTAGTTGAGATGGTAAGAAAGGGTGTTCCTCCTCTTGCCAATGAAGAATCATCAAAGGAGGCAGATGATAGGCGTCGAAGAATGGGAGGTCGTATTGAAGCAAAAACACCTCATTCACGTGTTGTTCAGCGTACTTCAAGGAGGCCAATGTATGCGGAAGCTTCCGAAGGTGACGAATATGACGAGGGCCTTGAAGAACCTGATCTCCATACATATCTGAGAGTACACTGCTCTACATATGCGAGGGATACATACAAGGTGAGAGCTGAGATCCCCACTTTTAATGGAAATGTTGATATTGAGGGTGCCTTGATTGGTTGTATGAGGTGGAGATTTTCTTTGAGGTTATGGATATTCCGGAAGATCGTAGAGTTTCTTTGGTTGCATACAAGCTAAAAGGAGGAGCTGGTGCATGGTGGCATCGCCTTCAAGAAGATCGCAGGCTAAGAGGAGAACCTCGTGTGAGATCTTGGCGGCAGATGAAGAATCTTTTGAAAGGGAGATTTTTGCTCGCAGATTACGATCAGATCCTATTTATTCAGTTTCAGAATTGTGCTCAAGGAAATAGGACCATTTCAGAATACACGGAGGAGTTCCTAAGGCTACAAGTGAGGTGCCACCTTGGTGAAACTGAAGATCAACAAGTTGCAAGATACATCAATGGTCTCAATGATGCTATCCAGGACCGTTTGATGATGCAGCAAATTTGGTCCCTTGATCAAGCACAAGCTCTAGCATTAAAGGCAGAGAGATTGGTAAAGGCAAGAAAGGCAAGTAAGGCTCCATATTCTCATATGGAAGACTCGTCTAGGAGTCATTCCCACGGAATGGAAGAAGAGACCACTCAACCCGATGCAAAAGAAACTGTCCCAAAGCAAGCCAGAGGTAAGAGTAGGGCAAAGCCTGTGATAAAATGCTATAAATATGGTGAAGAGGGACATGTATCTAGCAATTGCCCATTGAGGAAATTTGTCAACATAACAATCCATGATGGCAAAGATGGCGAAGAATATGAATCTGAAGATGTAGAAGGACAAGATATTTGTGAAGAGGGAGAAGAGGTGGTATGCGTGATTCAACACCCCTTGTGCTCAACACCGCAGCCCGACAACACACAAAAAAAGAAAACATTTGAGAGCAAATGCACGGTGAATGGCAAGGTATGCAAATTAGTGATTGATAGTTGTAGCTGTGAAAATCTTATCTCTCAGAATTTGGTGAACCATTTAAAGCTTGAGACACATGATCATCCAAACCCCTACACTATTGGGTGGATCAAGAAAGGAGTGAATATGAGGGTCACCAAACAATGCGACCTGCCACTCTCTTTGGGCAAGCATTATCACGCAAATGTGTTATGTGATGTTGTTGATATGGATGCCATCCATGTTCTTCTTGGGCGACCTTGGCAATATGATGTGAATACAACACACAAAGGGAAGGAAAATTCTTACTCTTTCACTTGGAACAAGCGGAAGATCATCATTCTACCAAATCAATCAAATCGTAATTGCTCCAAGGAGAATGAGAAAAGTGACCGCAAACGGAGACTAAAATCATTCCAGGTTGGTGATAAGGTGATGGTATACCTCCGGAAAGAAGGACCACCGTTAGACATCAAAGAGAAACTTAGATGGTGGAAATACGGACCCTTCTCTATTCTAAGGAAGATAAATGATAATGTCTACATGATAGATCTTCCAGCTGAGATGGGAATATCCAACATATTCAACGTGGCAGACTTGGCTCTTTATCATCCAGAACAAGCACTCTATGAAGATAACTCGAGGTCGAGTTCTAAACAACCAGGGGAGAATGATGAGGGACAGAATATAAAATAAAATAAAAATAAAACATAAGTAATATCCAGTACTAGCTTCTACACACTTCCACTATATTCTAGGTAATATGGTCCTCTAGTTATGTGTGTTGTAGTGGTTTCCGGAGTATTCTAGTATAAGTTGTAACTAGGATATTTGTAGTTCTTTCTCTAGCTTATGTAGTGTTCTCTAGAACACTCTAGTTGTAAGTAGAGCTAAATAGTGAAGGCTCATGCAGCCTATAAATAGAGGTCCAACCTCTACCTATGTAATCGGAACATGTACCCCTATTTATCAAATAAATGGAACCTTGTGTTCTGTCTTAAGATCTTGGACTAGATCTTGTGTGTTGAGAGTTTTGGATTGAACTCTTGACAGCCCCGCCCCTAGAGCGATATCTAGCCTACGCCCCTAGAGCGATATCTAGCACAGCACGTTGAAGCGGTTCTTTCAACAATTGTGCTGTCCACGTTGTAGCAACACGGTGGAGTTGTTCCTCCACAACCTTGTGCTGCTTCAGTTTCTCTGTTTATGTGTAATATCATTTATGTACACGACATTGATATTCATGTGTACCAGGCATTAACTATAGCTATACTACAGGATGTTAAATGGCAGGCTGGTTCACAATACACTCCAGCAGATGCTCTGGCCCAGGGTTTAAAATCTTTGGCTCTCAATGAGACCAGGGTCCTCTCAAGAACTATCGCTGATTGGTTCAGATCCATTTAGAAGCTTAGATTCTTAATTATTGCATGACCATTGAAGTTCAGAATGCTGCTTACGGAGGTATGCAATACTACTGTACCTAGAATCCATATATAGCCTGTCAATTTACAACCATTCATGGGCTTTGACACTGCCGTGGAACTTATGTGGTGTAAAAAACTAGGATCATTGCTTGCGTTACTCACGCAGTTACCATATCGGAGATCCTTTCACACTTCAGATCCAGAACTGCAGAAACATCTGTAGAATCTATAGCACTGTACGGTCTCCATTCAGTTAACTTTGGATCATGCATCAGAAACATTTTATTGGTTCCTGCAGAATTGGCTGGGTTTGGAGGTTGCCAACTTGCCATTGTAATAGTACTAAAAACTAATACCTGATCAAGATTTGGAGGTTGGGGCCAAGTGTTGGGATTCCGTCAGACAATACAATGCATTTGATCCAGATACCAGGAGAACAGTGATCTAATCTCAGGTATGGCACCAACAAGGCTGAGTCGGCCGTATACACCTTGCAGCAGGCAGGCAACCCTGTCCATGCTCGGCCTTCTGGTGGTTGGCAATTTATGTGCAAAGTGCAATACAATATTTTTCTGTATAGGTGTTACATTTGGGACAATTTTGGTGTACCTTGATTAATTGTGAGGATGCTTGTAGTGAGCACCTGATGTAAACCAAAGCTGTCTAGCATTTTCTGGTTCTCCAGAATATATACTGAATGCATATGGTGTAGAACGATCTACACCAGACAAGAATATTGAAAATGCAGCAACTGTAAGTTATTGATCATTGAATGGTGCCATTGGATTAAGCTCAGTTAAATGGTGCCGGTGTACCGAGGCGCCCTGAGCCCACCAAGGCACCGATTCTCTAGTGAACATCTTCGCAGTTCAGGATTCGCTGGGACTGCTATCTCCAGGCTCTGGTCAGAATGAAGATGCATATATTGTTTTTGAGCAAATGTTGTGCAACTTTTCTTCTGCCTTGAGTGGTGAAGTAAAAACATATAGTACTCCCTCAGTTTATCTATCTAGAAGCATTTTAGTAATTAGACAATTCTATAACACTTATTTCCAAACAGAGGAAGTATGTCTTTGATCACATAACTGTGAGTTTGTTGTCTAGGCGGTGTATATCATGTGTTCTTTTAGGGGAACTCTACTGTATACGTGTTGGATGGCTAATGTGGTGGGGACGTCGAGGTGGCATAGCTACATGTTAAAAGAAATATGATTATCGATCTCTTTGATTTGAAAAAATAAAGTAAAATAATTGAAATTCTAAAAACAAAATCATTCGAGATGTGGATCCAAGATCCCCAGTTCTGGATCTAGCCATGGAGCCTCATCCTACAAATGTTTGTTTGATAATCCTAAGTTTCCTACTCTTATTTTCGTGAGCTTTGTTCCTTTGGTTTGCAAAATTCTCCGCCCCTCTCCTATTTCTCTCTTCAGTGGTTGGGACCACGCTGACGCCCCTGTCGCTACCTGATCCCCTACCCGCCGACCTTCCCTTCTCGCTGGAGAAGGTGAATGGGGCAATGCCATGCACGCCGTCACGGTTCCCTGCGCCAACGGAGTGCTGGGACGAGGCTGCATCTGCTACAGTTTCAACTTTATTTTGCAGTTCAGGGCCTACCCAAGTCATGTTCCCGTTTATTACTCAATATTTAAGCGATACATTGCACATGAATACTTGTCACGGTGAATTCAGCTTGCGCATCTTGGCAGATGCTATGCTCGCTGTCCTTCTCTGCTGCAACGTTGTTCACGTCAGACATGAATGGACAACCTAACGGCATGGTGATGCTCACGAATCTGAGATACATGTGACACTGAAGCTGCACACCAGTTGTCCCAGCAAGCCTAAGGTACATGCTTCGATTAGGAGTAGCAAGGGACCTTTCGTTGAGATGTGATCCGTTCCTCTTTTCCTTTACTTAACGTCTGGTAAAAATCAAGAATTTAACCTCTGGTTTGAGATCGATGTTTATTTATGCAACAGCTTCGGTGTAGACTATGGCAATTGCTTCAGATTCTTATAATTTTCTTTAGCTGACCAAGTGTGTAAATAATAACACTTCTCTGCATGGGAATCTCTCATACAAAATCACTCCCAGTTTGCATATGAAATGGACTGTTAACTGAACTTGCAGAGTAGCTGATTCTACCTTAGTAGCACATAAGGTTCAGGTCTGAGTCCCACCTCTGACCATACAGGAGCTAGCAATGCAAACCATGTTACACATATCTAGCTTAGGCTACGAGCAACTTCAGTTACACATATCTGATATCTGAGAATACAATAAGCACGTCCTGGAAAGCTGGAACTAACACTTTACTTGATTATTTATTCTAGGGAAGTAGCTCATTCCTGTAAATAATATGTGTGTTTATGCCAGGAAGACTGGCAAGTTCGTGTTGTCACTAATCATGGTTTGGCTAAAGGATCATTTTACAAAAAAATGTTGAACCTTGACAATCGCATGTACCTATTGGATTTAGTGATCGATAGTGTTTTTACTGGGAGACTTTTAGCTTATGTTTCGTCCCCGATCGCTGGTGCCAGCAGGTTCCGCAACAAAAACTAGATCCGGTCGTGTTCACGTACAAAAACATCAGCCCAGCCCAGTTCACGTAGAACGGCCCAGAAACTTGCACCTCTTGTGCAATTTAGGGAGATTGATGTACTGGAGAAACCGAGCTGTTATTCGTACGAAATATACTCATGTTTTAGTCCCACCTTGCTCCCTCTCACTAAGTTCTACTGGTTTATAATTTTATATACATCCGTGAGTTGCTTGGACACAAGGTGACTTAGAAAGCGACATATAGCAGCAAAACGATGGATTGTGGGCTAGATGCCACATGCATGGTGCATTTCAGTATTAAACGAAGTCCCGTGTGGAGGAGAAGGATGGAGAGGAAAGAAAAAGATCCCTGAAGCCTAGCGCCGTTGAACAATTGAGAGGAAGCAAGCAACCCAGAGGTGGCTGTCGCTAAACAAATTAGCAATTACTGGGGTAACCAGAACTGGCCGTCTTCAAGAGCTGGTGTCGTTGCGGCCGATTGCGAGCGCAGGTGTACTTGTCCTAAAATTGCTCGTGGCACGTGCGTGAATTCTTCTTCGTATAATGTTTTTTACTTCAATGGAAATTAATTTGTTATGATGGTAACGAGTGCAATCATGGCAATACACATGATTTTTTTGAACGCCACATGCAATACGAAACGTGCTTCACTGGGTTATAAATTTGGCATCCCTTCAAAGAAGAGGGCTTGAAGAAAATGAATATGCATGGACACACTACAGCTCCTCTTCGTCTCGCCTACTACCTCACTCGCAAAAGGGCTAGCCGGTGTGTGGTCCCTTTCAAATAACGGGTCAGGCCGGAGGCAACCTCGGGATGTGAGTAGCCCGGGACGAAAGGGAGGCCTCGTAGTAACCGACCTAGGGTGGCAGCGCAGGGTGACGGCCACTGGTTCATCGAAGCATGACGATGCGTGTTGAATTTCACTGGGCCCCGAGATAGGTGGCACGAGGTGAAGGCCACGGTTCCCCTAAGTTGGATGACACGGGGTGAAGGACGTCATGCCCGATCCAGGGATGCACATGGGTGAATAGGAGGGAAGGGTGGCACGATATAGCAGAATGATGAGAAGGGGAGGTTGTTGACCAAGAAAAGAGGCGTGAATAGAAACATGGGTGGAGGCATCCACTTGTGGAAGATGGAGGATAAATTTGTCAACGTTGCATGTGCAAGTGATGATTGACTTTGAAATCCATAGCATCGCACGGGCACTTGTGCTAGTAATTGAAATTCTAAAAATAAAATCATTCGAGATGGATGATTATGTGTTAGGAAAATTTATAAACATTAATTTTGATATATTATGCAAAATGACGCCATCTTTCGGCAAAACGGTTTTTCTGGTTGCATAAGTCCTGCTGAAAAAGCTTTTTATATGAAAATGTATCTACGGAAAATTTTACATCCAATTTCAATGGCCAAAATTTACCGACCTTTTATATTCCTCAAAATCATAAATGAAATAGGAGTTTTCTGAGGTTTGAGATTTTGATGAATTTTTTTAAACTTTTTTACAGTCGGCGTACAACCATATTAGTGTGCCGGCGGTAACCTAGCCTATGTATTGAAAACCGTTCGGCTCACCTTCTCCTTCTCTTCCACTTCTCCCTTATCCTCTTTCATTTCTCCTCCTCCTCCTTCTCCTCTTTCTTCCTCTGGCTACCTTCTCTTCTCCTCCCCTTTCCCTTCTCCCTTCTCCTCCTCCTCTTCCTCCCTCTAGCCACCTTCTCTTCTCTTCTCCTCCCCTTTCGCTTCTCCCTCCTCCTCCTCCTCTTCCACCTTCATACCCCTCCTCCCTCATCACCCTCCCTCTGGCGAGCACCTCATCAACGGTGACCATCTCCTCGACCTCCCTCCGACAATGGATGCCTCCGGTCGACCTCCCTCCGGCGAGCTCTTTGTTGTGATTGCTAGATAGACAAAGTATGTAACGAGAGATTTATGATGACAAGATATATTTTCTCATTTTTTACATAGACCAAAACATATTGGTTTTTCGTGAAACTTGACGAACGCACATGTATTGTGGAGATGTAGATGTAGATTCTTTTGTCAAATTTTTCGACACTTCAAAAAATATATTTTTGGGTAGAGAAAGCATATTCACCCGAGGGCCGAATTGAATTTCTGAAATAATATCATGTATGATCATCAATAAACATGGCTCGGTCGAATGCAAAAATGCAAATGTAGTGGCTAACTATTTTCACATGTGCTACACTGGCTAAAAAGTTTAAGGTATTTCATCAAAACTTTGTTAAATTACAGTCAAGATATGTTATATTTTGTCAAGATGTGATGCGTAAACACGTAATTTTGTCATATTCCTGCTGCTGCCGGCAAGGCGCCGATAAAGTAAGTGTGTTCTTTTAGGTAAAAATTTCTTTCACCGTCCCTGCGTGATCTGGTCTCTCATCTTTTTATCCCTACATGGGGAAATAGGGGCCCGGAAAAATAAAATAAAGATATCTCCGTGGAAACATAACGTGTAAACACGTTCACATGGGTTCCATCTTCCATAGTGATCAGAGACATCATATAGCCCACACGGAGTACTACTTTGTGTCATATAGTTCCAAAAAGTTCACAAACATGAGCTTTTTCTAACTTATACATAATCTCTACGAATGTCGAAGCAGATAATATCAGTGTCCAAAGTATCTAAAGAAGTTAAAGGTGAATCTTTTCTCAACTAAGCAATGCTGAAACTAAGATAATGTAGCTCACAAATGTGAACACACGTTTTCAAAAGCTCGCTACTGCAGAACCTGACGGAACCCGATTAAACTTGCTCTGCCACTAAGTTTCATAGTTACCCGGCCACTAAGTTACAAATTTTTTTAGGAGGGAGAAGTTTCCTTTAGACAGTTCATCTGAAACTTGTTATTTTTAACAAAGCTAAATACTTCCAAATTTTGGTATGAAAAAGGCACGCACTTAAATACGTGCATCCTCTACATGCAAAAAAAGTGATTTTTTTGAAATCTGGAAATACAGATTTTCAGTCCACACAGTAAACGGTTTCTGTTGGACCCAGGTGTCACTGTGTATTTCTATCACAAATGTAAGATCCCAGAGATTAATTTGTTCACATTACAAATATAATAAGATGAATGTTAAAGCTCAACCAAGCTGATAATAATCATGACATAATCTCGCACTCCCTCCGTCCCACCGAAAATATTTCAACTTTAGATACATTCAAGTTTTGATAAAGTTGAGACGTTTTTTGGTGGGACGGAGAAAGTATATTGTTTGAAGCAGACATAATGCATGCCCTTTTATGTGGTCTTCGTCCAGTTCTCCTCGGTTAACTGCGCAACGCTAAGCCTCCTCTGCTTGGGCTCAACCCGCCTCCTCCGCTTGGCCTACCTCCTCCGCTCACGGACCATTCTTGGTATTTCCTTCCATGTCTTTGGATTAAATGCCATTACTGCATGTATCACAAATGATGTAAGAACAAACTTGTACAAAATATTGTAGTACTAACATGAAAATTTACGCCACATGGCATTACAAATGGAGATCTTAGGCAAAACCAGAAAGAACAATTGTTGTTCGTTCGTATTGGATTGTAACATGCCATATCTCGAGCTAACTCATTTAGTAAACACTCTGTTGCTGCTACTTGAGAAATAAATACCCTCTACTGCTACGTCCATTATTACAACTTCTTATGTGATCTGCGTTTATAAAATTTAGTACTCCCTTTGATTTAAAATAATTGCCTAAAAATAATATATCTAAGTTGCTTTTGCATTTTGGATTCATAGGGGGACATATACTTAGTGTCTATTTGTGGTGATTTGACCTTTAGAGCAAGTACAACAAGTTTTATTCAGCTGGCTACAAGGATTAAAATAACATATTTGTGTCTAGTTGGAGGGGAGAGAAGAGGAGAGAGAATGTAAGTGGACTCTTATGCAAGTAGTTTCATTCTTATAACCATCTATTATACTTGTTGGCTACATGTTAACTATAGATATGTTAACTATAGATGACATGGCATCTTTGCTTATAGTCAACAACCGGCTATACTATTGGAGTTGCTCTTGTACAAGTTTGTTCTTACATGTGTTATGTGGCGTCCGTGTTCCCTATTGTACTCCCTACACTTGGTGGCCATCTAGTGCTCACCTATGAGCGAAAAGTTTGTGTTCCCTATTATACTCTTTACACTGCCAGCATGTATTCAAATACTGTTCCCTATAGTAGTAAGTGAGTGTCTGACGATAGCATAATCAATGATATTAGTAAGTTAATAACTCAACCAGTGGCCCTTTTCGCAAAAAAATTATACAATAGTAACTCAAAGAAAGAAAATATAGCCAGAAGTTTCAAAGAACCGGAAATATGCATGCACGTAAGCTAGGTAGGCACACACATACATGTTAAATTTGGTGCAAAAATATGATAACTTTTGAGGAAGAGAGGAGATCACAAATTAAATTAATGTAAAACAAGCTGAAACAATGTGAAGCAAAAGTTACAGTACGTTACAGTTCAGGGATGATCGATTCGCTACACCAAATTTTGCATACATGTGTTTCTACCTGATCTATTCATGTATGAATGTTTTCACTAGTTTCTAAAACTTACAGATGTAATGTTTCACTGAGAGGCAAATATCATAATAGTAATCACGTAACATTGCGGTCAGATTGCTACTTCTTGACTTGAAACAACACAATGATAATGCAGACGGAAGCTGACGTATTGACGTAGCACATGGGATGTATGCTTGTATTTGTTGGTGAAATATGGCAAAGAGAGAAAGAAATAGTACATGCGTACCTTCATATTGAGCATCCAGACGTTTGAACACTTTAATGCTGCCTAGTTGCTGCCGCAGGCATCTAGGGAGCTTCTTTATGGCACGACAGTATGTAATGGAAAGCCTTTGCAGAGACATGTATGCATGCGGCTCATTTGGTAGGGATGCCAGGGTACTGCAGGCATGAAGCAGAAGGTATTTGAACGATGGGGGCTCTCCCCCCAGAGGCTCCAACGATGTGAACCCACTGTTTGTAATGCTCAGGTCCGTGAGGGACTTGGGCAGGCAGAGAATCCCGCCCAACATGTCACAGGACGATATTTGTAGAGTTGTGAGATAAGGAGGGAGTGAATGCTCTCTAGTTTCTGCTGATGGCTCTAGTGCATTTATGGAAGCACTGACTTGTGATCTTGGAGGACCATCCAGCTGACATGACAGGACTTGAATACTTCTGCACTCCCAAATAGTTATGGTCTTTAAGGATGGTGGAAGATTCAGAACCGTTGGTAAATTTTCACAGCCACGTAAATGCAGAGATTCAAGGCATGGACAAAAGTGATTCATGGGTGATGATGACAACTCTGATACAGCTGTACGTGTGATTGCCTCAATGCAAGAAGACCCTTGAACAAACTCTGACATGCCCTGCTGCTGCTTGCTAAATATGGACTCAACCTTATCGCACTCATAAATAGTCAATTCCTTGAGAGATGCCGGGACATTCAACATCTCTACCAAACTGTCACAACAACACACGGCAAGAACCTCAAGACCTGGCAGGTGTTGACTCCTTTCAGATGCTGATGGCTCAAGAGGAGCTTGTGCATATCCAGTCAGATTTTTGCATCTTACAATCTGTAAGCTCTTCAAGGATATCAAGCTTTGGAACACTTTCTCAGGCCAATGGACAAGCACATCACATCTATCAATACACAAATCTTCAAGATGTATAAAATAGTTCCACGGCTCTGGTGCAAATGATCCAAAGAATGAGTTGCAGCATCCTAACTCCATAAATATAAGAGGAGATTTCTGGAACCATTTCTTGTTGATGTCCACCGGTGCAATTACAGTGCACTCAGCCTCTGACGTTGTATCTCTGTTTTCTAGATTTAAAATCAGCTCGGTCAGTGAAGATACATATCTGTCTACCAAATGGAAGATCTCTTGCTTGCCATCTTCAATTTGTAATAAACTAAGTTTTGGTGCTTGAGGTAAATCCATCAGCTTTGGGCAATTCTTAATTGATAGTTTCTCAAGCTGAGGAAACAATATTTGTTCCCCTCTGGCTGCAACATCCCATCTCTGAAAACTCTCCAAGTGTTCCAATTCGAGTACCTGTAGGGCTGGAAACGCTGAGCGAAAACCTCCACATGATTCATGTAGCAATGGTGCTTCGGGAAATGCTATTAGCTTTCTACAATGCCTAAGAAACAACTTCTCGAGAAGAGGAAGTGGTGACCATACTAATCTATGACCTCCACTACATGATTCTTGAACCAATGGTGCTTCAGGTAATGCGATCAACTTTCCACAATGCCTAATAAACAACTTCTGAAGCACAGGAAATACTATATGTCCTTCTTGCCTCTCATTTATTTCCCACCATCTCTTAAGATCCAACAGTTCTTCTAGCCTAAGCTCGTTCAGTTTTGGAAAAGTGAAGGATGTACCACAGCTGAACAAAACTTGCAATCTTTCACACTGAAAAAGATGGATCTTAACCATGTTTTGCAACATACCCATACACTTTCCACCGTAGGAATATATCTTCAGAACCTGCAGCCCATCATGAGGTTCGAAATTGTTGAGCACCTTGCTGTCAGAAACAGAAGTCCATCTTAATCTCAGTTCTTTGAGATTCTTCTTTTTTCCCAGGTTTGCCACTTTTGCCCCTGCTTCTCTAACATTTTCTACCTGACATAACTCCAGCTGACCACCAAGGTTTAAATGCTCCAGCTCTGCAACATCACTGCAATCAGGTCCAGTAACCGCTGCTATAAAATATGTAAGAGTCTGCAGCTTAGTGAGATTTCCAAGTTCTGGAGGCATGCTCTTCAACCCCAGACATCCATGGGTGTAGAGGTGACGGAGGGAAGTCATATACTTCATCTGCCTCGGAAGACAAGCAAGTTCTCTGCACTTGGAAACGTCCAACACATGTAGGTTATATAGAATACTTATATCTTCAGGAAGTGCTTTCATATAACTGCTTGAGAGATCAAGGTACCTCAGCTTATGCAGATACTTTGGTTTCAGTACAGATGATTTCCCAGATGTATAGAGCTTTAATGCATGCAAAGAGCTGTACTTTGACAGATGCTGCAATGGGCTCGACACAATACAATGGCATATCAGTGTTTGAATAGCAGGAGATCTTTTCTCCATAGAACTATTCAAAATAACTTCTGCTTCTCTACATGACAAAAACAAATGCCGAACAGTATCTGAAAACCACTCGGTTTGATTTGGTTTCTCAGCTGCAACAACACATTCTTTCTCCATAACAGACATTGCAATATCATGCATAAGATCATGGATTTTACATGTTGTCCTAGAATAATCCACCACATCATCATTAATTTTTTCTATGTCAATAAAGAATGACCTTGATGCCAACTCATTGAAAATATGTCGTCCATTTGTTTCATTGTGTTCTGGGATAAATCCATTTGCTATCCATAGTTGGATAAGTTTTTCCACATCAATATTGTAATCCTTGGGAAATACAGCACAGAAAGCAAAGCACTGCTTCATGTATGATGGCAAGTCATTGTAGCTAAGCTTGAGGATTGGCAAGATTCCAGTTTCCTTGGTGCAAATACTGATGCTACATGATACAGCCTTCCATTCTTCCACGCTGGTCTTGGCACGAAGTACAGAGCCCAGTGCAGTTGCAGCTAAAGGAGAGCCAGAACATCTCTTCACAATCTCACCAACTAACTCGACTAGCTCGGTAGGCTTTTCTTTCTCAGGAGTGAATGCTCTAGCCACAATAATTTCCTTTATGAAACTATCATCCAAAGCATTGAGAGTATGGGTTGTATTTGAACCCATGATTTCAGCAACTTGTTTGTCACGAGTTGTTGTCAATACTGCACTACCCGTGCCACCATGCTGAAGACACATCTTCAGCATGTCCCACTTATGGGTCTCTCTGTTCCAGACATCATCCAATACAAGGAGATACCTTTGTCCGCTTAACAATTTCTGAAGTCTATCAAGTGGTGAATTTTCAGTATCATCATTCTTCTTGGGAGATGCTTCAACTATACACTTAGCCAAGGAGTTCACATCAAAGGTATCAGAAACGCAGACCCAAATCAGCAATTGGAAATGCTTCTGAATTTCATGTTCATTGTATATGAGCTGCGCTAATGTGGTCTTTCCAAGGCCCCCCATTCCAACGATGGGAACAACTGTCAGATCTGCATTGTTAGCTTGACGAAGTAGTGTATCAACAATAATCCTCTTATCTTTGTCTCGAGATCTTCTGGCAATTTCATGTGGGTCGACGATAGCACAATTTGTCTGCCTCCACTGCTTGGACAGGGATGGCTGTGGTCGGTACTTGAACCTAAAGGCATGCATCTCTGCTATGAGGACCTCAATGGCTTGCAGAACCCGGCTAAGCTTGCTAGCCATTCTGTGACGAAACACAACACGGTTGTGAGTAGGGAAGAGTTTAATTACATCGATGCCAAGCTCGGCGTAGTGACCCTTCTTCTTGGCTTCACGACGTAGTGCTTCGTAGTTGAATTCATCAAAGACTTCATTTGCTTCATAGGCCACCGTCTTGAGCTCTTGGAGCCATGCTTTCGCCCCTTCTCTATGTGCCGTCGCCTGCTCCTCAGCATCGGTGATGACGTCAAGGATGGCTGGAAGCTTGCGCTTGAGAATCTTGTGCTGCTCTTCCATTCCCTCCATCACCTTGTACTGGTCAAGGAGGTAGCTAGACGCCTTGTCCTTGAGCATGGACATCAGTGGCCCGATGGCCATGGAGACCACAAGTTCTGCCATTGGAACACTCGGAAGAAACTCCACCAACACACGTGGCGGAACACAGGGAACACAAGTGCACTGTAGAATCAAGAAGAGAATGGTGTGAATAAGACACGTATAGAGATTATCTACAACATAAAACAAGGGGTGTATACAGCTTCTGATCTGTTATCGAACGAATCACAGGTCAAATATCCAATCTTTCACAGCTCAACACAGAGCTTTTTTTTTTGCGAAACACTGCGCACTTTTTGTGGCAGACACGTATAATAAGACCAACTAGCACTAAAACTAGCACGGGGTATCTTCATTTCTTAACATGGTACAGAGAGAGAGAGAGGCATGCTAACCTTATGCTGAGACTGATGCAAGTTGCAGTTACACACCCTCCTCACTTCGTAGGATTAAATGTTAAATTTTAGTCTGTTGACATATCAAACAGACGTAGACTGTTAGTAATACTAAGATGATGAAGATTATATGCATCATCTTTTCGAATGAAATGGTATTGAATAGCCCTGTTAATATAAAACAGAAGAGCTGCAGGAAAGTGCATGGTAGTGATGTACTGATGTGAATGGGAGATAATTGCACAGTTGTGAATGCTAGCAAAGGGTACAAGGGGAAAGTGAAGTATAAAGAGAGCCCTGCTAATATTAACAGAAGAGTTGCAGAAAGGGTATACAAAGGGAAACAAGACACAGTAGCGCTCAAATAAACCAAGTTTCAGGTTTTTTTTAGTCAATGCTTGATCGAGGCACAGAAAGTCATATGAGACAATGTCCCTTTTATTCACATGTTTGTTGCCAAAGACGAGAAAGAAGGTTATCTTCACGAAGACACATGGTTTCATTCCTTCCTACTAACAGTAGTTATGTAAATGAGAGATAAATGCACATGTTTGAATGGTGGTGAAGTGAATGATGAATTGACGAATCGAGTCTCATAAGAGATGGATGAAACAGAATAAGAATTACCTTGTGTTAACAAGGAAGCTGGATTGAATGCATCAATATAGATCCTGCTCTACAAGAAGCTGAGAAATCTCCTTGTCGACACCATCTGCGACAACAAAAGTGAAATCAGAAAAGACTATAACAAATATTTGAGGGAAGGAGGGGAAGGGGAATGAATTACTACCTTGAGTTGTGGTGGTGAGGAGAGGCAGGTGGGGGCTTGGAATACAAACACACTGAAGAATGGAGAAAGAGAACGGTGTGAGCAAGACATGTATAGAGTTCGAGATCTGTTCTCGAACCAATTACAAGTCAACTATCCAATCTTGCAACTGGGCAATCTCGTGGGCTGACATTTATAATAAGAACAACTAGCATGGGCATCTTTATTTCTTAATAGTGCACACAGAGAGAAGCATGATAACCTTAGGCTGAGACTGATGAAAGTTATAGTTACACAGTCCTCAGTTGTTAGGATTAACTGTAGAGTTTTAACTTGTTGACACATCAAACAAAAGTAAGCAGTAGCAATAGCTGTGACGATCGGGGTTGTATGCATCATCGTTTGCCCTATATGAATCATCTTTTGCTCCAGATGCATCACCTCTTGCTAACGGTACCGGAGAGCCTTGCTAGGAGTATTTACACAAGAGTAGCAGAAAAGGATATACAGTGCAAAGAAAAGGGGGGAAGAACCAGCCAGCCATATACACTGAGCAAACAAACCAAGTGATGCAGGATTTTAATTAATCAATGGCTCTATCGAGGCACTGTCAGATATATGAGCCAATGTGCACTGCAATTAAAAAACATGGATTTGCAGGTAGGAAAATACTTATTTTATTGATAGGTTAAATGCATCACGTGAATAGTTACATGCTTGTCGCCCAAGACGAGGAATACATCGACGTGGCCATCAAAATATAATCCTGCTTGTCTCTTAGATGGCAGTATTGAGATTTCAACTAGGGTGGGAGCAAGACGTGTATAGAGATTGACACATACGGTATACATCAATGGTCGCGTACAGCTTGAGATCAGTTCTGGAAACAATCGCAAGTCAGCTAACCCAGCTTGCAACTGAGCATTCTCTTTGGGCTGACAAGTACTCTAGCTGGGAGTATCCTCATTTCTTAATTATTATGTCAGAGGTTAGATATAACAATGAACATACTCACACGTCTAAATCAAAGCACATGAGAAATCAAATGGCACCAAAATGCGTTGTTCAGCTATTGCATCAAACAGGTAGTGGGCAGTCCACCGAAATTGGCTCATACTGTATGATCAAAGCAACCGAAATTCAAGGGAGATTGCATTATTACCTGGTTGGAATTCCAGGCGCCCTCCGCCGGTGGGCCTCCTGGTAGCTTGTTCATCTCTGCCCGGAACACGCGCTGTGGGTGTCGCCTTCGGTTCGAACGGCAGCCGCCTGATGTCGGGTTTTTGAAATGAGCGACCCGTTGGGCGGCGCTCGGTGCCCGTCTCCGGTGAGGCTCTCGCCGGCCGGTCTGTGCTCGCGCCCCTCCCCTGGTAGTGGCCCGGGCGGACGGTTTGGGGCTCTCGCGACAGTGGTCACCGACGATGCGGCGGTCAGCGTGGCTAGTGACACCCCGGCGTCTCCTCTGTGCGCGCGCGGAGAGGCGATTTTCCCCAACCTTGGGAGACTTCCTGCGGGCGGCGGAAGAGCTTGGGGCCTCTCTCCGCTCCTCACGGAGGACGGCGCTCGCGCCTGGGGGCCGAGGTTCCCGGTTCTCGTCTTGGGCGACCGGCGGCGCTCGTCCCGGCAGGTGCGGCACACGACAGCGCTTCCCGGCAAAGGGCCGACAGCGAGGGGAGCTCCTCGCCACCGACCTGGTCGGTGGGTGGAAGGCACCGCACACCCCCCACGATCCAGTAATTTAGTGGGCCGCGGCCCATTGCATCAGGTGAGTTTTTTTTCCTTTTTCTTCCTTCTTTTCTGTTTTTTCTTTTCTGTTTATATTTTCGTTTTTTAAAATCTAACACTTTTAAAAACTTTTTTCGAGAAAAAGTTTTTCATAAAATTTGAACAGTTTTCTGAAATTAAAAAGTTTTTAAATTTGAACATTTTTTGGATTTGAATATTTTTCAAAATTCGAAATTTGAACAATTTTGTAACTCGAATAATTTTCAAAATTGAACGTTTTTTTGAATATGAACAAATTTCGAATTTGAACGATTTTTCGATTTGAACGATTTTCATACTTGAACAATTTTCAAATTTTCAAATTTGAACGGTTTTCGAATTTGAACATTTTTTAATTTAAACATTTTCTCAATTTGAACAGTTTTTAAAAATCAAAATTTTCGAATCTAAAAAAAATATAAACAAAACCGAAAACAGAAAAAAGAAAAGAAAAATGAAACCAGAAAAGATAAAAAAGAAAAAAGAAAAAATGAGGCTAAACAGCCACAAATGGGCCTGGCCCATACCCGACCAGGGGGTGTGCGGTGGCCGGTAGCCACCGACCTGGTCGGTGTATAGGTTTTGCCGACAGCGAGTCCGTGACGCGTAGGTCAGGGGAATGGGTCTCTCCGCTTGCACCGGCCGTCAGGTGAGGCCCGGGTTCGTGAGAGGCGTCGCGGTCGGTCGCCGGGCGGAGACGGAGATAGGGCCCTCCATTCTGGACTTGGCCAACGGACGGGCCGTGGTTGGTTCAGGCCCATGAGGGCTTGTTTGGCTGTTGGGACCAAAATTTCTGGGGAAAATATTCCCGACCGGGAATAGACTGAAACGGGAGCAAAACACCGGGATTATATTCCCGACCTCCGGACTAGGGGAAAAATCTCCCCGGGAAAAGGCCGGGAACCCGCCGGGATTCAACTAACCAGGGCTTGTTTGGCTGTTGGGACCAAAATTCCCGGGGAAAATATTCCCGACCGGGAATAGACTGAAACAGGAGCAAAACACCGGAATTATATTCCCGACCTCCGGACTAGGGGAAAAATCTCCCCAGGAAAAGGCCGGGAACCCGCCGGGATTCGACTAACCAAACAAGCCCTAAGGTGGAGTTTTGGTCCCCTAAAAAAATGAGGGGGAGTTTTGGGTGCCTACGAAAAGGGTGGGGGCCAAGGGTGATTCCTATTTGACGCCTTTCAGTCTGTTATCACGTCAACGCCTGAGGCTTGTTCACTGCTGGGCCGGCCCGAAAACATCCACTAGAGCCATGTGGTGACCGTGGACATGTCTCCAAAAAAATGTAGTAACCGTGGATCAGGAAGAATTGAAGAGTCAATTAGGCCAATGAGCACTCCGTTCACCTAGTTTGGAAAAATTAGACCTAGCGCTACTAGGGTTTTCTGCCTTCACCCACCGGTCTTTGATCGACGTTGGAGTTCGATCTGATCCTCTCTCTCTGACTGATCTCGTGAGGGGTTGGGTTCTCCTAAGGGTTTTTTTTCGCTTGGCTTCGCGCTCATCCAACCCCATCTAGGGTTTTGGTGTAGTTTTCTTTGTTCTCATGGCGGCTTCGTCAGCGAATTCCGACAATTGGCCGTGCGGATCGAGTAAGCAGAAGGAGGAAGGAATCAATGACATGATGCATAGGCCGGGGATTGGCGAAGACGATTTCGATGATCTGGTCTTTAAGGAGGTTGAAGGTGCTGCAAAGGAGGTAATGAAGTGGGTGGCTTTGGTGAGTGTTCGTACAACCAATTACTTCAGCCCGTCTACCTTCGAACAACACATGCGAGTGGCATGGAGTCCTGCTAGCGAGATCAAGTTCCAGCACATAGAAGGAAATTTATTTACAGTGCAATGATCTTGTCTTGGGGATTGGATAAAAGTTGAGAAGGGGGGACCTTGGCTGTTCAGTCAATCGATCGTATGCATTGAGTCGTACGACAGCGTGTCGGATCCTGACCTAATTGATTTGAATCACTTCACTACATGGGTGAAAATCTAGAAGCTCCAGGTGGGATATCGTAATAATCCTCTGATTACAAACTTGGTAGAGAGGAAGGTTGGAAAGGTAGTGGAGATCCAGACGAACGTCCAAGGTGCTGGAAATTTTGTTCGTGTCAAGGTAAAGTTAGATATTCGTAAAGTGCTAGAGAGATTCGTCTCCATGAGTAGAGAGGGCAAGAGAGAGAGAGAGAGAGAGAGAGAGAGAGAGAGAGAGATCTTCCAACTTAAATATGAGAAAATGCCGAGGTTCTGCGGGGCTTGCGGTTTCATTGGGCAATCGCACCTGGAGTGTGGGACTGGTGAGCACTTTGAAGAAGAATTTAAGTAGGGGGAGTGGCTTAAGGTGAACTAGGATACTTGGCATGGACGTGGAGGACCTGCTGGCCGGGGAGGTAGAGGAGTCCGATTTCACAGAATTTAGTGGTGGTGGTCGCGATAGAGATCAATTTGGTCGTGGAACCAATAATCTCATGAGTTGGAGACATAATGCCTTGCCTCATGGTGAGGGCACGATAGAGATTGATCCCTCACTAAAAGATACAACCTCTAGCCCACTAAAAGATAAGGATATGTATATTGATAATGGAGGAAATCCCTCAGTAGGCGCCAAAAGAAACTTGATTGATAAATTTTCAGAAGAGGCAGATCTTCCTGGTTTAGGCGGCAATGGTTTTGCTGAGGGAGCCATTTCAGCTGCTATGATTTCTGAACCTACTCCTTCACTAGATTCAGGAGTGGAGAAGAGTGTTGATGTGAACAACAACAGAACCAAGAGAACAAGAAGGATGGGGCAGACTCCTCTTCAATAGGATCGGTGAGTTCCCATGATGAACTCGTTCGGTCGCAATGAAAACACTTTCTCTGAACTGTCAGGGTTTGGGGAACAACCCGTCATTTCATGTGCTCTCCGGCATTCGGAAGTGAGTTGATGCCGAGGTTGTATTTTTATCGGAGACACACCTAGATGATTATCTGGCTGAATGTCTTAGGAGGAGGTTATGCGTGGATTTTAAATTTTTTAATCCAAGCGATGGGAAGAGTGGAGGTGTTATCATGCTTTGGAAGATAGATGTTGCTATTTAACAACTTTTCTCCGCACCAAAATATATCGATGTTAAGGTGAATGAAGGAGGGGGGGAGAATGGAGACTAAATTGCATGTATGGTGAACCCCGTTGGCAAGATAAATACAAAAGATGGGCAAATTGAGACAACTTAATGGATAGTACAATCTGCCATGGTTGGTAATTGGTGATTTGAATGAGATTTTATACTCACATGAGAAGGATGGATGCAATTCGAGACCACAACATTTTATGCAAGCTTTTAGAGATTGCCTTTCTGATTGTAACCTACCACCATGATCTACATGAAAAAAGGGGACAAATTAGTTGACAAGAACCGGGCCTCCCATTTTACCGAACACCCCGCGCGCGGGGCTATCTAAGGCCGTTGCGACCAACGTTGCGGCCAGGTTGCAGGGGGGCTAGGATCTCTACCTCTACAGTCGGCACTGAAGGTGGAAACGACAACATTTGTTGTTGCTGCTCTGACGGCGGCGTGGAACTGTTGGCGGACGACGTCGACTACGGTCGCAAATCGACGGTGGTGGCCGCGGGGCAGGAGGGAGGATTGGCTGGGAGGGTTAGTGAAATGGGAGACCAACAAGCGGGCTAGGGGAGGACAAGGGGAGGACCGAGACGCCTCCACTTGTCGTTTGAGGCCACGCCAAGCAGATCCAGATCTGGGTCGGCTTTGGATCTTACCGAACGGCCCAGCAATCTCTTTTAGGTTTATGTTTAGGTTTGTGTTGACGTATTGGACCATGATTTTATCTGGCTAAACCTATCTAGATGTGCACGGACAGGATGGGTAGCCGTGTTGAAGATGGCCCTCACAGACGTAGAAATTTGGCTGCATCACCATGGATGTATATGCAGTCCGGTGTAAAAGGCCACGACCCCAGAGACACGCGCGACGGTGTGGTGTACGTACGAGCAGCCATCTGCAAGTTTCCGTGTGCCTGCCTGAGCGAGATCCATCGGTGCCATTCGCCCCCGCCCGGCCCATCGTACGCACGAGGTGGCCGATCGAGAATTAGGGAGAGGACGGAGAAGGACTAGTCCAATAGGCCATTGCTACTTCGTGGGAGCTCCTATTGCCCGCTTTAAGCGGGAGCGAGCCTCCCTCCCGCCTGAAGCAGCTTGTTTGTGGGCCTCCCTGCTGCGGCCCAATAAAAGGTAGTCCCTCTTTTTTTGTTCCCTTTTTCTTTTTTCTGTTATCTATTTTTTGTTTTAAGGCATTTTAAATCTGAAGTTTTAGAGAATTGAATTTATTTTTGAACAAAATATATTTGAACAAATTTTTCGAACAAAAAATATATTTGAACAAAATTTATTTTTGAACAAATTTTGAATTCTTGCAAATTTCAAATTCTAACAAATTTCAAATTCGAACAAATTTCAAACATGAACATTTTTTAAATCTGAACAAAAACGGAACAAAATTCAAAATCGAAAAAATTAAAAACCGAAAAGTTTAAAACAAAAGAATTTTACATCGAACAAAAAATATATTTGAACAAAATTTATTTTTGAACAAATTTTGAATTTGAACAAATTTCAAATTCTAACAAATTTCAAACATGAACATTTTTTTAATCTGAACAAAAAAAATATGAACAAATTTTGGAATCAGTAAAACCAAAATAGCAAAAAACCATCTAAGAAATCATCCAAAAACTCAAAAAACATGAGAAACCCTGAAAAAAAACGAAAAAACAAACGAAAACCGTACGTCCTAAGCGCTAATGGGCCGGCCCACCCAATCCGTCGCTTGAGCGGGAGCGAATCGCTACGGTGCTATATTAAATTAAAAAATGAATTTTTTTTTACCAAGTGTGGAGAAATGTCAGAGTCTTTCACAATTCAAGACAGTACCTACTTAGATCGCTACATATAGTTTTTCCAAGACCTTTGTTGAGCAAACTATGTAAACTGATTTTTATATAGATGTATTTTCTCATAATAAAACATAGATATTTCTATCAAATATAATCTCTTATGTTTTCCAAGTCGTTTGAGGGGGCGTTTTTTTTCCGTCCATGACACACGTGACAAGTCATCATTCTCTTAAATTTGTGCACACATATCAGCTCTATTGTTGCTGCACCTTCATAGTTCTTTGTCTTCATTATTGGTGAAAAAGTTGCCATGGTTTCTGTCTAAATTATTGATCACGGGGCTCATAACTGATCCTCATAATTTCGCCCCATGGGGCATCTTAATCCTCATAAATTGTTTCATTCTGACAATTACTCTTGCAAATAGAAATCACATGTTCCTTTTTTTTCGAGGATGCCTTTCTTTTCTAGTGAACCCAATCTAAGAAATATATTTTATTACGTTAAATATTGTGCTCCCACATGTTCTTCGTTGCGCGTAGAATTACTCATCAAAGATGCAGCAATATGATGAACTTGGTACCACCTGTTCACGTGTATCAGATTATCCCAATTCAGATTTGAGCGTTTGGCAGCAAGATCAATTGGCCAATGACATGATTTAGAGATCTCCATGGAACTATGAGCGATTGAGCACGCCCACTGTTGGAGATCATGGCGTGGAGCATTACATCCAACTTAGAGGCATCGTCAGGAACTCTCCACCAAATCGAATCGCATACAGATTCAGGTCTCCATCGTGTGCAGATTAAGAACAACCTGCAACAGCACACTTAGAGCATGTCTAACAGGCCCCGTATAACCCGCCCACCCCGTAAAATTCCGGCGGGATACGGGGCCGGAGCGAGTTTGGGCGTCTAGCAGGCCCCGTATCCGGGCCGGCCCATTTCGGCGGAATACGGGGCCCAGGAAATCGGCCCCGTCGCCCCGTACTTATAGTGGGCGCAGGTGCGAGTGAGGGGTTAACCCCTCACTCGCAACCCTAGCTCCGCCGTGCGCTGCCGCCTCCTCCTCCTCGCTCCGGCGAGCAATTAGTCGCTCCCCGCGCCGCATTCCACCCCGCATCCGGCATGGACGCCCGCCGCCGCAAGATGCCGCCGCCGGCGAGCGGATCGAAGCGATCCCGCTCGCCGGACAACGTGGAGGATGCGTGGCGGCGCCAATGCAAGAGATCCGCCGCCGGGAGCCGGCGTTTGGCTCCGCAGTACGCCGGCGCCGCGTACGTCCCGCCGAAGCTCGTTGACTTCGCGGCGGGCGGGCGCTGGTACAACGAGGATCCGCCGATGAAGCCGATGAGCGGGCCCAAGTTCGACGAGTGACGCGCCGACTGGGAGCACCGCCGCTGGGCGAAGGAGGCTTGGAGCAGCGGGAGCACCAGCGCTGGAGGAGCTCCGCTCGCCGGCGATGAGGAGGAGGCCCCCGACTTGTTGAAAGAGCTACGACAGTTCCTCAAAGACGACGCCAAGAGGAAGAGGGCGGAGGAGGAAGAGGTGGCGGCGGCCATCGCCGCCGCGAAGGAGGCGGAGTTGCGGGAGGCGGAGGCGGAGGCGGACTCGTACCTAGTCGACCTCCCGAGTAGGATCGCGCATTCTGGATGTAGAATCGTTGATCCGTATGTATGATCCGTAGTATGATCAATGAAATTGAACTTCCCGGGGTTTTTATTTTTGAAAATACGGGGCGAAATACGGGGTCTGCTAGATGAAATGGCTCTTTCGTTAGCAACTTTTCGATACGGGGGGAAAAAGCGGCGGGATATAGGGCAGAAATATGAGGGGCCTGCTAGACATGCTCTTATCCTGTTGACAATCCCGTCGATTCCTCCAGAAACGACCTCAGTGCAGACATCCGTCTGAGAACAACAAAAGAGCTGACGAGGGAGAGGAGGCGTCGGAGTTCCAGAGAGGATACAAGCGTACGCCATTGGTGACCTCCACCCTCCCTTGCACCAGAACTCCAGGGTACGCATACGCCATTGGATGTCAGGACGGCTTCGACGCACAGCCAACCAGCCGGTAGCCGGAGGTCGACGATGGTCAGATCACGCACAAAAGGTATACGACGGCGGCCTAGATGGTGGGAATCAGAGCTGACATAGCTTGGGGAGGTTGTCAAGGAGTTAGAGCTCAGAGCGGTCGCGCTGGCTGGATGCGACCCGTGGCGGAAAGCTGACAGATGTCGGTGCGGCCGCTCAGTCTGGAAGCATCGGCGGCGGCCTGCCATGGGAGAGGACGAGGTCCGTCTCCGTCCAATCTAGTATACGGGTTCCTGGGCGATGGCGGCGAAGCAAGGCCGAGGAGGCTTTTACGCGTTCGTGTGTATCTTCTCTTTCTTATAATAGATAGCCCCATTTTGCTGGTCTCACAGCGAGCCACGTCACCTGATTAAAAGTTCGTACCTCTCCCGCTTGGTTCCCAGCCATACAGCACCAATCTGCTCGCCAGACCGACACGCCTGAAGCCACCGAGTCGGCCAGACCGACGCGCCTGGACCAGATGGGCCGACACCAGCCCATGACCCGTCCGACTCTGTTCCTCTTCCTCGCCTACTCGCCCCATCGATCTCTCCCCCACCACGACCTCCGCCTCGGTTCGTCCTTCATCCATCGCCACCGCTCCCACGACCGACGTGGGCTGGAAGACATGGGCTCCGTCTGCGGGCTACGTGAACCTTCCGTTCGCTCGCAAACTTGATTCGCTCGACGTGCTCCACGCGACCATGTTCGTCTTCCTCCACCACCGCCAGTATCAGTGCTCCGCACCATGAATGTGCGTCGGCGATTTAACACTCATGAAATCAACCGATGAATTCGAGCATTCAATGAGTGAAAACTGCTCCATGGAGCTCATCCGCCACCGCCATTTCCTCCAGCTTAAAAAACAGGGCATGGTGTCATCCGCCTCCACACCAATCACCGCAGCCTACTCGCGCCGTCACCACTCCCAGAGGCCTCACGCTGGTACATAGCCACTCCCCACGCTAATTCCTACTTCCTTTTTTACAATCCCCAAATCCCTCAATATATCTTCCCAATCTGGCAGGTTCATCCCCAATCTGGTAGGTCGATCTCCGTCAGGAAAACCGCTCAACGTTCTACACCTGCACCAGATTCAATTGGGTTTTTTTTTCTTCTGCTACCTCAGGCACTCCGGATTTATTTGGATTTCGGATTCTCAGTTTGGTCTCTGTATGTTTCTTTCGGTTCATTGACTTCTCGGTCTGCTGGTCATCGTCGCATGAACTACCTGCTGACACTACACAACACCTTCTTTCATTGGTATGCACACTGTAATCTTCTCCTCTTAAATTTTAATTTACATTGGCTGAGCACATGCACCTTCTATTTCCCAATCTTATTGTACTAACCAGACACACCTATCACTTTGTCGTCGATGCCGTTATCTCAGTGTTCTTCCCACGGCCGCTTCAACCTTGCTGCCTCCCTGTCCGGCACCTCTTTTCTTGCAGTGGTGTTATATAGAGTATAGACTATTTCATTTTTCTGATATCGTACTTGGATCAGGGGTACACAGATATGTACTTTCGATTACAGTGTAATTTCGATCTGTTGTCCAACATAATGGTTTGGTTGATTGTTAATAGATATGTGTGTTTTTCTCTTGCTTTTTCAGCAAAACTACTGATTTATAATGGCATGATGATAATCAATTGTCAATCACAATGACAATCGGGATGTTTTATATTCAACAGTAATGGCTCTTTCCCTGAACCTGGATTTATGTTGGTGGTGACAATCCAGATGTTGTTATTATTCAAATTTGATTCTACGCTGGTTTCCTCTTGATACATATGCTACTAACCAGCGGATCTTGGGCTTGGTATCACTCTGACACATGTTTCATCAAATTGGTGAAGAATATTTACTCTCTTTTGCTATCTAGGTTAATACTCCCTATCTCTATACAGTAATATTAATTCAGCTGTATCAAGCATTGCTTTAATCGGATTATTGAAATGGTTTACTTGACTGATTGTAATGCCGTAGTATTAGTATTTTTTTGCAATATTTATTAATTTGCATTATTTATTTGCAGCATGTGGGTATAGCATTGAGCAATATACGACAAATTAAGGATGAGTGTGGGTATATCAGGTACGTGCTAATCCTTGATTACTGATATATTTTATTGATATATTCAATTTGACATGTGATACTCAGGTAACATTCCTCTAATATTTGTTGTAGTGTAACCAAATTTGAAACAGGTAAAACAATCTCAGTTTGTTGATAACTAATTCAGTCACTTGGGGTCTTCATGTAATGTGTGTCACTCAAAAATGCCTGCTGCAGATTGTATTTAAATATTTCAGGCCCTTCTGGTTGATATTAGAATGACCAGGTATAATTATTTTCTCCTCTGTAGTATTCTATTGGTATTTAAATATTTTAGGCCCTTCTGGTTGAATGAAGGGGGCAAGGCACAGGGGTGTCTAACCAACAGTTAAAATATATTAAGGGGAGAAAACTGAGGAAGTATGCTCCAAAAAACATTTGCTTGATTAAATGTGTTTAGATATTGTAGAAATAATGGAAATTGTTAAATCTACTAATTTTTTTCTCACTTCTATGCATCACTGTATGGCTTTCTGCATGTGCTATTTGATATAGCTTCATTTGTTTTTCACAGGTTATGTGCAAGGTGTCTTACTTTGTAGTAGAATTGCAGTTTTACACCTACCTTCTCGGAGAAGATACATATGCACTATACTTATTATAGGATGGATGCGTTTTACTTTTAGATGGAACTGACACTTGGCCGTTCTATTTATTCTCATTGTGGTCATGTCTTAAATAAATGTAGAATGTACATAAGACTTAATATTTCAAAGGGCTCAGATTTGCATCGTGTGTGCTACATCGGTGAGCTGGGCGGGAAGGGACGGGTATATATGCTTTCAAGCTATTGCCAGCAACAGATGTAAGTTTTCTTCTTTGCCTTCGATCTCCTAGCGATGGTTTGATTTCACTCTTCAACCACAGACATATTATCTGCTCCCAGATCTCTTTGAAAGATCTACAATGGCATGCAATTTTTAGACTTAACCTTTAATATCCAAATTTCAAGTCCAGGGATGCAAGCAAACACGTCGTTCTCCCTTGGTTTCTTTGTACAATCGTTTCAGGTTGTCGACCTCTGGTTGAAATAGAACCACTTATGTTCAACATCTTTTGTGTATTTAATATTTTTTCATAAGGTAACATTCTATATTCATTTACACTTATCTATTCAGTATTAAGGTTATTAATATAACAGAACAGAACTCATTATCCAGTACTTATACCGACCACTAACAGCAGCAAAAAGAAAATAGCATGATATGCTTGTGGAATGTTTTAAAGGGAATCGAATGCCCGATTAAATCCTATCAGGCCATGGTGATTCCTTGGTATTTTTCTCTGGGTTTGGTCTTGACTAATTTAGTACATTTGTCTTGCCAACTGTTATTTCCCATTGACTCTCCCGTGGGAAAAGAAGTTTCAATAATTATGTACAGATTATGGTGCATACTGAATCTGTGTGTTCATCTTCCCACCATCATGAATTGGCATTGTACCCTCTATTTTTTTTCTTACTCAATGTTAACATTTCCCCTTTTCCTGAAACTCATTGGTTATTTTGTCACTTCCTGGAAGTGTGATGTGCCCTCAGAGTGTTCTGAATAGCATTTGATTGATAGTTTCATTAAGTACTTTTTAGGATGATAATTTCGCCCAGGAATCCTTCATTGTACTTCGTGTGCCGTGTGCGTCTAATCCCTTTCGAATGTTTTCTTTTAATTCTGGTTGGCAGAAATTTGTAGTTCCCCCCGATTAGCATGTACTAAATCCCCCCCCCCCCCCCCACCACCACCACCAACAATCAAATTGGTCTTTACTAATATTCTCATTTTTGCTAATCATTTAAGGAGAGCTATAGAGTAAAACAACAGTTTTAAACAATAGTTGCCGCAGCAACGCGCGGGGCATCATCTAGTTTTATTGAAACGATCGAGGGCAAAGACAGATCGGATGGATCGTGAGCGGATTCCGACGTGGTGACGAAGCAAAAAAACATCACGGACAGACGTACAGATGCATGCGCACAGGTATGCATGTGTACGTACTGCCAGGACCAGGCGGCTGCGACTTCCTTGCGAGCTCCCACATGTTAATTCAACACTCGATAGACTGACCTGATGGAACTACACTTGCTTAGAGCATCCCCACTCGTCTCCCCGATTTGGTCCTCGAGCGCCGTTTTTCTCATCCGGATGGCGAATTTCGGTCCAGTCGCGCCCCCGATTCCTCTTTTTCTCCGGATTTGGGCCAAAATACATCCGGCGAGCCCACGCCATTCCCGGTCCCCCGAGGCGCGCTCGGGGACTCCGGACGAAGCGAAAGCGCGCGAAACGCCGAGATTTCTCTCCCGCGCTTTCGCTTCGGCTTCCGCGCGAGAGATGGACCCGACCGGTCAGTGACAGACGCATCGTCTTCCGCGCAGAGTAAAAGGCTGCCGCCGGTCAGCTCGCCGCGGACGCGTGGCATCCACGCGGCATTAAATCGCCGGCTCCAGCCCCGCCTAAATACCCCGCTCGCCGCGACGCGTCGCACCATTCCTCTTCCTCTTCCTCTTCCTCTTCCTTCCCTCGACCCTCGACGAGATCCATGGCCTACAACGACGAAGACGGCGCGGCCAACAACGGCTTCACGCGTGGGAGGGGCACCTCCTCCACCAGGCGGGGTACCCCTGCCCGCCGGACACGAGGCCTCCCGGTGGCGGGTGGCGGCTAAGTGCGGGCGGCGTGCCAATCCTGCCGCCATCCCAGGGACGCGCCCTCGAAGCCGCCATCGAGGAGGTCCGACTAACATTGTCGGACCAGGACCGCGCCGAGCCACGCTACCACCCCGACAACCTGACGGCGTGGAACTCCTACTTCCTTCGCCGGTGGGAGCGAGGAGCTCGCCGCGTACGACGGCCCGCCGCCTCCGCCTCCGCGCAACAACACCGCCGGACGCAAGCGGTGGTGGAGCGTGCCGGGCCGGACGCTCGAGGCCGTCCTCGAGCACATCGAGGGCGGCAACTTCCCCCTTCTGACGATGCCCCCGTTGTCGAGGGCATCGGCCAGCCGCCGCCGGGTAAGTAGGCCGGCAGCCACGGCGCATGGCCGCCGGCTCCTCGTCGTCCGGTTCGGCGTCGAGGTCGATCTCCAGGTCGGCGCCATCTTGGGCGCCGGTGAAAAAGGAACCGTCTTCCCCGCCGAGCACCCGCGCGCGCGGCAGCGTTGGGATCGTCATCCGCGAGCCCTCGACGGCGCAAGGACGGCTCCGCCCCAAGCGCGAACCCGACACTTCCGGCGAGCGGAAGCGCAAGCCGGCGAAGGTGAAGGTGGAGGAGGCCGAAAGCGCCGAGGACGCCGCCATCCTCGAGGCCGTCATGGTGAGGTCCCTCCAGGACCTCGTCCCCGCCGAGAACGTCATGCCCCTCGACCAGGCCTGTCGAGGGAGCAGTGGGAGAAGGAGGAGGCGGAGCGGCAGGCGAGGCTCCTCGAGGACGTCGCTCGCTACCGCCGGCCTGCGACTCCTCCATCCGGAGTCGCCGTCCCCGTCATCGACCTCGAGGCGTCCGACAACGACTGGTACAAGCCATCGCCGTCTCCGCCTCGCACCAGTGGCCGGTGGGGAGACGCCGGCCAAGACAGCAGCCAGGCGGCGCCGCCGCAGTTCTACGACGACGGCTCCGACGATGATGGCGCCGGCGGCGACGGCGACTACACGGTGTTCTACCGCCATCACGGCATATAGAGCGCCGTGTTTTAATATTTAGAGTTGTATTCCCCTGGACGAATTCGAAATATAGTCGAATTCGGCCCCTATATATGAACTTCGCCCTCTATATAGTAAATATCATTAAAGTTAGTCTAAATTCAATCGTTTTTTGCCGTATTTTGTCAAGTTTCCATTTTTCAAATTTAGATCAGCATCTTCGCTGAGATCGCGGCTGGAAAACTAGTCCTCCCCACGCCAAATTTACGTCCAATCCGGACGTAAATTTCCCCGGATTTCGGTGTGGGGAGGGCAAACGAGTGGAGATGCTCTTACACAGATCTAGCTACCCGTTGGATCGATTATCCACACAATCGACGGGGCCATGCATGTAGCGGCACGATGGATCTGACCACGAGCTCTCTCTCGGAGCCTAGCTAGTACGACGACTCTTCCGAGGGACCGCGCAGCCCCGACATAAATAAGCCGCGGCGGCGCAACTGGCCGAAAGCCGGCTGAACGCGCCCTATCGCGCGCCCCGCCCGTGCCGCCCGCGTTACAGGCCGCGCGCACATGCCCCGTCGCGATACACATCTACGCCGCTACATCGACGGTTCAACGGCAGCTGAAAGCCCCGTCGAGCTGCAGCGATCAGGCCCAACTGTAGATGGACTCTCACTCTCCGGTGGCGGTGGGCAGTATAGCTAGCTAGCAGCACGTACTGATCCATCCCGATTTACTTCGATCGACTTCATGTGGCTGCGCAGAGATCCGGGGCCGCGCGCTGCTGTCCTCCGCCGGCCGGTCTTTTTCATGAGAATTCCAATGCTACTGCCGCCGGATCCAAATATATCTCTCCTCCTTTTGTTTGGTTCGTCATGGCGTCGCCTTCCACTACACCAGCTATCCAGATTGCCGGCACAAAAAAGTGCCAGCAAAGGTACCAAAAGTACCGGTAAAGATTTTTCAAGGCACAAAAAAAGTCTATGCGTTTATTCCAGATCGAGTGTAGGCTTCTGCCGGCACTTTTAGAAAAGTGCCGTTAATTATATTTTAAGGCACTTCCAAAAATGCCGCTAGTTAGTATTGCCGGCACTTTTGAAAGATGCCATGGAATCTTTTTGCTGGCACTTTCCAAAAATGCCATAAAATCTTTTTGCCGGCACTTTTCGAAAAATGTCACGAAATGTTTTTACTGGCACTTTTCTAGGGATACCATCTAAACTTTTTGCCGGCACTTTTAAAGGTTGCCTACAATTACTTTTTTGGGCTTTTAATTCCGGTGCCGCTGATTATTTTCTTAGGCATTTTTAAGGTTGCTATACTCGCCCGCAAACATTCAAGCAATCTACAATCAAGCATACATCACACTCAAGAAGTCAAGCAATGTTTGAAACCAACATTTTGAACATTCAAGGATTCACAATCCAGGCATCTAATTAACTTCCATGACCAACAGTTGTTCATCTCCACATCATGAACATCATGGTTTGAAACCATTAGATAAAATACACAACAAGGTTCATCTAACATGGTTCATCTAATTGGCTTCCATCTTACTTGTCTAACCAACAGGGTTCATCAAGCAGATCTGGAACACAATCACACATCATACTGTCTTCCATTTGCTTGTGGCTTCTATCCCATGTGTCTCTTCACAGCCTACTCGCAGCCCAATGCCCAGGAGGAATATTGTTTGCCTAAATTGTACAAGCACCCGGAAAAGACAATGATCCTCTACAAGAAGATGCAGATCTACTCCAAATCCCAGCAGTTCCAGTAATTTATCCTGACAAAAAAATAGAGTAAAGCAAGTAGTCCACTTTAATGCAAACACACTTCGATTCCAATAATGCAAGTATACATACAGTAATTCATGGACACATAGGCAAACAATATTTAGAGATTTGTTGTGTATGGCTTTGATGCCCATATACGCTAAGTTTTGTCAAATATATGCTTATTAACGAAATATTGGCCATACACATGTAGATCTATATCTGTCCAACAACCTTATGCAGCAGAAACTAAAAATGAAATTTTATTCAGTTCTCCGAATGCCAAATGGCTGGTTTTACGTGATTGTGTGCACAACTTTAAAAACGGTGGGTTCCCTAAATAACCACACAAATTCTAATCCTTTCCGTCTCCAAAATCCTTACTGTGACTAAAAAAAGTAACCGTGGCTTAGAAAGACAGAAAGTAGACGGTTGTTGTAGGGCAGAAAGAGGAGGCTGCAGACGTGCCGCACGTGGGGTACAAAACCACTGCAGCGTAGGAGACGTCAAAACGCAACTTCAGACCTAATTCAATACGTATGTGGAGACTCAATCAGACCTGTGGAGGCATAATTTTCTTATCAGATTTCTAATGAGACCATATAAGAAAATGCCACGGCACTATTGATGCAATAGATGAAAACCTGCAGCGTTTAATCTTTCTAGTATGATTAAATCAATGGTGATTACAGAGGTTTAAATTATGTGATGAACATTGAATTTGTAACATGGATAGGCCGTCTACTTTGAAAAAAATCACCATGTTCCCCTTAGTTTCTGAACCTATCAAATAAGAACACTTAGCTAACAATAACAAAAAATTAACCTGTAGATAACTTAATACAAAAATTGACCTGATGTATCAAGTACTCAGTTATATCAGCTTCAGCGCACGGGTTAATGCAACATGATGAAATTTGAGGATATAGATATTCTTATGGATATTATATTGCTCTTGTGTAATGTCATAAACCTTATATAATTTTGTTAACATTACATGGGAGACAAATATTTGTTGGGAAAAGTCTAAATATGCATGAACTAAATGTTAACCAATCCATATATATTAACAATGTATCTGATTTACATTAAATCTTACACCTATTTTCACCTATAGGGGTTTCCCTTTCTCATATAAGTACGGATGAAATCTGAACATAAAAACATAGACGTAACCACTGACTAAATGCAGTGACACATTTAATTACTAAGTCCATCAGTTCGTCATTTATTTTGATGCTGAGTTGCAGCCCACAATTAATTACTAAGTCGATCAGTTCCCCGTTTATTTTTATGTTGAGTTGCAGCCCACAATTAATCCTTGAACTTATTGATATTTGTTTTTGACCTAACAATATCCCATGGCTTCATAGGAGGCCAACTGACAGTAAATCATCAAATTAACATTAATGTTTAAAGTCATCCAGGATATATCTGATCATAGCAAGGAAAATACTTACTTGAACAAAACCGAGCATTGCCCATTTTGTTGGATAGGTGTTATATGCAGTGGCCCTCAGAACTGGTGTAACCTGGTAAATAAAAGAATTCACGATTAACTCAACCTGAAGCGTGCATTGATCTCCATATTTTGTGTGCTTTTGGCACTGCCGTACCCACCCATACTGTATCAACAAAAGATCTGATACGAAACTAACCTATTCCGCTGGTTCCAATCTAGGTGGTTTCCCCATTGAAATTCTTATCGGTTTGTCATCTGTTGCCCATGTGCCGTGAAATCTAGAAAACATTACAGATAAGATAATGAATGTAACCGGTAAGAACTCATCTATACAGATAAAACGTACATGAAGTTGAGCACTGGATGCAGCGAGTTATAAGCAGTTTTAGGGATAACATGTGAACTGAATCTTCGATGCATTCTGTTCAGCCACAAAGAAATTGTAGATATATAAAGATTTTAGTGATACCTCATGTAGCTTGCCACTCGCTGACCCAGGGGCGGCAGCGGGATCAAAGGGCAGGCATTGACGCTCGAACCAACCTCCTATAGTTTTCAAGCAGGAGAAGTGATCCAGATCTTAATCAAAACATGCACACTACAAAACAATGGAATAATATCGTATTAACAGTTGGGTCTTAAAAGTATACTAACTACCCATTTAAATTTCCTTCTTCTGGATCATATAAAGAATGTTTAAATCACAACTGTTAATAGTTGGGTCTTACTAACTACCCATCTACAGAAGATGCAACTTACAAATATTCATCAGACAACCATAGAGCTTCAAGATGAAGAGCCAACATCTAGTGCACAGAGATCTAACAAAGGTCGAAATACTGTCCATATAGTAAAAGAAGATTACAAATTACGTAAACAGTTGCACCAGCCCAAGTAAGTGTTATAGCTTTAGAAATTCCCTTTACATGTACCTGAATCCCGGAATCATATAAGTGAATTACTGAATCAAGCCTTTTTTGAAAGGCCATCTTTAGTTTCCAGATCTAACCAAGAATAAGGGCCTCAACTTCAGGGCAGAGTGACTAAAGTTGGAAGCACACACACAGTTTTATACTTTCGATTCACTTGGCTGAGATATGCACTAGTATAGTCAAGCTAGCAAATTCAAATATAAGCAAATTATCTGAATATCAACTGATCATGGTCTTTTAATATTTATTAGTGTAACTTTAGGCTATACCAATCCTATGATATTAATCGGAATCAACCAGTTGGTATAGAATGTGTAACCTCATAATAAGCCACAATTCTGTGAACTTGTTGTTTTGAAAAGTTGTAACCATGAGTGTAACTTCAGGATAAAGAAATATTTTTGTGAACTTTAGGTAGTTTCTCTTATTCTCTGAGCTGACCTCTCTATGTGTTTGTATCAGTTTTCTCATCACATGGCTCACTCTGTGTTTCTTCTGTATTCTGTACAATTTGGGAAGTATGAATAAAGAATGTGGTATTGTTTCATGATTTATAGAACAATTTATACACTCAATCTTTCTGACTAAATGCAATGAGTGCACAAGCAAAGTTTTTCAGTAAATTATAAGCCAAGGACCACTATCATCATATAAGGTACACAGGAATAAGCATTGGCACACGACCTGGTCACATCTAGAAATTGCCCACTCCGTTTGATTTTTACAATGTACTAATGGTTCCAGTAATGTGTATTTATTTTGCACCAGTGGTGCATTTTTACATACACTCTATGTAGTCACCCTTTATGCATGACTATCTTTCAGGTTCAGTTTTGGCAATCTGTGCAAATTTGATTCAGTTCATACAAATTGTAACTTTACAGAAAGCTAACAACAGGAATGCTTACCCAATGACCCAATGATCATATATAATTTTAAAGCATATCTTGTGTGCAAAGTATCCACTAATTCCTGCTGAAGATTTTTTTTTTTTGAATCATATGCCTGAAACCATCATAACTTTGGACTCGTTGAAAATTATATTAATGGAGGGATCGAATAATTATATGGCGATGTCGTTGTACACTTCTATACGTACCTATGCTCTAAGACTAATAATTGCAATATTCAATTTATTTCTAGTAGGCCTGAACTCAAGTTTTACCTCCTCAGTTCTATCCAGGAACTAAAATCTAATGGGATTGTACCACCGACAATGCTGTCGTGTGCAAGGAGGAAGCCATTAGCAGGATGATACAAACTATATGCTATGGCTTCTACATTTTAATAATAATACAATTTGATGAATAGTGGAATTGGCATAAGAGCATACCTGTCCATTGTAATTGTAATGCTAATAGCGCGAGAATCCTGCACTTTGGCGAGCTGAATAACACACTAATAATGATTCTGGTTTCGCCATTCCAAACAACAATCACCTAATATAGAGAAAAAATGGAAAAATCTAAGCTAAACATCATATATATCTTATACGACATATCAATATGCATACAACAACCATCAACAATTAGCTGAATACCAACATAGTAATGGAGATACTAGCAGAAAACCAGAATTGTAACGAAAAGCATTGTTTAACCCTCGAACTACCAAAACATGTGAGAACCAATTTCCCTTTTACCTTACAAATCGTTATGCACATAATTTCTACTATGGGAGTATATCATATAAATTATATGGGGGATTAACAGAGGCATCATGCCTCCAAACATAACCTAGCTGTCAGGCATACATTTGCAGTTACCAGAGAGTGGGTACCTCGATTATACTCTGTATAGGAAAGAACAAGACACAATAAAAATGTGTCTTGGGGGTTAGAAGGGCCTAAATAAACGTTTGTTTCCACAACAGGAAGCAAATAATAATCATTGGCACAAGTTAGAACCTGTTACATATTCAACTACGAAAAATCTAAGCTAATACAAAACTTGACATCAGGAAAATGGATACGAACTTAGACCGCCGAAGTCCCAAAATTGAAGGGTAAAGTTCTCTAGACAGGCATGTGAGCTTACAGTATCTGCTGGAGTTGAATCCTTGTGAACTTGATTGTTATGAATTCCTTCGAGCATCTTGAGCAACATTTCTATCTATATCGCTAGAACTTTAATCCCTGTAGTTGTATAAAAGGGTTAATACCACACCATAAGAAGAAGAAAAATTGGAAACATACTTTACTAAGTGGAGACCAAATATCTGGCTGTATAAGGAACAAGAGGAAAAACCGGCAAGTAACTTTACTGAACATAAGAAGCAAGGTAATAAGATAAAAACATGTATATAGATGACCGATGCATAACGATTTGAGAGATAACAGAAGAGCCGATTAGAACTGCAGCGTCAAATTTGAATAGCTGAGCTGCAGCATCCTACAGGCATCTTAATATGGTTTGGGGGAACATCGAATTTGAATAGTTGAGCTGCAGCATCCTCCAGGCAGGCATCTTAATATGGTTTGGAGGACAATTTAGAAGCTCGATTTTAATCACAAAAGTCGTTCCCCAACATTTAATATAACCAATTTTGCTTCTCCAAGCCAAATCTCTTCTCCGCACTAGCTCCTCGTAGACCAATCAACCAAGCACAATAATACAGTACATCTAGGCAGCTACACCATCACCCACCCAAACACCCCTAGCTTCGAGCCGAATCAAACCATCACATCTCGAGATTGAGCGGGGATAGATATAGAGCGAGCGTACGTACCCTGTCCTCGGGGTGGAAGCAGGGGTGAATAATCCCGTTCATGTCGAGGTAGAGGTTGTCGTACTCGAGGCAGTTGGGGTTGGGCCTGGAGGTGTCGACGGGCACCTGGACGCCCTCGATCTCGACGGGCTCCTCCTCCACCACGTCCACCACCACCATGGGGTACTTCTCCGCCAGCCAGCGGTAGAACGCCGGGACACCCATCTCCGCCGCCGCCGGCGAGAAGGGGAGCTCGCCGCAACCCTAACCCTATTATTGAGCGAACGGACGCGGGGGAGGCAGAGGACGAGGGGGAGTGAGGCGCCAAACCCTAAAAAAAGGAGGGACGCGGCCGGCCTCCCTTCCCTCCCGCGGTCGGTGGAGGACCACGGGCGAACGGGGTTTGGGGGCGGACGACGGACGACGGAGGAGTGGGAGCACGGGGGCGCATTTGGGAAGGGGAACGAAGGCAAATCTTCTCTTTCGGCTATTTGCTGAAAGGTCCCTGTGTTTCTCAGTTAAGCACTCTACGTAAGGCTTTTCTGAAACTCTGCAATAAATTAACATAGAACTTTGGCGGCATCCAACAAAGTGCCGCTAATCATCTAAGCTTTGCCGGCACTTTAGATACTGCCGCTAATTCCTAGCTATGCCGGCACCTGATACTGCCGTTAATCACCAAAACTTTGGCGGCACTTCAGAGAATGCTGCTAATCACCAAAAATTTAGCGGCACTTTCAGTTATGCCTGTGCTTGCCCAGCTTTAGTGGCATTTTTTTAAAACGCCGGTAATTAGGTAACTATTAGTGGCACTAATTAAAATATGCCGCCTAAACCTACCATTAACGGCACATTGGAAAAATGCCAGCAGCAAAGTGCCGTAAATTGGCATACGTGACATAGTGTTCGGACGACGCGATCTCTATGGATACGCTTTATTGTTGGTTGCCGCCTGACTGCACTCGACCCGTCAACGCTGCATGCGTTGGCGATTTACACAAAAATAACCCAAAAGTGAAAGAAAAGCACAGACTGACCCTCCGGCGAAACTATTTCACCAATCTAACCCTTTTGTGTGGCGCTCCTCCCACGGGCGCCACACGTGCCCATGTGGCTCCCCTCCTGCCGGCGCCACACACCCAGCCGACGTGGCACCATCGACGTTGAGCTGGTGCGCCCATCCGACGTGGCAGCATGTGTGGCGCCCCTCCCAACGGCGCCACACATGCACTTGTAATCCCCCCAGCCATACTGTGAGACAATTCCTCTGGGACTTAGCCGTTTTGCGAGGCTCGATGTGTGGCGCCGATGCCAAGGGCGCCACACTAGCATGTGTGGCGCCGATGCCACGGGCGCCACACATAGAGGCTCGCGAAAACGGCTAAGGACTTATCGTCCGGAGCCCCTGGATGTTTTGGACCCAATAGTTCATATAAGTTGGCATGTGTGGCGCCGATGCCAGGGGCGCCACACTAGCACTTGTGGCGCCAGTGTGAAGGGCGCCACACATGGACTTGTGTTGAAAACATGAAAAAGCCTACCAAACTCCAACAGTTACGAGTACAACATTGGACACAACAAGTAGCAATTTCATGACATACACATATAACACTTCATAGGTCACATTTGTAGCACGTAGATTCAAACAACAAGTAGCATTACGGACCATGGTTCGAAATGACATAGGGTTCACAAATCGATACTTATGAATATAGAGTTCGGAACAACACGTAGCACATCCTAGTAGCGTCCTCGAGTGCCGTCCTCGTGGGTCGCTTCCGGACGGCCATCCTCTTCGTCCGCTGCCTTGGCCGTTGTTGCTGCTCGCTCCTCTCGCTCCTCGCTCCTCCTCGCTGCTCCTCCCTGCTGCTCCTCCCGCTCGCTCCTCCTCCTCATCCGAAGAGAACGGCTCGTCGTTCCTCATCCTCGACATAGCTGATCTCCGCGGCCGCCCGTCATCCTCCTCGGTGACAACCTTCTTTCCTCGGTTGACATAATCTTCCGGAGTGTACCGGTTTGGAGCCTTGCCCCTTGGCTTCAACCGGTAAGCCGACCGTTGCTTGGAGGTATGCTTCGGAAGTATGCCTTGACTCGAATTAGGTCGTCCTCAGGAGGAATCTTCACAAACATGAACACATGAGATTACAAAAGTTGAAATTAGTAAGAACATGTTTCACAGCAACAAAATAGTCCATACATGTTCTTCAGAAGAGGAGGATGTAGGGATTTCGCCTTCGCGGCAACCTAGCAAGTTCGCTAACCGCCGCATCTTTCGTGCGAGTGTTCGCGTCATGAAACTCATGGTTACAAAGCCACCGAACATAATAGTGTACATTCAAAGTTGGTGATCATACCTTAATGAAATTCCGCAACGGTCCGACGAGCTTTTCATCTCTCGTGGCTCTGCTCCCACATAACCTCGCACTCCTCGACTGTTTTTGGATCTCCTCTCGCCGTGACAAACATAGCATACACAATTTAAGCGAGCACATGGCAATCTAGATGATGTACTAGTTAGTGAGAGAATCCATTACCACGAAGTTCAGCTCGGAAGCAATAGAAGTCGATCTCCCTCTCGCGAGCAAAAGTGTCGTGCTGGCTTTGCCCAACCTCATCGAACTGGATGGGGTCGTCCAAGATCTCTTCACGATACGCGCGCTTCACTAACTCGATACGCGTGTTCTGATGGAACCACTCGAGGTAGTTGTTGAAAGCGGTGAAGTCGTGAGTCATTCCACTAACAAAAATGAGCAACACATACATGAGAATATCCAAATACACGAGAGTTCATATCCAAATACATCACACATATGAATTTCGTAAGACATACCATTCCTAGGCACATAATAGACATATGTAAGACAATAGAATGCATTTGCTAAGCTCCAATTTTGTCTTTCACCACATACATACATAAGGTTCCATACACACATACATTCATATCTAGGGATAGAACACCATATGAGTTATTCCTACAAATACACATTCATGAAATTTGATGCCTAGGGTTCCTCCACAAATCTAGGATACATAGATTCAACACTTACATACCCATTTCAACACATACATAGCCATTTCAAACATCTTTGGATACAATGCATACAATCTAACAAAATTTAACATCTATGGTTCAAACACATGCATACAATCTATGGTTTCAACAAATCTATGGTTCAACACACATGCATACAAATCTATGGTTCAAACACAACCAACATTTCCAATCTAGGATGAATCGAAGGGGAACGAATTAAACCGGAGCAAATCTTGGATGAATCGAAGGGGAATGAAGGGGAATACCTTGAGGATTGTATGGGGATGGATTTGGCCGGCCAGATCTGTCCAATCCGTGGAGGATTTGGTGGGGGGCGGCGGAGAGGCGGCCGGCGGCGGCGGTTGGAGGTGAGAAAGAGATGAGAGAAAGAAGAGAAAGAGAGGGTCGGGCTGGGCGCGGGCGCCTGATACGTCTCCGACGTATCGATAATTTCTTATGTTCTATGCCATATTATTGATGATACCTACATGTTTTATGCACACTTTATGTCATATTCGTGCATTTTCTGGAACTAACCTATTAACAAGATGCCGAAGTGCCAGTTCCTGTTTTCTGCTGTTTTTGGTTTCAGAAATCCTACTAACGAAATATTCTCGGAATTGGACGAAACGAAGACCCAGGGGCCTATTTTTCCACGGAGCTTCCAGAAGACCGAAGAACATACGAAGTGGGGCCACAAGGTGGCGACACCACAAGGCGGCGCGGCCAAGGGGGGGCCCGCGCCGCCCTATGGTGTGGGCCTCTCGTCAGGCCCCCGACTCTGCCCTTCCGCCTACTTAAAGCCTCCGTCGCGAAACCCCTGATGCGAAAAACCACGATACGGAAAACCTTACTGAGACGCCGCCGCCGCCGATCCCATCTCGGGGGATTCGGAGATCTCCTCCGGCACCCTGCCGGAGAGGGGATTCATCTCCCGGAGGACTCTACACCGCCATGGTCGCCTCCGGAGTGATGAGTGAGTAGTTCACCCCTGGACTATGGGTCCATAGCAGTAGCTAGATGGTTGTCTCCTCATTGTGCTTCATTGTTGGATCTTGTGAGCTGCCTAACATGATCAAGATCATCTATCTGTAATTCTATATGTTGTGTTTGTCGGGATCCGATGGATAGAGAATACCATGTCATGTTAATTATCAAGTTATTACATATGTGTTGTTTATGATCTTGCATGCTCTCCGTTACTAGTAGAGGCTCGGCCAAGTTTTTGCTTTTAACTCCAAGAGGGAGTATTTATGCTCGATAGTGGGTTCATGCCCGCATTGACACCTGGGACGAGTGACGTAAAGTTCTAAGGTTGTGTTGTGCTCGTTGCCACTAGGGATAAAACATTGGCGCTATGTCCGAGGATGTAGTTGTTGATTACATTACGCACCATACTTAATGCAATTGTCTCGTTGTTAGCAACTTAATACTGGAGGGGGTTCGGATGATAACCTCGAAGGTGGACTTTTTAGGCATAGATGCAGTTGGATGGCGGTCTATGTACTTTGTCGTAATGCCCAATTAAATCTCACTATACTTATCATGTCATGTATGTGCATTGTTATGCCCTCTCTATTTGTCAATTGCCCGATCGTAATTTGTTCACCCAACATGCTTTTATCTTATGGGAGAGACACCTCTAGTGAACTGTGGACCCCAGTCCATTCTTTTAATACTCGAAATACAAATCCGCTGCAATACTTGTTTTATCGTTTTCTCTCGCAAACAATCATCTTCCACACAATACGGTTAATCCTTTGTTACAGCAAGCCGGTGAGATTGACAACCTCTCTGTTTCGTTGGGGCAAAGTACTTTGGTTGTGTTGTGCAGGTTCCACGTTGGCGCCGGAATCTCTGGTGTTGCGCCGCACTACATCCCGCCGCCATCAACCTTCAACGTGCTTCTTGACTCCTACTGGTTCGATTAAACCTTGGTTTCTTATCGAGGGAAACTTGCCGCTGTGCGCATCACACCTTCCTCTTGGGGTTCCCAACGGACGTGTCAACTACACACATCAAGCAAATTTCTGGCGCCGTTGCCGGGGAGATCAAGACACGCTGCAAGGGGAGTCTCCACTTCCCAATCTCTTTACTTTGTTTCTGTCTTGCTTTATTTTATTTGCTACTTTGTTTGCTGCATTATATCAAAACACAAAAAAAATTAGTTGCTAGCTTTACTTTATTTGCTGTCTTGCACTCTATATCAAAAACACACAAAAAAAAAAGTTTACTTGCATTTATTTTATCTAGTTTGTTTTATTTACTACTATTAAAATGAGTAATCCTGAAGTTGAAGTTCGTTCATTTAAGCAACAAGGGGGAGAATGTTTAAAAGATGCTTGGTATAGAATTAGTGATGCCCATAATAGGTGCACTAAGAAACACTCCACCACTATCCTACTCGGGAATTTTTATGTTGGTATCTCTAGCTGGAATAGATATGTTCTTGATTGTCTCGCGGGAGGTAACTTCCTAGGCGCTCCCGCTTTAGAAGCTAGCTGCATTATTGAGAGTTTATTTGGAACACCACCTGTTAATGAAACTAAAATTGAAACCTCCCTTGAGGATGTTATGAAAAAATTGGAAACCATAGAGAAAAATTTTCCGAGTGTTGAAACTAAGTTGGAGATATTACTTGATAAAACTCGATGAACTTGATAAATCCTTAGGAGGAATTGATGAAAGAATTAGTGTCCTAGGAACTTGTGTTGACCATGATAATCAAATTAATAGGATTGGCGAACTTGAAAAAGCTATGGGAACCTTGGGTTCAACCTTTTCATCTTTACGAGTTTAGAGAGAAAGCTTATGTGGGAAAGGAGCAAAAGTTTATGTATGTCTCTAAAGTGCCTAAACCAAAGAAATATTATTATAGGCCTAAAATTGACAAAGCCCCTAGTACCACTACAAATGGGGGAGCTTATGATATCAATGCTTCATCTCGCGATAATACTTGAGATACACTTTCTGCGCCTAGCTGAAAGACGTTAAAGAAAAGCGCTTATGGGAGACAACCCATGTTTTTACTACAGTATTTTTGTTTTATATTTGTGTCTTGGAAGTTGTTTACTACTGTAGCAACCTCTCCTTATCTTAGTTTTATGTTTTGTTGTGCCAAGTAAAGTCTTTGATAGTAAAGTAAGTACTAGATTTGGATTACTCGCGCAGTTCCGCATTTCTTTGCTGTCACGAATCTGGGTCTATCTCCCCGTAGGTAGCTCAGAAAATTAAGACAATTTACGAGCATGATCCTCAGATATGTACGCAACTTTCATTCAATTTGAGCATTTTCGTTTGAGCAAGTCCGGTGGCCTAATAAAATCCATCTTTACGGACTGTTCTGTTTTGACAGATTCTGTCTTTTATTTCGCATTGCCTCTTTTGCTATGTTGGATAAATTTCTTTGATCCATTAATGTCCAAGTAGCTTTATGCAATGTCCGGAAGTGTTAAGAATGATTGTGTCACCTCCGAACATGTGAATTTTTATTATGCACTAACCCTCTAATGAGTTGTTTCGAGTTTGGTGTGGAGGAAGTTTTCAAGGATCAAGAGAGGAGTATGATGCAATATGATCAAGGAGAGTGAAAGCTCTAAGCTTGGGGATGCCCGGTGGTTCACCCCTGCATATTATAAGAAGACTCAAGCGTCTAAGCTTGGGGATGCCCAAGGCATCCCCTTCTTCATCGACAACATTATCAGGTTCCTCCCCTGAAACTATATTTTTATTCCGTCACATCTTATGTACTTTGCTTGGAGCGTCGGTTTGTTTTTGTTTTTTTTGTTTTGTTTGAATAAAATAGATCCCAGCATTCACTTTATGGGAGAGAGACACGCTCCGCTGTAGCATATGGACAAATATGTCCTTAGGCTCTACTCATAGTATTCATGGCGAAGTTTCTTCTTCGTTAAATTGTTATATGGTTGGAATTGGAAAATGCTACATGTAGTAACTCTAAAATGTCTTGGATAATTTGATACTTGGCAATTGTTGTGCTCATGTTTAAGCTCTTGCATCATATACTTTGCACCCATTAATGAAGAAATACTTAGAGCTTGCTAATTTGGTTTGCATATTTGTTTCTCTAGAGTCTAGATAACATCTAGTATTGAGTTTTGAACAACAAGGAAGACGGTATGGAGTCTTATAATGTTTACCATATGTCTTTTATGTGAGTTTTGTCTGTACCGTTCATCCTTGTGTTTGTTTCAAATAACCTTGCTAGCCTAAACCTTGTATCGAGAGGGAATACTTCTCATGCATCCAAAATACTTGAGCCAACCACTATGCCATTTGTGTCCACCATACCTACCCACTACATGGTATTTATCCGCCATTCCAAAGTAAATTGCTTGAGTGCTACCTTTAAAATTCCATCATTCACCTTTGCAATATATAGCTCATGGGAAAAATAGCTTAAAAACTATTGTGGTATTGAATATGTACTTATGCACTTTATCTCTTATTAAGTTGCTTGTTGTGCGATAACCATGTTTCGGGGACGCCATCAACTATTCTTTGTTGGATATCATGTGAGTTGCTATGCATGTCCGTCTTGTCTCGAAGCAAGAGAGATCTACCACCTTTATGGTTGGAGCATGCATATTGTTAGAGAAGAACTTTGGGCCGCTAACTAAAGCCATGATTCATGGTGGAAGTTTCAGTTTGGACATATATCCTCAATCTCATATGAGAATAATAATTGTTGTCACATGCTTATGCATTAAAGAGGAGTCCATTATCTCGTTGTCCATGTTGTCCCGGTATGGATGTCTAAGTTGAGAATAATCAAAAGCGAGAAATCCAAAATGCGAGCTTTCTCCTTAGACCTTTGTACGGAGCGGCATGGAGGTACCCCATTGTGACACTTGGTCAAAACATGTGCATTGCAAAGATCCGGTAGTCCAAGTTAATTAGGACAAGGTGCGGGCACTATTAGTATACTATGCATGAGACTTGCAACTTGTAAGATATAATGTACATAACTCATTTGCTTTATTACTACCGTTGACAAAATTGTTTCATGTTTTCAAAATAAAAGCTCTAGCACAAATATAGCAATCGATGCTTTCCTCTTTGAAGGACCATTCTCTTTACTTTTATGTTGAGTCAGTTCACCTATCTCTCTCCACCTCAAGAAGCAAACACTTGTGTGAACTGTGCATTGATTCCTACATACTTGCATATTGTACTTGTTATATTACTCTATGTTGACAATTATCCATGAGATATACATGTTACAAGTTGAAAGCAACCGCTGAAACTTAATCTTCCTTTGTGTGGCTTCAATACCTTTACTTTGATTTATTGCTTTATGAGTTAACTCTTATGCAAGACTTATTAATACTTGTCTTGAAGTACTATTCATGAAAAGTCTTTGCTTTATGATTCACTTGTTTACTCATGTCATTACCATTGTTTTGATCGCTGCATTCACTACATATGTTTACAAATAGTATGATCAAAGTTATGATGGCATATCACTTCGAAATTATCTTTGTTATCGTTTTACTCGCTCGGGACGAGCGTAACTAAGCTTGGGGATGCTTGATACGTCTCCGACGTATCGATAATTTCTTATGTTCTATGCCATATTATTGATGATACCTACATGTTTTATGCACACTTTATGTCATATTCGTGCATTTTCTGGAACTAACCTATTAACAAGATGCCGAAGTGCCGGTTCTCGTTTTCTGCTGTTTTTGGTTTCGAAATCCTAGTAACGAAATATTCTCGGAATTGGACGAAACGAAGACCCGGGGGCCTATTTTTCCACGTAGCTTCCGTAAGACCGAAGAACATACGAAGTGGGGCCACGAGGTGGCGACACCACAAGGCGGCGCGGCGAAGGGGGCCGCGCCGCCCTATGGTGTGGGCCCCTCGTCGGGCCCCGACTCGCCCTTCCGCCTACTTAAAGCCTCCGTCGCGAAACCCCCGATGCGAAAAACCACGATACGGAAAACCTTACCGAGACGCCGCCGCCGCCGATCCCATCTCGGGGGATTCTCGGAGATCTCCTCCGGCACCCTGCCGGAGAGGGGATTCATCTCCCGGAGGACTCTACACCGCCATGGTCGCCTCCGGAGTGATGAGTGAGTAGTTCACCCCTGGACTATGGGTCCATAGCAGTAGCTAGATGGTTGTCTTCTCCTCATTGTGCTTCATTGTTGGATCTTGTGAGCTGCCTAACATGATCAAGATCATCTATCCGTAATTCTATATGTTGTGTTTGTCGGGATCCGATGGATAGAGAATACCATGTCATGTTAATTATCAAGTTATTACATATGTGTTGTTTATGATCTTGCATGCTCTCCGTTACTAGTAGAGGCTCGGCCAAGTTTTTGCTTTTAACTCCAAGAGGGAGTATTTATGCTCGATAGTGGGTTCATGCCCGCATTGACACCTGGGACGATGATGAGAAAGTTCTAAGGTTGTGTTGTGCTGTTGCCACTAGGGATAAAACATTGGCGCTATGTCCGAGGATGTAGTTGTTGATTACATTACGCACCATACTTAATGCAATTGTCTCGTTGTTAGCAACTTAATACCGGAGGGGGTTCGGATGATAACCCGAAGGTGGACTTTTTAGGCATAGATGCGGTTGGATGGCGGTCTATGTACTTTGTCGTAATGCCCAATTAAATCTCACTATACTTATCATGTCATGTATGTGCATTGTTATGCCCTCTCTATTTGTCAATTGCCCGACTCGTAATTTGTTCACCCAACATGCTTTTATCTTATGGGAGAGACACCTCTAGTGAACTGTGGACCCCGGTCCATTCTTTTAATACTCGAAATACAAATCTGCTCGCAATACTTGTTTTACTCGTTTTCCGCAAACAATCATCTTCCACACAATACGGTTAATCCTTTGTTACAGCAAGCCGGTGAGATTGACAACCTCACTGTTTCGTTGGGGCAAAGTACTTTGTTTGTGTTGTGCAGGTTCCACGTTGGCGCCGGAATCTGCGGTGTTGCGCCGCACTACATCCCGCCGCCATCAACCTTCAACGTGCTTCTTGACTCCTACTGGTTCGATTAAACCTTGGTTTCTTACTGAGGGAAACTTGCCGCTGTGCGCATCACACCTTCCTCTTGGGGTTCCCAACGGACGTGTCAACTACACGCATCAGCGCCACACTTAAGTGGATGTGTGGCGCCCGTGGCATCGGCGCCACACATGCTAGTGTGGCGCCCGTGGCATCGGCGCCACACATCGAGCCTCGCAAAACGGCTAAGTCCCAGAGGAATTGTCTCACAGTATGGCTGGGGGGATTACAAGTGCATGTGTGGCGCCGTTGGGAGGGGCGCCACACATGCTGCCACGTCGGATGGGCGCACCAGCTCAGCGTCGATGGGGCCACGTCGGCTGGGTGTGTGGCGCCGGCAGGAGGGGAGCCACATGGGCACGTGTGGCGCCCGTGGGAGAGGCGCCACACAAAAGGGTTAGATTGGTGAAATAATTTCGCCGGAGGGTCAGTCTGTGCTTTTCTTCCACTTTTGGATTATTTTTGTGTAAATCGCCGCATGCGTTTCCCTCTCCGCTGGGCGCTGGCTGCTGCTCACAGTCTCTCATCCCCACATAATATTAATAGACAATCTTTTGGGGAGTGGTGTTTTGGAACATGGGAGCATATGCTCCCTATATTTTAAAATGCATCTTACACATATTTTAAATTTTAAAAAAATTGAAACAAAAAATTCGCACGTACATATTCATGTGCTACGCGCTCACAAAGTCGTTTCATAAAAAATGAACTTATCATGTGACGTGTGTAAAAAAGACAAAATTCAGTGCTTAAAACAATGCTTTTCACCGGATAAGTTTTCTCTTTTTTACATAGGTCACAAAAAATATTATTTTTTCGTGAAACTTGACGCGCACACATATATTATGGAGATGTACATGTAGAATTTTTTTTCAAAAATTTTCCACACATTGAAATATGTTTTGTTGGTAGAGGGAGCATGTACACCCGGGAGCCGAATTGAATTTCCGAATCTTTTGTGGATAATAATACTCGCACAATTAGTTTGTCCTAATTAACTTCAGTTCCTGCCCTGATCTTAACTACTATCTCTGTTTATTAAAAGATGTTGAAAGTTTGGTTAAATTATGATGTATCTAGACACTTTTTTGTGTATACATACATTCGGAATTTAGACAAACCTTTCACATCCGCTTATAGACAAAGGGAGTAATACTAACTCTAACTTCCAGTCGTCTTCCGCACGCATGCAAAAGAGATGATAGAAATACTTGACGACGGTCAGCTGTTATACAAACTGCTGAATGGAGACAGGGATGTGTCTGACGGAGCGACGCGTCCCCTGCGCAGCCGACTCGGGCGGCGTCTGGGGAATGGATAGGGTTGCTTTTCTCCACGCTTGCCGTCACTAGCAGTAGGCCGCCTCGTGTCGTACGGTGATGCTGGAGGCAGCGAACTCTTCGACGTGCTGGGCTAGGAGGAGGACAACGAGGCGCTCTCGGTGGGGAGCGGAACAGATGAAGAGGCTTTGTGGCGGGCGGATCTGCTGCAGATCTCCCCGCCGCCGCACTCTAGGGAACACGCCGTTGCAGGCTGGTCTGCAGCGGGTGCGTAGGAGGAGGGATCCCTCCTATCCTCGGTAGGGGTACTCGCGGCGACACCGTCATCTCCCCGTTTTGATTCATTCCTGGATTTCCCTCCTCTCCCGTCGTGCATGTTCGGAGTCGCGCATGTGGGTCGGGATCCGCGGCGGCGGTAGTCCTGGCGCCTTCAGCGCTCCTCGTGGGGGCGGTGGCGGTGTCCATCCCTCGACTGCCATTGGCGGTGCCAGACCGTACGCTGGTGGGAGGTAAGATAACGTTTCCTGCTATTGGAGCGGGGCTAGGCCATGACCGGGCTGGTTCTGCTGGGCCGGCCCAGTTTGGACATCCTGTCTCTCCCCGGCGAGCGGGCGTTGAAGCGTTGGATGTGAGCCACGTGGATGAGGGGCAAATGTCGACGGCTCGGATGTGGTGGGGGTCTGGTTGGGAGGGGTAGGACCGTCCTACCCCTCCTGATGAGGTACTTAAGTGGCTTTGGCTGATGGTTGGAACCCTAGTTAGGGTTTCAAGCCGCTACTCGTGACATTCGTAAACACCGTTCAAAAGCAAAATCGCTCGTCACCTCTGTCGTCCCACTCTCTGGTGAGCTCGTCTCGCGGCTCGTGCAGATGGACCGGGAGCGCAAGGAGAATAGGTCGTTTGAGGAGATCTGAGGCAGAAGCTCGACCGCAGGAAGTAGCGCAAGCGTGATCGCGAGTTCCAATGGAGAAGACAGGCTGAGGGGAGGTCGTTTAATCGCAGAGAAAGGGAGCAGCAGCTCCCTCCACCCCCACTGCCGAATCAGCAGGGGCGCGATCCCGGTCGGGTGACGGCGCGCGCACATGGCCCTGCTCGTGGGGAGCGGGCCGTTCAAGCTAGAGCGACTCCGGAGGGATCGTGCCTGGCAGGGAGTGAGGCCACTCACATCATCTTCTACAACTGCAGCAAGCCTGGCCATATTCAAGCTGAGTGCAAGGATGAGCCATTCTGTATCAAACGTAACAAGGTGGGACACATTTCTGCTATGTGTGCTTCCTTCAAGAAGGCGTCCGAGCCGTTTTGGGCTCTCTTTGGCTTTGATGGGATCGGTTTTCCCTGTTGTGAGGTACAAAGGGATGAATTGCTGCCACCGGCCCCAAATGCGGCCATGGTGATCTAAGAACAAAGATCGCTCTCTGCATATCAAATGGAAGACGAGCCCACGGATTTGGTGGATGAAGACGGGGAGTGGAGGGTGAAGAAGTTGAATGACTCTGACTTCTCCATGTTCTTCCCCTCCAAGGAAAGTTTGCGCATGGCCATCCTGGGTGGTGGCCTCACACTCATTTCTAACAAGCTACATGTGATTGTGACTACTTCCTCCAAGGATCCTGCGGCTGTCGAGCATCTTTCGGAGGTTTGGGTGAAGCTATACGATGTTCCACCCCCTACCGGCAGGCTGTGCGCATCTTGATGGCAACGCGTGAGATTGGTAGGCCCATCGTGGTGGACGAACAATCTTTTAATTATCCTATGGAACCAGTGTGTCTGTTGTTCGGGTGTAGGGCACCCGTGCGGCTCCCACCTCACATCATGATCTTCGTTAACTCTCAAGGCTACAAAGTGCGGGTGCTAGCTCATCAGGGGCATGTTGGAGAGATGTTTGATCCTCCACCACCGCCTCGGAAGGCCCACAAGGACAACGACGACATCATTGAGGAATCAGAAGAGGAAGGTTGGGATGGTCGGAGGGGCAACCATGCCATGAAATCTGAAGTTGCAACAAATGGAGGGACGAGCTCGACCTCGGAGCCCAAGCGCATATCGGGTCTTCTGACCTCGTCTGATGGGCCATCACCCTCAGGACCAAAAATTCCGGCCACAACACTGAGTTAGTATGGAACTAACCTTTCTGAAGCTGGCGCCATCTTCCATGTGCTCGCAAAGATCATCACTCAGGCCACCGGCCCACAGGTTCCATCTAGGGAAACAGCGGACTCAGGCTAGCCTCCCCCATAGCCTTCGCTCATCACTGACTCTCGGCCACCCCTGAGGGAGGGTCGGCCTCAGTGCGCAGTCACTTCATTGTGGAAGGCTCAACGACTTTCTAACGCGGATCGCAAGGAGGCGGGCATCTCGAGCCCTACAACTTGGAAATATGACCCAGACACGGTGAGGACCCGTGAGCGCCGTATCAAGTTTAATGCATGCGGATCGTCCCTCCAAAGTCCATAGTCTAGTGATCAAAGAAGTAGCTAACCAGCTGGATTTCTCGGATGACCCGAGTCTGAAGCTTCAGGGGCCAGGCGAAAGGGTGTTGGGTGGCACGGTGGTGGCGGAGCTGGTGGCTCCGGTGGCCAGGGCACCCAGGAGAAAGGCGCCCCCTACTTCAACAAGGACTAGTGCGCGTGGGGCTATGATACGTCTCCGACGTATCGATAATTTCTTATGTTCCATGCCACATTATTGATGATATCTACATGTTTTATACACATTATATGTCGTAATTATGCATTTTCCGGCACTAACCTATTAACGAGATGCCGAAGAGCTAGTTGCTTCGTTTCTCGTCGTTTTTGGTTTCGGAAATCCTACAAAGGAAATATTCTCGGAATTGGATGAAATCAACGCCCGTGGTCCTATTTTTGCACGAAGCTTCCGGAAGACCGAGGGGAAAGGAAGTGGGGCCACGAGGCGCCGACACAACAGGGCGGCGCGGCCCGGCCCTTGGCCGCGCGGCCCGGCGTGTGGGGCCCTCGTGTGGCCCCCGCGTTGCCCTTCCGCCTACTTAAAGCCTTCGTCGCGAAACCCCCGCACCGAGAGCCACGATACGGAAAACCTTCACCGTGACGCCGCCGCCGCCAATCCCATCTCGGGGATTCGGAGATCACCTCCGGCACCCTGCCGGAGAGGGGATTCATCTCCCGGAGGACTCTTCACCGCCATGGTCGCCTCCGGAGTGATGAGTGAGTAGTTCACCCCTGGACTATGGGTCCATAGCAGTAGCTAGATGGTTGTCTTCTCCCCATGTGCTTCATTGTCGGATCTTGTGAGCTGCCTAACATGATCAAGATCATCTATCTGTAATTCTATATGTTGTGTTTGTCGGGATCCGATGGATAGAGAATACTATGTTATGTTGATTATCAATCTATTACCTATGTGTTGTTTATGATCTTGCATGCTCTCCGTTATTAGTAGAGGCTCCGGCCAAGTTTTTACTCTTAACTCCAAGAGGGAGTATTTATGCTCGATAGTGGGTTCATGCCTCCATTAAATCCGGGACAAGTGACGTAAAGTTCTAAGGTTGTGGATGTGTTGTTGCCACTAGGGATAAAACATTGATGCTATGTCCGAGGATGTAGTTATTGATTACATTACGCACCATACTTAATGCAATTGTCTGTTGTTTTGCAACTTAATACTGGAAGGGGTTCGGATGATAACCTGAAGGTGGACTTTTTAGGCATAGATGCATGCTGGATAGTGATACGTCCCCGACGTATCCATAATTTCTGTCGTTCCATGCTTGTTTTATGACAATACTTACAGGTTTTGCTTGCACTTTATAATGTTTTTATGCGTTTTCCGGAACTAACCTATTAACAAGATGCCACAAGTGCAGTCCTCGTTTTCTGCTGTTTTTGGTTCCGGAAAGGTCTGTTCGGGCAATATTCTCGGAATTGGACGAAATCAACGCCAAACCTCCTATTTTCTCCGAAGGCTCCGAACACCGAAGAAGAGTCGGAGAGGGGCCGGGGGCCACCACACCACATGGCGGCGCGGGCCGGGCCTAGGCCGCGCCGGCCTAGGGTGTGGCGCCCTGAGTGCCCCCTGCGCCGCCTCTTCGCCTATATAATCCCTTTCGACCTAAAAACGCATCACCAATTGACGAAACCCGTAAAGACTCTGTGGGCGCCGCCACCGTCGCGAAACTCCAATTCGGGGGACAGAACTCGTCCCGGCACCCCGCCGGGACGGGGAAGTGCCCCGAAGCCATCTCCATCAACGCCATCGCCTCCATCATGCTCCGTGAGTAGTTCCCCCATGGACTACGGGTTCTAGCTGTAGCTAGTTGGTATTCTCTCCCCCATGTACTTCAATACAATAATCTCATGAGCTGCCTTACATGATTGAGATTCATCTGATGTAATCGGTGTTGTGTTTGTCGGGATCCGATGGATTGTTACGTTATGATTGTCTATCTACAAAGTTTATGAAGTTATTGTTGCTGCAATCTTGTTATGCTTAATGCTTGTCACTAGGGCCCGAGTGGCATGATCTTAGATTTGAGCTTTATAATTATTGCTTAGATTGTATCTACAAGTTGTATGCACATGTCACTGTCCGGAACCAATGGCCCCGAAGTGACAGAAATCGGACAACCGGAGGGGATGGTAGTGATGTGAGGATCACATGTTTTCACGGTGTGTTAATGCTTTGCTCCGGTACTCTATTAAAAGGAGTACCTTAATATCCAGTAGTTTCCCTTGAGGCCCGGCTGCCACCGGCTGGTAGGACAAAAGATGTTGTGCAAGTTTCTCATTGCGAGCATGTACGACTATATACGGAAAACATGCCTACATGATTAATAAGCCTGATGTTCTTTCTTAATGCTTTATCAATCCTATCAATTGCCCAACTGTAATTTGTTCACCCAACACTTGTTATTGGAGAGTTACCACTAGTGTAGATCGCTGGGAACCCCGGTCCATCTCTCATCATCATATACTTGTTCTACATGTCATTGGAAGTAGTATCAACTATCTTCTCGTGCCATTGCTCTCATATTGCTATTACTCGCTGCCGTGTTACTCGTTACTACTGCTCTCATATTATCGCTACTTTCACATCACCCCGTTGCTAGTGCTTTTCCAGGTGCAGTCTGAATTGACAACTCAGTTGTTAAGGCTTATAAGTATTCTTTACCTCCCCTTGTGTCGAATCAATAAATTGGGTTATACTACCCTCGAAGACTGTTGCGATCCCCTATACTTGTGGGTCATCAAGACTGTTTTCTGGCGCCGTTGCCGGGGAGGCATAGCTCTACTCATAAGTTCACCTGGGGAGTACACTCCACCTCTCTCTCTATTTTATTCTATTTTGTTTTGCTTAGTTTACTTTTGTCTAGTTTATTTGTGCTTAGTTTATTTCAGTCTAGTATTATTTTTCTTAGTTTACTTTTGCCTAGTTACTTTTTGTCTTGTTTTACTTTCCTCATATACCCAAAAATCCATAAAAATTTGAAAAATCGAAAAATTAAAAACTGCTGTTATGGGAGAACCAACAACCTACTTGGAGCTTATAGAATGTTATAATTGTTATAGAGAATCAAGAACTGGTAAAATAATGAGTGCTATGATAGAAAAATTGAATACAATTGCTAAAATCTTGCTTGAACGCCATGATATAAACTGTTGCTCTCAACAGGATACTAAACATCTTAAATTTCAATGTGGCTTTAGTGAGGAATTTTTAATTAAGAGCTATAATCGGAATTGCTATATTCATTATGGGTTCGAAGAGGTAGAACAATTTGTCTTATTTATGGGAGCCTCCGAGATAGAATCCTTCATGGTTGAGAATTATGAAACTTGTGTTGTTTGTAAGGGCCTTAAAGATTATGTCTCTACTATCCTTAATTCTTGCATAGAATGCTACAGTAGGAATCCTTATATCCTTGATTATAAAGAGAGACACATTAATGCACAAGAATGCACTCACAATTTGCGAGGAACCTCGTGGAAGAAGAAACTGATGAACCTGAAAGCTCAATGGATGAAAAAGAGGAGGAAATTGATGAACCTGAAAGCTCATTGGATGAAAAAGAAGAGGAGAGCGACGAACAAAAGGAGGAAGAATGGATTAGCTACCCATGCCAACCTTCTAATGAGAGTAACTCTTTATCTCTTACACTATTTGATTGTCCTCCATGCTTACCGGAAGAGGTTGAATGTTATGTTCCTCGTGGATTCTCTTGAAATAGTACCTATGAGTAATACTTGTGAGAATAATTATGCTACTGTTATATATGATAATCCATGCTACTTTGATAAATCTTATGATAATGCTTTGTTTGTGCCTGATGTCGAAATGCACGGTACTAAAGAATTTTGCTTGGCAAATGTTTATGATAAAGCTCTAGATGATGGTCCTATGTTACTTGATACTATTAATTGTACTACTAATGAAAATGGGATTGGAGAATTCTTGACTTATTCTATGAGTCCCATATCTCTTGAGATTGATCAACTACCTTGTTATATTATTGATAAAAGTGTGTTTGAAAGTTTTAATTCCACTATTTTTGAGATTGATAAAAATTATATGTTTGGGAATCATGAAAAGTATGCTGCATGTGATAGTTATATTGTTGAGTTTATTCATGAAGCTACTGAAAATTATTATGAGAGAGGAAAACATGGTGGTAGAAATTTGCGTGGTACTAAAACACCTCTCTATATGCTTAAAATTTTGAAGTTACACTTGTTCTATCTTCCTATGCTTGTTACTTTGCTTTTCATGAACTTGTTTATTTACAAGATTCCTTTGCATAGGAAGCATGTTAGACTTAAATGTGTTTTGAATTTGCTTTTTGATGCTCTCTTTTGCTTTCAAATACTGTTTCTTGTGAGTGCATCATCGAAACTGCTGAGCCCATCTTAATGGCTATAAAGAAAGAACTTCTTGGGAGATAACCCATGTGTTATTTTGCTACAGTACTTTGTTTTATATTTGTGTCTTGGAAGTTGTTTACTACTGTAGCAACCTCTCCTTATCTTAGTTTTGTGTTTTGTTGTGCCAAGTGAAGCCTCTAATCGAAGGTTGATACTAGATTTAGATTATCGTGCGAAACAGATTTCTTTGCTCGTCACGAATCTGGGTCTAATTCTCTGTAGGTAACTCAGAAAATTATGCCAATTTACGTGAGTGATCCTCAGATATGTACGCAACTTTCGTTAGTTTTGAGTTTTCTGATTTGAGCAACGGAAGTATTTTATTAAAATTCGTCTTTACTTGGCTGTTCTGTTTTGGCGATTCTGTCTCTGTTTTTTGCATTGTCTCTTGTGGACTTTAAGCGAGGTTTTCTAGACGTGGAGAGCTGTAGCTAATGTTTTATTGAGTTCTTGCAATGTGCCACTACAGGACCAAGGTGGATTCAAATTTTTTGAGTACTAACCCCTCTAATGAAGTTTGTGAGAAGTTTGGTGTGAAGGAAGTTTTCAAGGGTCAAGAGAGGAGGATGATATATGATCAAGAAGAGTGAAAAGTCAAAGCTTGGGGATGCCCCCGTGGTTCATCCCCGCATATTTCAAGAAGACTCAAGCGTCTAAGCTTGGGGATGCCCAAGGCATCCCCTTCTTCATCAACTTATCAGGTTCCTCCCCGAAACTATATTTTTATTCTGGTCACATCATATGTGCTTTACTTGGAGCGTCCGTGTGTTTATTTTCGTTTTGTTTGTGTTTGAATAAGATCGGATCCTAGCAATCCTTGATTGGGAGAGATACACGCTCCGCTTTTTCATATGAACACTTGTTCTTCGTTTTACTTTTAATGTTCAATGATAAAAGTTGGAAGCTACAATACATATTGGTTATTTGGTTGGGAAAAGAAAATGCCTCATATGTTGTGGATAATTTGACACTTGGAAATTGTTTTGAGCTCTCAAGTAGATCATAAGTTTTTGCATGTAGTTTAAACCTATTAGTGGAGAACTACCGTAAAGCTTGTTAAAATTGGTTTGCATAATTGATCTCTCTTAAGGTCTAGATATTTTCTCGGTAAAAGTGTTTGAGCAACAAGGAAGACAGATGTAGAGTATTATAATGCTTGCGATATGTTCTTATGTAAGTTTTGTCTGTACCGGTTCATACTTGTGTTTGCTTCAAATAACCTTGCTAGCCTAAGCCTTGTATCGAGAGGGAATACTTCTCATGCATCCAAAATCCTTGAGCCAACCACTATGCCAATTGTGTCCACCATACCTACCTACTATGTGGTATTTCCTGCCATTCCAAAGTAAATTGCTTGAGTGCTACCTTTAAATAATTCAAAATGCTTCTCAATTTGTGTTAATGTTTTATAGCTCATGAGGAAGTATGTGGTGTTTAGCTTTCAACCTTGGCATTTACTTTTGACGGACTCTCATATGGACTAGTGGCACATCCGCTTATCCAATAATTTTGCAAAAAGAGCGGGCAATGGGATTCCCAGTCCCGAATTAATTAACTTAAATAGACACTCCTCCATGGTATGTGATTGTTGGACGGCACCCGAAGGATTCGGTTAGCCATGGCTTGTGTAAGCAAAGGTTGGGGGAGTGTCATCATCATAATAAAACTAAAATAAAAAGGCACTCCTTCATGGTATGAGATTGTTGGCAGGCACCCGAGGATTCGGTTAGCCATGGTTTGTGAAAGAAAGGTTGGAAGGAGTGCCACCCAAAAATAAAAATTCATGGGAGTCGCTCTTGAAAGTCCGGTTGGCGAGGTAGTTAGTGTACCCATTACCATTCGTTGACAACAACAAACACCTCTCAAAATTTTACTTTTTATGCTCTCTTTATGTTTTCAAAACCAAAGCTCTAGCACAAATATAGCAATCGATGCTTTCCTCTCTGAAGGGCCATTCTTTTACTTTTATGTTGAGTCAGTTACCTAATTCCTCCCACCTTAGAAGCAAACACTTGTATCAATTGTGCATTGATTCTTACATACTTGCATATTTGCATTCATCATATTACTTTGTGTTGACAATATCCATGAGATATGCATGTTGAAAGTTGAAAGCAACCGCTGAAACTTATATCCTCCTTTGTGTTGCTTCGATGCCTTTACTATGAACTTATTGCTTTATGAGTTAACTCTTGTGCAAGAATTTTGATGCTTGTCTTGAAAGTACTATTCATGAAAAGTTTTGCTATATGTTATCTATTTGTTAGAAACTATAGATCATTGCCTTGAGTCACTTCATTCATTTCATATGCTTTGTAATAGTATGATCAAGGTTATGTAAGTAGCATGTCACTACGTAAATTATTATTTTTATCGTTTACCTGCTCGGGACGAGCAGGAACTAAGCTTGGGGATGCTGATACGTCCCCGACGTATCCATAATTTCTGTCGTTCCATGCTTGTTTTATGACAATATTTACATGTTTTGCTTGCACTTTATAATGTTTTTATGCGTTTGATGTCTACGGGAGCTTCTATTCTTGTAGACAGTGTTGGGCCTCCAAGAGCAGAGGTTTGTAGAACAGCAACAAGTTTCCCTTAAGTGGATACCCAAGGTTTATCGAACTCAGGGAGGAAGAGGTCAAAGATATCCCTCTCATGCAACCCCGCAACCACAAAGCAAGAAGTCTCTTGTGTCCCCAACACACCTAATAGGTGCACTAGTTCGGCGAAGAGATAGTGAAATACAGGTGGTATAAATAAGTATGAGCAG
>NC_061512.1:200599180-200622419 GCF_022539505.1 Lolium rigidum
CGGCACCATTTCTTCACAAACTCTCCTCCCCTCTCACCCCTGGTTCTTCTCGCATCACTAGCTAGTCCGATTAGCACCTCCATCGCCGGAATTTGAAGCTCGGAGTCGCCGGAGCCGCCGCAGATCAATCCATTGATCCACGCCACCCCGAGCTCCGCCACGGTACCGAGGGCCTATTCACCCTCGCCAACGTCGCCTCGACACTCTCCTCGACCTCCGGCGACCTACAGCGCCCTCCGACCCCCTAGGTACGCCACCAAGCACGCCGGGATCTCGTCGGAGACGACGATGCTCCCCGGCCATCCGATCGAGTTCTAATCTAACGGATCACGTCGATCATACCGTTTCGCCCCTTTAATAGCCACCGACGCATGGGACCCCATGTCGGGCGGCCCGCAGCGTGGTCAGCGCAAGTTGGGCCGGCCCGATCTGTTTAATCTGTTTAGCCCATCTCATTTTCCCGCGCGGCCCACAAATTCAAACATCGTTTAATTAATTTAGTTCAAATCCAATACTGCTGCCCACTTTAAAATTGAATAGTTTGAAATCTACTGCACCAAATTTAACCAATTTTATATATTCGGAAAGCTCATGAAATTATCTAAATAATGCCACTGGCCTCATGTCCAATTTCGAAACTAAATTTAAATGATAAAAATAACAAAACAGATACTTCTCTGACTTCAAATAAATATTAGAAATTATCTATAAATGATTTTAAGTTGTTTCCAACTCTAATAAATCACATTTGACATAATCTAATTGTTTATGCAAAAATATAGCATAGTTGTTTTGCATGATCATGGGCTAGAATCAAAAATATTGGCTATGTAGTCAATACTAGCTCATTTAAAACTATTTCAAGTTTTAGGAATTTAAATCTATGAGGTGTAGCACCTCATTTAAATCATTTTCTTAAGATTATGAAGTAATATGATGACCTCTACTGCATAGGTTCATACTTGCTCACTTATAGAATTTTAATCAAAATAGTATTAAATATTGCCATGGTTATTTAAATCACATGAGATGATGAATCTCATTTAAATCCTTTCTCTCCAATACTAAGTGTGAAGTGTTGACCTTGGTCAACATGGGATCATCCCTGGTTATTTGATAAGGTTAAATTTTAAGAAGATTCAATGAGAGGAAATTATTTCTCCAAACCAAAGATAAACCCTAACCCACATTTTCAATGAGAGGAAATTATTTTCTAATATTAAATAAAGAAACCCTAGCATAATTTGTGAATAAATGTTAAGTAGTGATGCTAGATCATTTGAGTGAGCCATTAAGGCTAATTAAGAGTACTTAAGTATTGTTTGGTGATTGTATCCTCGTATTCGTTTTTAGACGCTAGTACCGGAGACTATCAAGAGGAGGAGGTATTCTACCAGGAGGAAGAGCCAGAAAACTTTGATCACCTCACCAATCAAGGCAAGCTAACACTCTTGCAAGGTTCCCATGTGCCAAGCTCTACAAGAGCAAGGCACCATTACATTTTACTTTATGCTTATGATCCTATTTCCCAGTTTTTACTTTACAAGCTTTTCTAAATTTTGTTTATCAAAGTTTACCTTTTTGATTCATGATTCACTTGGTTTAGATATAGAGTAGAACAAGACCATCAAAGTTAGCCTAGAGCAAGACAAGCTAGTTAGCACCCCTCATGACTAGTTGCTAGTGCTAAACAAATAGAATTGACTACTCTAGATGGGATCATGTGAAATGAAATGACTTTGAAAACCTTGGAATGATGATTCATTCTATTGAAAGATTTTGAAGGTGAATATGACTGGTGAATGAATTGGTGAATTTTACAAAAACTGATGGTTGGGTTCGGATGCGATACCATTCCAAGTTGAAAGTACCCCCACAATACCCAATATGGGTAAGGGCTTAACTAGAAATTTATGTGCTTTAGTATGGGTTCCCTCTAAACAAGCGTCATCGGGGTTAGGCCAAAAAGCTGCCTCCACAACAAACAAAACGATGCGATATGACGTGGAATGAGGTGAATGTCCGGCCCAAGCCTCGTGCGGCTTCCGGGTTGACTCGCGGTTTCCACCGGGAGGCCAAGCTCATGGGGGAGGTGCTCATACTAGAGTATGTAAGTGAAAGGTTATGGTTGGTAGTCCGCATACGGAGTATGGTAAATCGGGGCCGCTTAACCCTGACGGATTATTGCAAATATTGTGGCACAAGTGTACGACCTCTGCAGAGTGTAGAACTATTCGAATAGCCGTGTCCACGGTTATGGACGGTTGGGAAGGCCATACTGTTCCGTCATCAGACCATTTTTTTTCAAAACTGTGACATATGACTTGGGACTTGAATTTGAAAGGTGATTGGTGACTTTGAATTGAATCACAACAGAGTTGTGGGAATGACACTAATGTTCCCACTTGAGTTAGTTTAGCAAATGAAGAGTCTTTTCTAAAATGTTTATGAAATAAACTTGGCTTTATGCAAATAAACCTAGAGCTTAGTATCCCCTTACTATAATTGATGGTGCTTACACTAGTATTAGTTTGCGAGTACTTTAAAAGTACTCATGGCTTTGTCCCCGGCTATTCAAATGGCCGGACTATGAAGGTGAACAGCGAAGACGAGGAAGATGGACAGCGAGACGTCTACGACAACTAGGACCGCTCCCGACGTCAAGCGTTGGCCTGTGGATTAGATAGCCACTACTACTTCGCTTCCTCTATTTGTGATGTTCGTTGATCGATAGATCAACTACTATTGTAATATTGGATCATGTGATCTACCCTTGTAAGACGATTATGTGTTGTAATAAATGATGACTCTATGATATTCAACTGTTATGTCTCGCAACAACAATATTCCTGGGATTGCGATGTATGGCATAATAGGCATCTGGACTTAAAAATCTGGGTGTTGACAGCCCCCTAGCGTGTCGTCGCCTCGTTGACCTTCCGACTCCGCCTCTTCGCCTATATAAAGGTCCCTGACCTAAAATTTCGATACGGAAAAGCCACGGTACGAGAAACCTTCCAGAGTCGCCGCCATCGCGAAGCCAAGATCTGGGGGACAGAGTCTCCGTTCCGGCACGCCGCCGGGACGGGGAAGTGCCCCCGGAAGGCTCCTCCATCGACACCACCGCCATCTTCATCAACGCTGCTGTCTCCCATGAGGAGGGAGTAGTTCTCCATCGAGGCTCGTGGGCTGTACCGGTAGTTATGTGGTTAATCTCTCTCCTATGTGCTTCAATACAATAATCTCATGAGCTGCCTTACATGATTGAGATTCATATGATGATGCTTGTAATCTAGATGTCATTGTGCTAGTCAAGTGGGTTTTACTTATGTGATCTCCGGAGACTCCTTGTCCCACGTGTGTAAAGGTGACGAGTGTGTGCACCGTGTGGGTCTCTTAGGCTATATTTCACGGAATACTTATTCACCGTTATGAATGGCATAGTGAAGTGCTTATTTATATCTCTTTATGATTGCAATGTGTTTTGTATCACAATTTATCTATGTGCTACTCTAGTGATGTTATTAAAGTAGTTTTATTCCTCCCGCACGGTGTAATGGTGACAAGTGTGTGCATCCGTGTTAGTACTTGGCGTAGGCTATGATTATGATCTCTTGTAGATTATGAAGTTAACTATTGCTATGATGGTATTGATGTGATCTATTCCTCCTACATAGTGTGAAGGTGACGAGTGTGCATGCTATGTTAGTACTTGGTTTAGTTGTGTTGATCTGTCATGCACTCTAAGGTTATTTAAATATGAACATTGAATATTGTGGAGCTTGTTAACTCCGGCATTGAGGGTTCGTGTAATCCTACACAGTTAGTGGTGTTCATCATCCAACAAGAGAGTGTAGAGTCTAGCATTTATCTATTTATTCTGTTATGTGATCAATGTTGAGAGTGTCCACTAGTGAAAGTATGATCCCTAGGCCTTGTTCCTAAATATCGCTATCGCTGCTTGTTTATTGTTTTACTCGCATCTTTACTTCTCGCAATATTAATACCATCAATCGCACGCCAGCCAAGCACTTTTCTCGGTGTCGTTGCTACTGCTCATACTTATTCATACCACCTGTATTTCACTATCTCTTCGCCGAACTAGTGCACCTATTAGGTGTGTTGGGGACGCAAGAGACTTCTTGCTTTGTGGTTGCGGGGTTGCATGAGAGGGATATCTTTGACCTCTTCCTCCCGGAGTTCGATAAGCCTTGGGTGATCCACTTAAGGGAAACTTGCTGTTGTTCTACAAACCTCTGCTCTTGGAGGCCCAACACTGTCTACAAGAATAGAAGCACCCGTAGACATCAAGCACTTTTCTGGCGCCGTTGCCGGGGAGGAAAGGTAAAAGGCACTCATACTCCGGTCCCAGGTAACTAAGTACTTTTCTGTTGCCGTTGTGTGTGTGCTCGAAGCTATTTCCTTTAGATCCTGCAATTGCATCTTTTTGTTTCTTGTTAAACACTAGTAAGGCATAATGGAAAACATCTCGTGAGCTTTTTGTACTATTTCTCGAGTCAAGACATGAATGGTTTAATGCGAAAATTAAAAAACCTATGGAACCTTATTTGCATGCTAGTAGCAATGATATTAGTATGAACGCTTTGAACACCATTGTTGCTAATGATATAGAAAGTTCTAAGCTTGGGGAAGCTGGTTCTGATGAGCATGATCTTTTTAGTCCCCCAAGCATTGAGGAGAAAATTTGCTTTGATGATACTTTGCCTCCCATATATGATGATTATAATGATAGTAGTCTTTTGTTACCGCCTGTTATGGAGGATAAATTTGATTATGATTACAATATGCCTCCTATATTTGATGATGAGAATAATAATGATAGCTACTTTATTGAATTTGCTCCCACTATTACTAATAAAATTGATTATGCTTATGTGGAGAGTAATAATTTTATGCATGAGACTCATGATAAGAATGCTTTATATGATAGTTATATTGTTGAGTTTGCTCATGTTGCTACTGAAAGTTATTATGAGAGAGGAAAATATGGTCGTAGAAATTTTCATGTTACTAAAATGCCTCTCTATGTGCTGAAATTTTTGAAGCTACACTTGTTCTATCTTCCTATATTTGTTACTTTGCTCCTCATGAACTTGTTTATTTACAAGATTCCTTTTCATAGGAAGCATGTTAGGCTTAAATGTGTTTTGAATTTGCCTCTTGATGCTCTCTTTTGCTTCAAATACTATCTCTTGCGAGTGCATCATTAAAACTGCTGAGCCCATCTTAATGGCTATAAAGAAAGAACTTCTTGGGAGATAACCCATGTGTTTATTTTGCTACAGTAATTTTGTTTTTTATTTTAAATCTTGGAAGTTGTTACTACTGTAGCAACCTCTCCTTATATTAGTTTTATTGCATTGTTGTGCCAAGTAAAGTCTTTGATAGTAAGGTTCATACTAGATTTGGATTACTCGCGTGAAACAGATTTCTTTGCTGTCACGAATTTCGACCTGCCTCTCTGTAGGTAGCTCAGAAAAATATGCCAATTTACGTGCGTGATCCTCAGATATGTACAAAACTTTCATTCAATTTGGGCATTTTCATTTGAGCAAGTCTGGTGCCTCAATAAAATCCGTCTTTACGGACTGTTCTGTTTTGACAGATTCTGCCTTTTATTTCGCATTGCCTCTTTTGCTATGTTGGATGAATTTCTTTGTTCCATTAATGTCCAGTAGCTTTATGCAATGTCCAGAAGTGTTAAGAATTATTGTGTCACCTCTGAACATGTTAATTTTTATTGTACACTAACCCTCTAATGAGTTGTTTCGAGTTTGGTGTGGAGGAAGTTTTCAAGGGTCAAGAGAGGAGGATGATATACTATGATCAAGAAGAGTGAAAGCTCTAAGCTTGGGGATGCCCCGGTGGTTCATCCCTGCATATTTCAAGAAGACTCAAGCATCTAAGCTTGGGGATGCCCAAGGCATCCCCTTCTTCATCGACAAATTTATCAGGTTCCTCCCTTGAAACTATATTTTTATTCGGTCACATCGTATGTACTTTACTTGGAGCGTCTGTTTATTTTTTGTTTTTGTTTTTGTTTGAATAAATGCTTGTGTGGGAGAGAGACACACTCCGCTGGTTCATATGAACACATGTGTTCTTAGCTTTTAATGTTCATGGCGAAGGTTAAAACTGCTTCGTTCATTGTTATATGGTTGAAAACGGAAAATGCTACATGTAGTAATTCTAAAATGTCTTGAATAATTTGATACTTGGCAATTGTTGTGCTCATGTTTAAGCTCTTGCATCATATACTTTGCACCAATTAATGAAGAAATACGAAGAGCTTGCTAAAATTTGGTTTGCATAATTGGTCTCTCTAAGGTCTAGATAATTTCTAGTAAAGAGTTTGAACAACAAGGAAGACGGTGTAGAGTCTTATAATGTTTACAATATGTCTTTTATGTGAGTTTTGCTGCACCGGTTCATCCTTGTGTTTGTTTCAAATAACCTTGCTAGCCTAAGCCTTGTATCGAGAGGGAATACTTCTCATGCATCCAAAATCCTTGAGCCAACCACTATGCCATTTGTGTCCACCATACCTACCTACTACATGGTATTTCTCCGCCATTCCAAAGTAAATTGCTTGAGTGCTACCTTTAAATAATTCAAAATTTATCATCTCTTATTTGTGTCAATGTTTTATAGCTCATGAGGAAGTATGTGGTGTTTTATCTTTCGATCTTGTCATTTACTTTTGACAGACTTTCACAATGGACTAGTGGCACATCCGCTTATCCAATAATTTTGCAAAAAGAGCTGGCAATGGGGTTCCCAGCCCCAATTAATTAACTTTCATTAATAATTCTCTTCACATGTTTTGCTCTGATTCATCAGTAAGCAACTTAATTTTGCAAATAGACACTCCTCCATGATATGTGAATGTTGGAAGGCACCCGAGGATTCGGTTAGCCATGGCTTGTGTAAGCAAAAGGTTGGGAGGAGTGTCATCCATAAACAAAGAAAAACTAAACTAAAGTACATGTGTAAACAAAAGAGAAGAGGGATGATCTACCTTGCTTGGTAGAGATAACGTCCTTCATGGGAGCCGCTCTTGAAAGTCCGGTTGATGAGGTAGTTAGAGTGCCCACTACCATTCGTTGACAACAACAAACACCTCTCAAAATTTTACTTTTATGCTCTCTTTATGTTTTCAAAACCAAAGCTCTAGCACAAATATAGCAATCAATGCTTCCCTCTGCGAAGGGTCTTTCTTTTACTTTTATGTTGAGTCAGTACACCTATTTCTCTCCACCTCAAGAAGCAAACACTTGTGTGAATTGTGCATTGATTCTTACATACTTGCTTATTGCACTTGTTATATTGCTTTGCATTGACAACTATCCATGAGATATACATGTTACAAGTTGAAAGCAATCGCTGAAACTTAATCTTCCATTGTGTTGCTTCAATGCCTTTTACTTTGAATTATATCTTTATGAGTTAACTCTTATGCAAGACTTATTGATGCTTGTCTTGAAGTACTATTCATGAAAAGTCTTTGCTTTATGATTCATTTGTCTACTCATGTCATTTACCATTGTTTTGATCGCTGCATTCATTACATATGTTTACAATAGTATGATCAAGGTTATGATGGCATGTCACTCCAGAAATTATCTTTGTTATCGTTTACCCGCTCGGACGAGCAGGAACTAAGCTTGGGGATGCCGATACGTCTCCGACGTATCGATAATTTCTTATGTTCCATGCCACATTATTGATGATATCTACATGTTTTGTACACATTATATGTCATATTTATGCGTTTTCCGGAACTAACCTATTGACGAGATGCCGAAGGGCCAGTTCCTGTTTTCTGATGTTTTTGGTTTCAGAAATTCTAGTAAGGAAATATTCTCGGAATTGGACGAAATCAACGCCCAAGTTCCTATTTTTCCCGGAAGCATCCAGAACACCCGAGAGAGGCCAGAGGGGGGGCCACAGGCCCACCACACATGACCCCGGCGCGACCTGGGGGTGGCCCGCGCCCCCTAGCGTGTCGTCGCCTCGTTGACCTTCCGACTCCGCCTCTTCGCCTATATAAAGGTCCCTGACCTAAAACTTCGATACGTAAAAGCCACGGTACGAGAAACCTTCCAGAGTCGCCGCCATCGCGAAGCCAAGATCTGGGGGACAGGAGTCTCTGTTCCGGCACGCCGCCGGGACGGGGAAGTGCCCCCGGAAGGCTCCTCCATCGACACCACCGCCATCTTCATCAACGCTGCTGTCTCCCATGAGGAGGGAGTAGTTCTCCATCGAGGCTCGGGGCTGTACCGGTAGCTATGTGGTTAATCTCTCTCCTATGTGCTTCAATACAATAATCTCATGAGCTGCCTTACATGATTGAGATTCATATGATGATGCTTGTAATCTAGATGTCATTGTGCTAGTCAAGTGAGTTTTACTTATGTGATCTCCGGAGACTCCTTGTCCCACGTGTGTAAAGGTGACAAGTGTGTGCACCGTGTGGGTCTCTTAGGCTATATTTCACGGAATACTTATTCACCGTTATGAATGGCATAGTGAAGTGCTTATTTATATCTCTTTATGATTGCAATGTGTTTTGTATCACAATTTATCTATGTGCTACTCTAGTGATGTTATTAAAGTAGTTTTATTCCTCCCGCACGGTGTAATGGTGACGAGTGTGTGCATCCGTGTTAGTACTTGGCGTAGGCTATGATTATGATCTCTTGTAGATTATGAAGTTAACTATTACTATGATGGTATTGATGTGATCTATTCCTCCTACATAGTGTGAAGGTGACAGTGTGCATGCTATGTTAGTACTTGGTTTAGTTGTGTTGATCTGTCATGCACTCTAAGGTTATTTAAATATGAACATTGAATATTGTGGAGCTTGTTAACTCCGGCATTGAGGGTTCGTGTAATCCTACACGGTTAGTGGTGTTCATCATCCAACAAGAGAGTGTAGAGTCTAGCATTTATCTATTTATTCTGTTATGTGATCAATGTTGAGAGTGTCCACTAGTGAAAGTATGATCCCTAGGCCTTGTTCCTAAATATCGCTATCGCTGCTTGTTTACTCGTTTTATCGCATCTTTACTTTCTGCAATATTAATACCATCAATCGCACGCCAGCAAGCACTTTTCACGGTGCCGTTGCTACTCGCTCATACTTATTCATACCACACTGTATTTCACTATCTCTTCGCCGAACTAGTGCACCTATTAGGTGTGTTGGGGACACAAGAGACTTCTTGCTTTGTGGTTGCGGGGTTGCATGAGAGGGATATCTTTGACCTCTTCCTCCCTGAGTTCGATAAACCTTGGGTGATCCACTTAAGGGAAACCTGCTGATGTTCTACAAACCTCTGCTCTTGGAGGCCCAACACTGTCTACAAGAATAGAAGCACCCGTAGACATCAGGGAGTGATTTTGGCTGCCCAACGGCAGGGATGCGGGAGTCCATCGAGTCAACCAGAAGGCACGAGAACAAACAAGCAGGGTGGGGCAAGCAGATCCGCGTCAGTGGTAGCGCGTGCGTGGCAACAGGTGGGAGCGGAGATGTCCACGCGCCAAACCAATAACAACCATGCGGGGAACTGCAACCCTAGCCCTTGAATCCGCGAATATGCAGCGTATGGAGCCGCGATGCTGGTTTACTGCAAAAACAAAAGTTTACGGGCTATCCACTTTTGCCTATTTCAGCTATGTACCGCAAACCGGCGATTATTATATTTTTTTCGATAAAGGATGTTTCATTACTTTGAAAAGCAATTACATCCAGCCTCTGCATAACCAAGATGCACACAGCCGTTTAAGTGTCTCAAGTCAAAAGATGGAAAAAAACTAGACGAAATACATATCGAAACGATAAATCATATGACACCTAAGGTGAGAGCGTGGCTTCAATCTGTAGACTATGAGCCGGACAGTTTTACAGAATTTAGTAGAGATGCTTTAAGCAAACACAAGTTCCCGTGCGGTTGCTACCTTAACAAAAAAAAATCTGGGCAAGCTGGCCTGGTAGATGGATCAAATACATGGTACTCCGTATATATTCTTATACTGAGCTAAATATTCCTGCTTAGTTTGCAAGCAACAAAAGTTCCCACATCCCTCTGCCACCTAAAAAAATCTTAGCAAGCTGACCTGATGGATGGATCAAATACATGGTATATATTCTTGCGCGTTAAGCAGAGCTCAGCAAAGCAAGGCCTTTAGATTTTAATAATCGGCAACGGAATCATTTTTCTTCTCTCTCCCTCTCTCTACTCTCTATAGAGAGAGGGGCCGCCATGGCGCCATGTTACCTCCTGCGCGTTGGACGGTATAGGAGTACGACTTGATTATATAATCGGTGCATACCATCCCCTGGTTTATTCTTCCAGCTCCCGGCCAGCATCCATCTCAACCTCCCGAGATCCAACAAGTTCCTTCGTCACTAACTAGCTGCTAGCTGTGAAGGTGTACGGTGCCGTGCGCATAGTGAGGCGGTACCTGATGGGCGACGACGGCGCGAAGGCGGCGACCACCACAACGATCGTGCGGCTGCGGGAGCTGCTGCACAGGTGGGCGCTGGGAGCTGCAAGGGACGACGTCGAAGACGGCGAGCAGGAGGAGGCGCAGGCGGAGGCGATGGTTATGGCGGCAGGTGGAGGAGCTGCGCCGCCGTCGATCCCACCGTTCGTGCTGCAGCGTCTGAGGCGGACGCTGACGGTGGACTCAGACGACGAGAGCTGCCACAGCCCGGAGGCGGCGCCGGACGTGCCGAGGGGTTACTGCCCGGTGTACGTCGGGCTGGAGCAGCGGCGGTTCGTCATCCCGACCAGCTACCTCGGCCACCCCGTGTTCCGGCTCCTCCTCGAGAAGGCCGAGGAAGAGTTCGGGTTCCGGCAGGAGGGAGCGCTGGCCATCCCCTGCGAGACCGAGGCCTTCAAGTACATCCTCCAGTGCGTGGAGCGCCACGACAAGGGCCTCGCCGGCGACGACGCCGACGGTATGTTAATCACGTGAACAATTAATCAGCTACCAAAACGCTTGGTTCGTTAGCAGAAACATTTTTTGAGATTACGTTAGCGAAAAAATTAATCAGTTAATTATCACGCGTTCATCTCTAACAAAGTATGGATTGTTGTTTGGTTTCTGCAGAAGGGAACCAGGCCACAGCGCTAGAGCCATCATCGTCCATTCATCATGTTTCGTAGATAATGATACTGTACTAGTAGTATCTGTGATGTTACAACTTACAACTCCTCTGCCTCTTCTCTTCTGAAGTTTTCTTTTTTCTCGATAGAGTTCTGAAGAAAATCAAGGACCTATATGTGTATGTGAGCACGAATTAATTCAATTGATTGATCTGTCAAACTAGTTGTGTGTGCGTGTGGTTGTGATTTGATTTAGTCTGTAATGGTAAACGATCCTTCCTGTTCTGCTGAGCTCGCTTGATGAGTCTGCAGGCAAGCATCCATGTTTGTTCTGAACTTCTGGTTTTCTCCATTTGATTTGCTTGCATAACGTATCTCTGACTCTGACTGACTGACCAGAAAACTCTGAAAAATCGTATCGCGTATCCCCGAGTCCTGCCTGTCGTTTACATTTATCATATTCAGCGTTTCATTTCTACCGTCGCTTGTCAGCTTGTCAGCGTATGTATGCTATCTCGCGGCTTCGATCGCCTTCGTGGCTCACTTCGATGAGCTTCGCTAGACAAAGCGCACTTCGTTTGATAGGCTGGGTTGTATCAGGTGGTCCCCAAGTGACATTTTGATTGGTTGATCGTATGCTTTTTCTAGCCTCACCTATAAGGCAACATGGTGACCTTACCTCACCTATCACAAGCCTACCATGGTACCACCGTTCACAAGGTTTGCCACGTCGGCGATGGCACCGCCAGTCACACCGGTCAAAAGCATCACCATGTCGCCGACCACGAAGACAAAGACCACCATGACACCTTCGGTCACGCCGGTCACAAGCATGGGCACATCGCCGACCACGAAGACAAAGACCACCATGGCACCGTCGGTCACGCCGGCCATAAGCATGGGCACGTCGCCAACCACGAAGATGAAGACCACCATAGCACCGCCGCTCACGCCCATCACAGGCATCACCACATCGCCGACCACGAAGACGAACACCACCATGACACTGATGTTCATGCCCGTCACAAGCATCACCATGTCGTCGAACACGTAGACGAAGACAACTAGGACACCGCCAGTCACGTCGGTCACAAGAATCACCACGTCGCCGACCACGAAGACAAACACCACCATGACACCACCGTTCACGCTCGTCACAAGCATAACCATGTCGCTGACAGCGAAGCTGAATACCACCATGACACCTTCGGTCACGCCGGACACAAGTATCACCACATCGCCGATTACGAAGACGAAGATCACCAAGCCGCCACCACCATGGATTATCACTTCTCACTTCTCACACATCATTATCACATCACCGTCCACGAAGATTGCAAGCGAGAAGTTGAGCAAGAGTACTCCAAACTATACTCACATATATGTACACATTACGGTATACTAGCGAGTCATTTATCTATCCGTGTATGTACACCAAAACAAAAACATGTCAACGAAAGTCATGCAGAATGGTGAGGTGAAACTACTGCTCAAAGGGAATTTCAAACGGTTGAGCGCGTGCGATGAATTTGGCAAAATTCTAAAATTTCATACACGAAATTGAAGATTTACGATCGACCAAACTCGAAACCGATTGAGGGAATTGATTCGTATCATCGACACACATCTTTTTCATGTACAAATTATTTTGATTCGGGGTATGTTTGTGTTGATTTGAAGAGAGGGTGTGTGGAGTAGTATAATGGAGAGTGAGCGAAAGCAAGAGAATGTGTAGCCGTTGCATCCGTCGAGCCAAAGTGTAGCAAGAACGGCACAACCCCGCTAGGAACTGCCAAACTGAGCGTTCCTCCAGGGCGTGTCCCAAGGCTGCTTTAAGACCCGTGCCATGCAAAAACACGAGTGAGCCCAGGAAACCAAACGGGCTGAAAATTACTGGGCCGGTGCGAGCCAAGGTGAGGCTAGGCTACCAAACGCGCCCATAGCTCCCCTCTTCTGTTAGGACATCTCCAATGGAGCGACGCAAACAGACGGTGAGCGATATTTTGCGTCCGCGCAGTCGAAAAATGTGTCTGGGACCAAGCCCAGCGGCCCGACGCATAGTGACTGGGTTATCCGCGGAGATGAAAACCTGTTCCAAATATGCGCCTCGGATGCGTCTCCGCAGACGCTGAACGGACGGGCCGAGTGTCCCCTCGCGTTTGGCGGACGTTTCGTCAGGCCCGCCTGGCAGTGACCCAGCCTCGATGCGTCTTCTCAGCCGCGTCACTACTGGCGTCGAGGCGTCGCTTCGGCAGTCTGCGCCACGTTAATGGTGATGCCTCGCCTATCGAGCGGCCGCCAACCACCTTCAGCGTATATAAAGAGGGCGCCCGCTCGTCTCATCTCCTACCACACAAAACCTAGCCGCCGCACAACCTCCACCGCAGCCACCAACTTTTCTACAATGAGCTGCTCCGGCGGTGACCAGGCTACTCCGCCTCCACCTCCTATTCCACCTCCCCCGATCGACAACAGCGACTCGTTCGACGACGACAAGTAACATAGCATGGACGATGTTATCGATTCGGCCAGGAGCACAAGGTTCATGGCTGACGCGCAGCTGGGGGTAAAGGAGGATCGCGCGGTGTTCGCCGCGGAGCAGGAGGCGGCTGCCGCAGAGGACAACAGCTCCAAAGTTGATTGGTCCTCTGACGACGGGCCTCACCCGGAGGAGAAGGCGACGGAGCAGAGGGCTTTAGTATAGTCCTTCGAGACGCTGAAGAATGTCGAGGATGCCGCCAATGAGGCGCTACGGCAGCAGCTGCTAGAGGACGCGGCGGCCTACCAAGCTCTCGCGACCGCACGGCGGTTGGAGCGACGGGTGGCGGAGAAGCTGATGAGGAGGGAGGGAAGCAACGACGGGGCCGAGCCGTCGGGGGCAAGTAGCCTAGGGTTTTTCTCCTTTATTATTTTATAGTATATTATGCTTTACTTGAATGGAAAATATTGTGCCTTAAACAATATGGTCGGGCCGATGGAGGCACCCCGGACGCAAAGAAACGCGTGAAAAAACATTTTTCGTTTGCGAGGCAACGCAAATGAATGCGTGTGGACAATTTAGATATCTATTTTGTGTCGTCCCCGTTAGAGATGTCCTTAGAAGAAATTTCCGAAGAAATGAGCTATCTGCCGACTTAATCCCGTTTGACCTGGACGCGAGCAAAATAATATACCGGTAAATTCTTTTTATCATCTAAGTCTCGTTTGGTCGTGTAGCACGGAACACTTAATTAAGAGTATCTCTAGCAGAATCCCCTAAACAGCAAACAGCTTCAGAGAAGGATATTTGCAGCGGTAACCGCCTGGACCGATTCTAGCTGATCTCTCAATGCCTTTGATGGTCCATATTTTTTCCTCATCGGCCTCCGCGGCTTCTAAATATCCTCGCCTGCAGCTGCTCTTCTATAATTTTTCTTATCCACCTCGATGCCGAATTATTGCCGGCTATCACACCACCGACCACAAATCGCCGCGGCCGCCCTCACGAAACAACTGCCGGCCATTTCACCTCCTTCCTACTCACTCGCCGGTGCAAGACGTCTCCAGAATCAAACCCGAGAGTGGCCGCATCGAGACGGATCCCACCGCCGATTCGAGGTCGTTTCCGACTGATGAGAGGCGGATTCTTGTGGGAAAAGGGCCGGCGGAGCATGGCGGAGCCGTAGCCCAACCGCTGCGGACGATATTCAGGCGGCAACGCTGTCGTAGCTACCGGCACGACGAGCTTCTTCCCCGGCGGCGACCTCTAGTTTCCGCGTCGTACGATGGTCGCTTTTGCCCGTTGGGCTGGCGATGACCGATGTTACATAGCTCGGTCGAGCGAAGGCCCGGCAGCGTCTCGGGCCCATTTGGCAGGGTCAACAGTATCGGCCGCGGACTCCACCTCCTCGGCGCTCAAGGCACTCGACCTAATGCTCATATGATTTCACCTACTTGCATCATAGCACGCGGCGCTCAAGAAAACTATCTGTTGTAGATGAAGAGGTTGAGAGATATGATTTTCAATGACTCGTCGGAGGAGTAGGAAGAAGATGATGACGACTTGGAGATGGCTTTGATGCTCATGGTGAACGAAGAGTTTTGGAGGCTGCGGCGAGGATCGCAATTTGGCCATGTGACCATCGACCAGAATAGAGCCGAGGGCCATGCTCGAATCAAGCGATTATTTCAGCTCCAAAGCAATCTATACCGACAAGCAATTCTGGTGGCGGTTTTCGATGCAAAAGGACTTGTTCCGCGCTATATCAAAAGGCTTAGAGGATCACGATGATTGGTTCAAACTTCAAAGGACTGCGGCTAGAGAGATGAGTACAAGCCCACTCACGATTTTGCATAACATGTTCATTGAGGATGAGAGAGCCATGCCAGAAAATTTTAGGTACATCTCGAATGGTGACCTTATCGAGCCTGAGCATGATTCAAATCACGGTCCAGAAGTTTCTCGAAATGCATCGACGCATAGAGAAGGCTGCCTGCACATGAGCAACTATAAAATGATGTAATTGAGGATCACTAGCGCCTCCATGGCGGGACCTAATGTTTTTTTTCACTTGTTTGGTTTCAAACAATTTATTTAGTTCATTCATTTGGGTTTTAATAATGAATTATTTCATTTGTTACATTTAATTTGGTTTCTAATATTGAAACTTTGGTTCATATGGTTTGATTTTCAAAAACAAAATTTTCGTCCTCTAAGTTATTTGGGGTTCGGTTCTGTGGCACCGAATTTAGAGGAGCAAATATGAGCCATTATAGGATAGGAGGGGGGTGTTTCCTCTAAATTTTAGGGGATCAGGTAGAGATGCTCTAAGAGGTCGCTCATCCTACTGAATGGGGAGAACCCCCCTCCCCATCTACCACCGTAAGGGCCTTCACGAATGAACACCCTTCCGCACATTTTGTTAGACCTGGTGATCGAGACCCTCAATAGTCTCTTGCCAAAGGCCAGAGAGGTCGGGGGTGCTCCATCAGTTGGCACCGCGGGACTTGGTGGTGGGTGCTTCTCGCTTCTTGTGGGCACGCATTGGGGTTCACACCAACTTTGCACAAGTGTTCGGTGTCCCCAGTGGTTGTACAAAATAGGTGGCCTTGGAGGTGATTTCGTTGATGGAATGCTAGCTCGCTCATCTACCGATCAAGTACCTCGGCACCCGTGGGTTGTGCTGGAGAGGATTGCGTATCACCTACCCACATGGAAGGCGTGAATGAAGGCTAAGGTGGGACAACTCTCTCTAGTCAAGTCGGCTCTGACTGCAATCCCTCTCCACTAGTTAGGCGTGCTCGGCATAAACATGAAGACACATAAGCAGGTGTAGAACATCCTTTGCGGATTCCTTTGGGTCGTAAGAATGAAGCCCATGGAAAACACTGGCACATCAATTGACGCAGTGTGTCACCCCCTTTGAGATTCAAGCGTTGGGCAATCCCGACATAGCTCGGATGGCCACCGGTCTCCACGTTTGCTGGTTGTGGTGAATGCACACAGCCCCATCCGTCCATGGAAAGGCTTGGAAAAGAGGTTCTCGAATGACGAGCAGAGTGTGTTCGCTACATCTACCAAAATGGTACTTGGTAACGGAACCTCAACATTCTTATATGAGTACAGATGACTAGATGGTAAACCTTTCTCCGAGATGATGCTTGAGCTACGTAAGTTGGTCTCTGGATGCATTCGATTGCGGCGGACTGTTAGGGATACCACCAACGACAGACAGTGAATCTCTGACATGCGTGGGGCTCTTAGCAACCTCACGCTTTGGCAGTAGATTCAGGTTTGAGGTTGGTACATGGCATTCAGTTGTTTTTCACTCCTGGTCAGTTGATTTGGTGGTGGACGGCACACGGTGTCTACTCTTCTGCCTCTAGCTCAAACAGGGGCGGAGCTAGACATGAAGTTTCCCCCATGCATCTCTCAAGTAGCATAGTTTTTTCTAGATTTGTCGCTTTGCAACCTAGAATTATGCCCAGCCTGATGCACTATTGTCAATCTAACCTGATGCATTGGCTCTAGTAGGCTCATACTTGTACTACAAAAATTGCTTTGACCTTGATGCCCAATGGTGTAGGTATAAAAGTACAGACTATGATTGAGATTGTGCCGTGCCTCAATGCTACGGCCAGGACCTCTTTATATACAACTCAAACGAGCTAGGGTTTACAGGTAGTTAGGATTACAACTAACAGAACTACAAGATATGTATCTATCTGTTGGGTTTAGAAGGAGAGGTTAGGATCGTATCTATACACCTACGCTAACCTCTTTTAACAGCCCCTCTTGATCCAAACTCGTACTAGCTAAACACAACTCAAATTTCAGGCGATCCAACATATCTCGACCAAGTGCCTTAGTAAAGATATCTGGTAGCTGATCTCGAGAGGAGATGAATCGAACTTTCAGTGCACCTGCTGCAACCTTTTCTCGGACGAAATGAAAATCGATCTCTATATGTTTTGTTCGTGCATGAAACATAGGATTCGGTGCGAGGAACGTAGCTCCAAGATTATCACACCACAAGGTCGGAGCTTGAGCTTGAAACACTCCTAGTTCTCTGAGAACTGACTGTAACCATGTCACCTCGGCTGTCCCATTAGCTATAGCCTTGTACTCCACTTGCGTACTTGATCGGCTGGCAGTAGGTTGCTTTCGAGAACTCCATGACACCAGATTTGGTCCTTAAAACACTGCATAGCCACCTATAGACCGGCGATCGTCAGGGCAGCCAGCCCAATCGGCATCTGTATAGACGCTCAGCTCGGTTGACAATGATCTCTGAATTTGCAGCCCATAATTCAGTGTTCCTTTCACGTATCTTAATATACGTTTCACGGCTGACCAGTGCAAATCTGTCGGTGTGGCTAGGAACTGACATACTCGATTCACAGCAAACGCAATATCTGGCCTGGTCAAGCAGAGATACTGTAGACCACCAACTGTGCTTCGATAGCTGAACGCCACATCATCTGACAGTAATATTCCTGAGGTTTTGCTGAGCCTTTCAGAAGATGACATTGGTGTGGCTATGTCTCTACAATTATGCATATTCACACGTTTCCATACTTGGCTTGAGTAAGTGCTATACCACTATCCGTGCGTGTCACTTCAATGCCGAGAAAGTAAGACAGGTCTCCCAAATCCTTAACAGCAAAGGATTATCGAAGCTTCTTCATCAGATTACTGACAACTCGCTGACAAGATCCTGTGATGATAATATCATCTAAGTAGATCAACATGTAGATTGTTACTCCTTTCTTACCGAAGACAAAGAGAGAAGTGTCGGCCTGGGACGGAACAAAACCCAGAGACTGCAACTTCGAACTTAGTTTTGAGTACCACGCTCTTGGAGACTGCTTTAGTCCATACAGAGATTTTTGAAGATGACAGACACGATTCGGATAATTCTTGTCAACATACCCTGGAGGCTGATACATATATACCTCCTCCTGAATATCGCCGCGGAGGAACGCATTCTGAATATCAATCTGGAAGAGAGTCCATCCCAGGGACACGGCGATAGACAAGATCAGCCTTACAGTGGTTGGCTTGACAACCGGAGAGAAAGTGTCTGTGTAATCAATCCCTGGATGTTGTGTGAACCCCTTAGCGACAAGCCTGGCCTTGTGACGATCCACGGTGCCATCTGCTTTTTGTTTGATCTTGAAAACCCACTTGCACCCGACAATGCTACGACCAGGAGGAGGGTCAATGAGACGCCAGGTATTGTTAACGCAAAGAGCATGAAACTCATCATCCATCGTAGACTTCCAGGCAGGGTTCTCCAGAGCATCGATATGAGAGGTAGGTTCAGCTGCAAAGACTCTCTTCTTGGTGTCATACCGGATGATGCCATCAAAAAGACACACAGGTTTGACAGGGCGGCGGGCGGGAAGCGCTGGAGCAGAATCGGCAGCAGACGAATCAGATGGAGTCGGGGACACCGCATGCGACGATGCAGAGTCGGCTGGTTGTCGATGCAGATCTTGGGCTGGCCCATGAGCGGTAGGTGACGGAGTGCGCGGTGGAGAACCGTCAGAGTCATGGGCCTCAACATCGTGCGGCCCATCATGGGCTACATGGGGATCGCCTGCCTGATCGACGTGAGGAGGAGGATGGGGAGCCAGTGGTTCAGCGAGCACCGGTACCTGCGAGATTTCTGGAACAGAAGAAGAAACAGCACCGTCAGTAGCACAAGCCGTATTAGTACATAGAGGATCATCTGTATCCGGTTCAGGAAGAAGAAGAGCGTCTTCGGTGGGCGAAGAAGAGGAGGTGTCGGTGAAAAAAGGGAAAAAGTGTTTGTCAAATACGACATCGTGGGAGACATATATGCGGCTTGTGGACCGATCTAGACACCGGATGCCTCGATGGTCAGCGTTGTATCCGAGGAAGACACACTGACGAGAGCGAAAGCTGAGCTTACGGTTATTGTATGGCCGTAGATTTGGCCAACACGCGCATCCAAAAACATGCAAATTTGTGTAATCGACGGGTTTCTTGAACAATTTTGTGACCGGGGTCGTATTCTGAATGACACGGCTTGGCATTCTATTGATGAGATAGCATGCTGTGAGGACGGCATCGTCCCAAAAGCGAAGGGGAGCGGAAGATTGGGCGAGAAGGGCTAAAGCAGTTTCAACGAGGTGACGATTTTTCCGTTCAATGGCGCCGTTTTGTTGATGAGTGTGTGGGCAGGAGATGCGATGGGTAGTGCCGGTTTGGGAAAAATAGGTGTGAAGTTTTTGGTATTCCCCGCCCCCAATCGGACTGCACCGCGCGAATTTTGGTGCCAAGCAAGAGTTCGACTTGCTTTTGGAATTGATAAAACACGTTTTCAACATCAGATTTATGCTTCAACAAATAGACCCAAGAAAATTTATTGAAATCATCGAGAAAGCTGATATAGTATTTGGACCCGCCAGCGGATTTAATTGCTGGAACCCATACACCCGTATGAACAAGTTCTAAAGGAGAAAGAGAAACACAACTAGAGGCTACATACGACAGCTGGTTGAGTTTTGCCTGCTGACAGGCATCGCATACATGTGCTACTCCATTATTTGGAAGGGAGCCTAACTTATTCATCTGAAGGATGGACTGAACTATGGGTGTTGCAGGGTGGCCGAGAAGACGGTGCCACAGTTCCTTTGACGGCGAGGTGGAGTGACCTTGCGGATGACATGGCGGTAGGCGATGATGGGAAGGAGGAACTGGTAGCAGGCCACCGTATGATCTACCTTGAAGCAGAGTTGCCCTCATGCTGCGATACTTGACACAAAAAGAATGAGGGTGAATTTCAACGAAACAATTGTTATCCCGAGCAAGCTTATGAGTGACAAGGAGGTTTTTGCACAGGCTAGGGGCATGCATAACATTGCTTAAACGAAGAGGACGAGTTGAACCGGACAAACTAGATTCACCAATATGCAAAATAGGGATGTGCGTACCATTGGCAACTTGGATATGCTCGTTGCCCCTGTAGTTCTCGTGGGTGTGGAGGCGCTCGAGGTCGTTCGTCATGTGGTCGGTGGCGCCCGAGTCCAGGTACCAGTTTGGGTCGCTGGTGTACTGGTCGTTGGCAGTGGAGTAGTGGGCTGCCCGGTTGCTTGATCCACCTGTCTCCGGCTGGATCCAGTGATTGAAGCGCTGATAGCAGCGCAGGGCATTGCTGTTGGCGTGGTAGTTAACACACGTCCGCTGGGAACCCCAAGAGGAAGGTGTGATGCGTATAGCAGCGAGTTTTCCCTCAGTATGAAACCAAGGTTATCGAACCAGTAGGAGTCAAGAAACACGTGAAGGTTGTTGGTGACGGAGTGTAGTGCGGCGCAACACCAGGGATTCGGGCGCCAACGTGGAACTCCGCACAACACAATCAAAGTACTTTGCTCCCAACGTAACGATGAGGTTGTCAATCTCACCGGCTTGTCAGTAAACAAAGGATTAAACGTATGGTGTGGAAAATGATGTTTGTTTGCGAAGAACATAAAAAGAACAAGTAGTTTGCAGAGATTGTATTTCGTATGTAAAAGAATGGACCGGGGTCCACAGCTCACTAGTGGTGTCTCTCCCATAAGATAAATAGCATGTTGGGTGAACAAATTACAGCTTGGGCAATTGACAAATAGAGAGGGCATAACAATGCACATACATATCACGATGACTACTATGAGATTTAATCAGTGGCATTACGACAAAGTACATAGACCGCTATCCAAGATGCATCTATGCCTAAAAAGTCCACCTTCAGTGTTAGCATCCGCACCCTTCCAGCATTAAGTTGCAAACAACATGACAATTGCATTAAGTATGGTGCGTAATGTAATCAACACAAATATCCTTAGACAAAGCATTGATGTTTTATCCCTAGTGGCAACAAAGACATCCACAACCTTAGAACTTTCTATCACCGTCCCGCATTCAATGGAGGCATGAACCCACTATCGAGCATAAATACTCCCTCTTGGAGTTACAAGTATCAACTTGGCCAGAGCCTCTACTAGCAACGGAGAGCATGCAAGAACATAAACAACACATATATGATAGATTGATAATCAACTTGACATAGTATTCCATATTCATCGGATCCCAACAAACACAACATGTAGCATTACAAATAGATGATCTTGATCATGATAGGCAGCTCACAAGATCTAACATGATAGCACAATGAGGAGAAGACAACCATCTAGCTACCGCTATGGACCCATAGTCCAGGGGTGAACTACTCACACATCAATCCGGAGGCGATCATGGTGATGAAGAGTCCTCCCGGAGATGATTCCCTCTCCGGCAGGGTGCCGGAGGCGATCTCCCCGAATCCCCCGAGATGGGATTGGCGGCGGCGGCGTCTCCGGAAGGTTTTCCGTATCGTGGCTCTCGTACACGGGGTTTTCGCGACGAAGGCTATAAGTAGGCGGAAGGGTAGGGTTGGAGGCGACGTGGGGGCCCCACACCATAGGGCGGCGCGGCCCCACCCAGCCGCGCAGCCCCGTGGTGTCGGCGCCTCGTCGCCCCACTTCGTATCCCCTTCGGTCTTCTCGGGAAGCTTCGTGGAAAAATAAGACCCTAGGCGTTGATTTCGTCCAATTCCGAGAATATTTCCTTTGTAGGATTTCTGAAACCAAAAACAGCAGTAAAACATCAATCGGCTCTTCGGCATCTCGTCAATAGGTTAGTGCCGGAAAATGCATAATAATGACATAAAGTGTGTATAAAACATGTGAGTATCACCATAAAAGTAGCATGGAACATAAGAAATTATAGATACGTTTGAGACGTATGAAGCACCCCCAAGCTTAGTTCCTACTCGCCCTCGAGTAGGTAAACGATAACAAGGATAATTTCTGAAGTGACATGCTATCATAATCTTGATCGATACTATTGTAAAGCATATGAGATGAATGCAGCGATTCGAAGCAATGGTAAAGACAATGATTAAACAACTGAATAATATAGCAAAGACTTTTCATGAATAGTACTTTCAAGACAAGCATCAATAAGACTTGCATAAGAGTTAACTCATAAAGCAATAAATTCTTAGTAGAAAGCTTTGAAGCAACACAAAGGAAGAAATAAGTTTCAGCGGTTTCTTTCAACTTCAACATGTATATCTCATGGATAATTGTCAACATAAAGCAATATAACAAGTGCAATAGGTAAACATGTAAGAATCAATGCACACAGTTGACACAAGTGTTTGCTTCTAAGATAGAAAGAAGTAGGTAAACTGACTCAACATAAAGTAAAAGAATGGCCCTTCGCATAGGGAAGCATGGATTACTATTTTTGTGCTAGAGCTTTTCATTTTGAAAACATAGAAACAATTTTGTCAACGGTAGTAATAAATCATATGTGTTATGTATAAGACATCCTATAAGTTGCAAGCCTCATGCATAGAATACCAATAGTGCTCGCACCTTGTCCTAATTAGCTTGGATTAACACGGATTATCATTGCATAACATATGTTTCAACCAAGTGTCACAAAGGGGTACCTCTATGCCGTCCGTACAAAGGTCCAAGGAGATAGATCGCATTTGATTTCTCGTTTTTGATAGATCTCAACAAGGACATCCATACCGGACAACATAGAAAACAGATAATGGACT
>NC_061512.1:200622519-200638794 GCF_022539505.1 Lolium rigidum
TGGGGTCCCATGCGTCGGTGGCTATTAAAGGGGCGAAACGGTATGATCGACGTGATCCGTTAGATTAGAACTCGATCGGATGGCCGGGGAGCATCGTCGTCTCCGACGAGATCCCGGCGTGCTCGGTGGCGTACCTAGGGGGTCGGAGGGCGCTGTAGGTCGCCGGAGGTCGAGGGAGAGTGTCGAGGCGATGTTGGCGAGGGTGAATAGGCCCCTGGTACCGTGGCGGAGCTCGGGGTGGCGTGGATCAATGGATTGATCTGCGGCGGCTCCGGCGACTCCGAGCTTCAAATTCCGGCGATGGAGGTGCTAATCGGACTAGCTAGTGATGCGAGAAGAACCAGGGGTGAGAGGGGAGGAGAGTTTGTGAAGAAATGGTGCCCGGAGCTTCTCTATTTATAGCGGGAGAGGTAATGCCGCGGGTGCTGAGAGGGGTCGCTCATGGCGTGGCGTTTCTGGACGGCGAAGGGGCAAGCTAGGGGGCGCATGGCGTAGGCAACGGCTAGGTGAAGCTACTGCGCTTGATGGCGCGGCAAGGGGAGGACAAGGGGGTACTGGCGATGCTCGAGTGCTGGCAGTACCGGCGCGGCAGGGTGGTGATCATGGCGACGTCGACGGGGCTTCTGCGAGCCTATGTGGTTGTCTAGCAGGGTTCGGGTGTGGTGTAGGGTGCGCGTGCACGAGGAGAGGGGGAGAGAAGGACGAGAGCGTCCAGGCGAGTGTGTGCACTGGCGCGGCCAGGGTTGGGTCGGGGCATGGTCACCGCGTGCCTGGCACGTTCTGGGCGTGCATGGGCGCGCCTGGTTCGGTCGATTGTGTGTGTCTCTTTGTATAGGGAGGGTACAGGCGTGCTTAGGGGAGTACACAGAGGCTCGATGACAAGATGAAAGAGAGAGGGGAGAGCCAGAGAGAGAGATGTCATAGGTGGCCGGCATGGGTACTTGGCATGGCCAAATTTGATCATGGCACCACTTGGTGTAGGTATGCAGTGCATAGGTTGATGCAGGGAGGGTACCAAAGCAACAATGATCAAAGAGAAAAAGGGGTTTAGGCAAAAATCCAGAGGATAATAGCATGTGTGCCAAAATCTGAATCATGCCTGCAAGGTGTTCGACACAATGGCCGCATGAAGAAAAATTCAGAATTTTGTAATTCTTTTTGGTGGAGTTCATTTATATAATTAGAGAGAAAGAATAGTGGTGGTGGTGTCCATTTTGGTGAAGATTTGCAAAGTTTCAAAAAGTGGGTTATCTTCACATAGATTCAAAGTCTCCACTTGTCCCTGTCTTTCTGGTCACCCTAGTCAACATTAGCAGAGATGGTCAACATGAAAGTTGTTAACCTTGACATGGTCTTGGATGACATGGTCATGGTTGACTAAGTTTGGTTTGAGAGTTGAGAAAAACAGAGTGGTAAAGTGGGGAACATTTTATAAAGTGACAAAATGACCATTATCACATGTATGTTGATTTTGAGTTTTGCTTCGATTTGTTTTTGGTTTCTTTGATGCAATTGTGTTTATTTATCATATATAAACATTCTACAAGCAAGGGATCAAGCAATTGTGGCCTTGTTTGAAGATTTGCAAAATTGGGTTATGTGTATGCGAGTGAATTTTGGGAGTTTTCTCCCTATTTGATTTCTTTCCATTTAATTTGACTTTGGTTGACTCTAATGGGGTTCTTAAGAGTTTAGAAACATTTTAAGAGCATTGAAACTAAATCAAAGGGTCTTGTTCAAAGATTTGCAAATTTGGCCTTAATACATAAGAGATGAGGTGTCAAATTTTCATAAACTTGTACTAGGGTTGTTCTTGCCTTACTTGGACATGGGTTAGGGTCCATTTAGTGTTATAATAGGTTTAGAGATGGTTTCACACCATTTGGTCAAGGTTTAGAGACCTAGGTCAATGTTTGGTGAAATGCCTATGTGTCACATATGCTTTTATGCATATGTGGTATTTTATTTTTAATTTGACTTGGTTTGACCCAATTGGTTTTGTTGAATGTTGAAATGATATATGGAGGTGATCCAACCATTCACAACAAGTCCTAGGGTCAATTTTCTTAAAATCACAATTTGCTATTTTGCTCTCATATGCCTCTATGGCATTTTTAGTTCCTTTTTAATTTTCTTGGAAACCACTTGAAATTGGTTTGATAGGTACTAGGTATGGTGTATGAAGGTTTTCCAAATCTCTAAACAAAGTGGAAAGGCTTAGGGTAAGTTTTTATAAATATATCCATAGGCACATATGCCTCTATCTTATTTAATTTCCTTTTATTTTATTTTAACTAGTATGGGGATAGGAGGGGTGAGGTTTAGGGTTTAAGATCATTTCAAAAACTAATAACAAGCAATCATAGCAATAACACAAGAATTAAGTAAGATCACTATGTATCATACTTAATTTAATAAAAGTTTTTTGTTGGTTCCAAAATTTGGAACTAGTGAAATTCATTTATTTTGTTTTTTTGAATTTTTGGGATGTTACAGGGGCGCGGGCCACCCCCAGGCCGCGCCGGGGTCATGTGTGGTGGGCCTGTGGCCCCCCTCTGGCCTCTCTCGGGTGTTCTGGATGCTTCCGGGAAAAATAGGAACATGGGCGTTGATTTCGTCCAATTCCGAGAATATTTCCTTACTAGGATTTCTGAAACCAAAAACAGCAGAAAACAGGAACTAGCCCTTCGGCATCTCGTCAATAGGTTAGTTCCGGAAAACGCATAAATATGACATATAATGTGTACAAAACATGTAGATATCATCAATAATGTGGCATGGAACATAAGAAATTATCGATACGTCGGAGACGTATCACTCCCTCCCTTCGTTCCCCTAGGTCCCGCCGTCGATGCCATGGTTGATGTGCCCGTGGTGGCCGCTGCTGCGCTGAAGCGGAAGTGGTAGAGCACTCACATTGTCACCACTGCTGGTATTGTCACACCGCCAGCCTAGGTGTGAACCAAATCGAAGGGAGGGCCGCCGCTGAAGATGTAGCGGAAGGCAAGCACATCCCCCACCCCCGCCCCTCCAGACTCAACCTCTCTACCGGTGATGGACCCCTCCTCGTTGTCGGCAACTGCAGCCGCTACCGCTAGGTACTTAATTTCTTCTTTCTCCGACATTGCGTTGGGCAAATTTGGCAATAATGATAGAATTATCAGTATTTGTCTCCCGTGTTCTGTAGCTTACACCATGTTTCGACCTCGTTCGTGAATGTTTGAGGCGAACAAAGTCAACATCGACCGGTCTCCATTGCGCTCTTCGAGGAAGGATAAGAGGGCGACTTTGGACTAGCTGTTGGTGGGAGATTTGGAAGACCGAGATATTAGAAACAAAAAAGGTAACAAGAGAGGCTGCTACTTCCCGTCGCTTCTGTTGGTGGTTGTTGCCGCACTAGTGTCGCTGCTCTGACAAAAGTGGTGGTGATGATGGTGTTAGTGTTGGTGTTGATGGCGGTCGTAATTAATGGCCTTGCTTCTTCTTCTTGATCCACCAGGTTTTATTTCCAATCTTTCGTGCATCGTAAACTACCTCGTCTGGACTATGCATTTGTTCGAAACTTTTTCTTTGAACTTCATTTGTTCAAAATTTCGTTGTTATTTCGAACCATCTATGTTTTAATTTTTGAAATTGATGCTTCGGGCTTAAACATGTCTGTGTTGAAAACCCAAATTTGCAGTACGCTGATTGTGCCAGGCAAAAAAAATCTGGCGTACATGTACCTCAAAATAGATGCTGCATAGGTATGTGTATCTGTTTTGCCGCTACACTTTTTGCAGCATAAAAATCTGATGCAATTTGGCGGAATGCAATATCTACTAGAGATGCTCTTACAAGGTTTGTAAATTTACTTAGCAGAAGTACCAGGTGGTAGGGAAATTATAATGTAATTTTTTTTTTCGAAATGGGGGTATACCCCGTCTTCTGCATCATGACGATGCACACGGCCATTTATTAAAAAATAAGGTTCGTAAAAGTATTGTTTACAACTCACGCATTACCGAGGATTGATACAAAAAGTAACCATAGAAAAGTACACATATTATGACTACACATCAACATAGCCTTGTAGTATGTCGCCAACCAGTCTGGCACAAGATATCCTGAGCGACCATCAGGAGCGGTGTGCAACCAGAAGCCATGGCATCCCGCTGCCCCTCCGGTGAGAGTAGGGCCCAAAGCTGAACCCAATGGGAGACCATATGGATAACCTGCAAGAAATGAAAAGAGGTTTTTTTATTAAAGATTATACCATTTCTGACCCTCCAAATAGACCAACATAAAGCAGAAACCCCAATCAGGATAAAAGCCTTAGATTGTCTCTCTACTCCACATAACCAATTACCAAACATATTAATAATGTTGGTCGGAGGTGGAAGATCAAAAGTAAAATTAACCGTACACCATAAGAGCTTAGCTAAAGGACATTCAATGAAAAGGTGCTGAATGGTTTCCTGTTCCCCACACAAAAAACGCATTTGGTACACTCATTCCAATGACGTTTAGCTAGATTATCCTTAGTTAACAAAACCTTATTACTCAAAAACCACATGAAAATTTTAATCTTAAGTAGAATTTTAACCTTCCATAAGTACTTTCGTAAAAAAGGGGTGTGGTCACACATAAGATCCTCATACATCGACTTCACTGTAAACAAACCATTTGATGTCAAATTCCACACAAATCGATCATCATCGTTATTCAAATTAACCATCATCAATTTCCTACATAATTGCAACCATGCAGTCCATTTGTTACCACTTAACACCCTACGAAAAGTAATATTCAGTGGTGTTTGGGCTAACACCTGTGCAACTGTGATATTCTTATGGTGTACAATATTATATAAGGATGGATACTGGTGAGCTAAAGGAGTATTTCCTAGCCATGTATCTTCCCAAAAGCGGGTGCTCATACCATTATGCACTTTGAAAAAACCCCTAGCAAAAAACTCCTGTTTAACCCGCATCAATCCTTTCCAGAAAGGGGAATCGGTAGGCTTAGCTTGCACCTCTGATAACATCTTCTGTCTTAGGTATTTATTTTGTAGCAATTCTTGCCACACCCCGTCTTCATTAAGAAGTTTAAAGAGCCATTTACTCAATAAGCATCTGTTTTTGATTTCGATGAACTCAATACCTAATCCCCCTTGATCTTTGGGTCGACAAATAATATTTCATTTTGCAAGCCGGTATTTTCTTTTGTTTTCGTCGGACTGCCAAAAGAATCTAGATCTATAGAAGTCCGGACGTTTCCTTACCCCAACAGGTATTTGTAAGAAAGATAACATAAACATCGGTACGCTAGTTAATACTGAATTAATAAGTACTAACCTATCACCATAGGATAATAACTTCCCTTTCCAGCATCCTAATTTACTCTCAAACCGAGTTTCTACCGGATACCAATCTGAATTCCTGAGTTTTTTTTGCAATGGATTGGTCCACTACAGGTAATCTTTCTTCTGTACTCTCTAGATACTTGTATCAGGCGCCAGAAAATTTATGTTTAGCTTGCTTTCCTTTGTTACACGTCTTGAACCAAAATCCCGTAAAATTACGCAGCGGACAGTTTCGTTTTTTCTATAAAAAAAACACTAGATACCTACGATTTACACGAATACATGCATCCATGATTGTGTTCGATCGATGCCAGTTTAGAGCATGATTACGCCGCCAGTGCGTCTCCGATCTGTGCAGGATAGAAACTACAGTATACTACCCTAATTGTAGCCCGAGCTACATGGCTCCTGTTTTTTTGCAAAATTTGAATCCAACAATTTGAAGTTTTAAAAAAAATCTAAAAACAAAATCTAGTTGTAGCCAATGATATACTCTACCACTCTGCAAAATCTGAGGATGAAATACATTATATTCGAGGCTACAAAAAAATAACAAATTCTGACAAATGTTGAAAGTTTCAAAATCTGCACTGTTTACTTTTTCAGATTCACATATTTGTGAATTTTTTACAGCCCAAAATACTTATTCTTTCGATTGCTTTTTTTCACAGTGTTAGAGTACATCATTTTCTAACTCAAATTTTTTGTTCATATTTTTTTGAAACTATTAAATGCTATTTTTCAACTTTTGAAAAAACGGGCTTCATGTAGCCCAAGCTACAAAATGCCACACTCCACCAACAGGTACCTTTGTACTTCCACAGCGATCGGGTTCCCATTTTTCGCGACCCGACATGGCAAAACAGGGGGAGCGGAAAACACTGATCTCTGCACCCTGAACAGGCATCTCGATCAGGACACTTCTTAGGCGCTTAAACAATAACTAATGACTGGGTGGCAGAACAGTAAAGAAAGGATAACCTTTGCGACGTGTACGTGTTCTAGGCTTCCAGCTATCGATGCATGCATGGCATCTGAAGTTTTGGACAAGGAAAAAAGGTATTGTGGCCCGGCCGGCCGGCCGGATTGTTAATTTGACGGACCAAACAACCGTTAACACATCGGCATTGCAAATCCTTGCATATTCAGCTAGCCACGTGGTTAGAAAACCAAAAACTTACCCTACATGCATGTCGCTTTCCTTAATATAATCCATTTACTCTATATAACCTTTATTTTATTTTATTTGGAAATTGCATTTACATGTTTCAAAAAAAACTGGAAACCTATTTTGATGTAGAATGGTGTATCCCACAAACATGGAAAACTTTCGATTTCAAATGTTATGTATTCTTATAGCTACATAAAAACGTTAAAAGTGTGGGTCTGAATTTTTATTTTTTATTTTTGTGTACCCCGTAATACAGAGAATTTCAAACTAAGATTTTGCATGTTTGTAGGATGTATCATTGTCCAATCCCTGAATTTCTTTTACTTGTAACCATGATTTTTAATTTTATTTTAAATAAAAGGATTACTAGAACAACCATATAGACATTTCTGTGAATTGGGCGGTTTGCAAAGTGCCCTCAAAAGTAACCTTAATCAGCACAGTGTGACCTAGTGGTTGTTATAGAGTAAACAAAGGACACCCACTCTATGTCGCTTTCCTTGATTTGGGTCTCTCGGATCAAATGATGGCGATGCGGTGCTGTTCTCCCTCCCGGAGACATCGTTTTTGGAGCAGATTCAAGGTGGAGGGTCTGAGGTTGTGCGGCGTGATTTATCGCACCAATGACTGTGGGTCTCGGCGGCGTGGCATCGTGGCGGCTCGATGAAAGACGTGTGCTGAGGTGCGCACGCAGGGGGGAGGCACTGTCTGGAGCCATAGTGGTTTCATCGGTGGGATCGTGAAGTTTATCTGATGTTAACCATGAAGATTGAGTGGCGTTTCTGGCGGTGACAACATCTAAAGCGTTTACATGAGGTCCCGATAAGAGTCTGCTAAACTAGACAAACACTTGTTTCATGTAAAGAGCATCTCGGGGTGCGGGATATGCTCCCAGTTCTTAGCTAATGGAGGGATTTCTGAGGTTATTTTTCAGGCATAAGGCCGTCTTGAGATAATCTCCACACATTGTTGGATTTGTAAGTGTTGTATGGAAGCTTCAGGTGTGTGTATGTGTGCTCTTTGTCAATCCTTTGTTAAGAAATTAATTAATAAAAAATACCATATGCATTTTTCGATACGGAGGCTAGGATCTCATCCTCTATTAAAAAAAAATTAACCACATGTATATATAACTAGCTAACGTGGCCTGAACGTACCGACAGACTTATGCCATGCTAGAGTAGTAGATTCTCAGATAAGGCCAGGGCATCCCTTGGAAAGCTTGTGTAGGCAACGTGCATGCACATGATCGACGTACTACCGACTGACCAACTAGCTAACACACACGGGAGACGGACGCAAAAGCGCACGGTGGCTTCCGGCTTGTCCAAGGTATCGCATGAGACCTCGACATGTTGCGTTACGACGTATATCCTAGCGTTGCATGCAACAACTACAATCAAATTAAAGCTAGCACTGACGCGCAAAGCTTATCCAGCAGATTTAGGGGAGCGAGTAGAGGGAAAGCTATCGAGCCATGTGATCTAGAGATAGAGACAGAGAGGTCGGTGGCAGCTTCTTCTTAACTCGTGGTGAACGGCGGTTCATCTTACTGTATTCATGCATGCTTCATTCGTGGTGAACGGCTAACTGGATCAGTTGGGCGCGCGTAGCGTGTTTCCGTGTTTCGTCCGGGATCGACGCATGGCCAAGCTTCATTTGCGGCATTGAAGTTCCAGTGTTTTTATAGGACAGGTCCCATATGCTGATTCATTCCAGCTGGGTGTATGTACGGTCTTTTCGCTAGTCTAATCTTCTAGGCTAGCTTGTTTAAAATCTAGCCGCGTGGTACGTCGAAAACAGATCACCGACGAGCATAGTGAGCTAGCTAGCATATGATGCAGCTCGAGTGCTTCCAGTTCCATCATGAATCTGAGGACGGAATGATATTGCCTTTTGTTTAATCAAGTCATGCGACCATACTAGCCGGTACGTACACGTATACAGCTGTACCCATGATGGAATTCCTCGAAGATTTAAGCACTTTTCTGTAGAAACAATTATAAGTTTTGCTATTTCTCAGTCGAGACCATGTAGTCGTCTGTATCTTCATTGATCCATCGCTGTCTTAAGTGAGCGACTCAGCGTTGCGTAGGAACTGGCCATCTTGGGCATTCTACTGGAAGTCTGGAACGGGAATTACGTGAGGCCCTTCTTTTTTCTTCCGCCGTGTACATGTGGCTGCGTAGGTTGTGAGCCTTTCTTTGTATTTTTTTTTTTCAATTCTTGGAACCTTTGATACTGCCAAATTTTGAGATTGTTGATCTCATCGCTAGTTACCTATGTAGGATTTTTACTAGCAAGTTTTTTTCAGGACAACCAGTTATTGTTTGTAGTTATTTTTTTCTCCCTTTTTTGTACTCACACCGATCCATAATACTTGATGCTAACATATTTCCATTTTATCATCAAGTAATATGAATAGGAGGGAGTAGTTGAATATTGAGGAAAAACAGTCTCATGCCGTGTAATTGCGTTGTGATTCGCGCTCACCAAGAAAGTTGCAAATGATTGGCAACTAAGATTTTACCGGCTACACATGGGCTACAACTAACAGTTTTTGGTTGCATACTGCCCCAGGCCGTTATATTAACTGTGTAGTGATTTTTGATAGCAGGAGAGTTGCATGTGAGTTTGAAGTGAGATCTTTTCACTTAGAAGTGGAATTGCTATTGATTTTTTTAGTTGCAACTAAGATTTTAGATTTGCCAATGGGATTGCAACTCACTATTTTAAGTGGGGTAACAAATGAGATTTCACGGTTGCAAATGAAGTTGCAACTGATATTTTCAGTTACAACTAGGGTTGCAAATGATATAATTTCATTTATAACTGATATTTTTTTAGTTGCAACTGGGTTGCGCAACTAATATTTCATAGTTGTAAGTGGGTTTAACTTGCAACTGCGATTTTTCAGGGTTGAAACTAACAATTTTGTTTTTGGATTTTGGGTCGTGATTTCTTTTTTGTTTAGGAGTTGTAACTGAATTTTAGTGATGTAGCCGAGAAATAAGCTAATTCTCGGCCACATGAGAATTAGTCGCACCCAGATTATTTTAAAGGTGATAGATTTTTTTATTAGTCAGGTGTTGACTAATATTGTGCAATACATGCACACCGTGTGCAATTGTTGTACTTTGAGTGTTGCAAATTTTATTTTGCGAGATGGAGACATGGACAAGAATAATCGAAAGACTATAGGAGAACCATTTTTCCAAGGCGCTGCTGGGCCCTACAAAAGTATTTAACATGGTAGACTTTTCAAAACCATCAGCGCATTATCTAGAAAGAAATAAGCTTATGACAACTTTTGGCTAGAAGAGGCCCTTTGTTTCTTGTTTCACAATTGGTGGAAGATGTAACCTTTTTTGTGTAATAATAAAGGTTACTAATTGTTTCCAAAAAAAAAAAAGCTTATGAAGCAAAAGGCCCAGACCAAACATAACTAGAAAACGGCCGTGTGTGGTATGCCCTTAGTTAACCCCGTTGTTCAATATGGGCTCCATCCAGTTTTATTTTTTTGAGATGTGGGCTCGGTCCAGTTGACACTACCGGTCGTAGGGCGAATCGTTCGGTCGAATTCCTTCGTTGGGTCGTTTGCGGTTCGTTATTTTGTTTAGGTTTCTCAATTTGAACATTTATAAAATTATTAAAATCTGAACGTTTTAAATATGTTTAATGATTGTATGATTTTTTTTAACAGATGACGCCTTTTTAAAATTGAACGATTTTGACATATGAAAATTTTAAAATTTTGAACTTTTCAAATCTAGAAGTTTTAAAACTTTAAAAGATTTAAAAATCTGAACATTTTTAAATTTGAATGATTAGCAAATCAAAACATTTTTAATATATGAAGGATTTTGAAATGTGAACTTTTACAATTTTGAACATTTTCTAATTTGAAGTTTTTAAAAAAATTGGACATTTTTGAAATCTGAACATTTTACAATATTTAGATTTTTAAACTATTTTTTTTAAATTGAAATTTTGTCGAAATCTGATCTTTTAAATCTGAAAGCGTTCTTAAAACAATCAAAAAATTGGAAGGGGAAAATAATAAAACCAAAAGTAGGAAAAGAAAAAACTACTAAAGTCTCTTTCAAAAACTGGCAAAACTAACGGAAAAAGGGAAAAAGATTGGCCGAGAAACCTGGAAAAAAAACATTAGAACCAAAAAGGAAACTTCTGGATTGTTCCCAAAACCGGTGGCAAACCAAAAGCGAATGATGACCACCCCAGTTTTTATGGTCGGACCGGGGAGAAGCCCCCCCCCGAGCTGACACGGATTGACATGAAAGAAAAAATAGAGCCAGATTAACTAATCAATTATAATTTAATTAAATTGTTCAAAATCAAACATGTATGACGTTATTGGACTATACTAGGGAAAATATCTATTGATCTCAAGTAATACCACGATACCACACTTCAAAATTCTAACTTATAGGTGTCTAAAAATATCAAAACAAATATGTGAGTGCTCATATGATGTGTCTTTACAATCCCTTTTCTAAAGTGCCATGCACAAAACTCATGCCTAATCCTATATGCCGATCAGATCGGTCATTACCACGCGCTGCACACCACCTCTGCGCGGTATGCACCAGGCCTGGTCAACATAGTTCGCGTTTTCTCTATTTCCGTTTTCTATCTTTTGTTTTCTTTTTATTTTTTGATTTCATTATGGTTTTATTTTCAGTTTTATTTTTTATTTTTTTGTTGTAGCAACATTATACGATTTTGAATTTAATTCTGATTTTGAAAAATCAAGATTTCAAAATTTGGTCACATATTTAGTTTTTTCAGATTTTAAAGTTTGTTCAATTTTAAATTGTTTAGAGTTTGAAATTTTGTTATAACGAAATTTGATCAGATTTGAAATTTTTTCAATTATATATTTTTTGAGATTTAAAATTTTCCAAATTAAAAATATTCAGTTTTTGAAAATAGATTCTTATGTTTAATTATGTTTTAAAAATGTTAAGACTTGGAACTTTCTATAGTTTTTAAAAAAATGAATGTTTGAAAAATGCAAAGAAAAAGTAAAAGAAGAGAATAAACTGAAAAGTAAAAAATGAAAAATGAAAACCAAACTGGGCCGGGCCAACACCTCCCCGCCTGGAGCTGTAGGGCGCCAGTTACATGCCGACCAAGTCGTTACATAGGCCTTTGCCGCTGAACCGGCCCAAACGCAGCTCTTCCTTTTTCTATTATAATCTGGCCTGGGCTAATGCGTGCTTCTGGAAGTTCGTGCGATTCCGTGTAGTTCGGAGCTTCGGGAGAAGGAAAATCCGCGTGGAGGCGTACGCGTGGATACAAACTCTGCTGCAGATTACAAAGGATTTCGCTAGTTTTCAGTGAGAATAAAGTTTGTCCTAGTCACTTCACGTGGATCCACCTTTAGTCGCAGTTCGTAAGCAATCGGGATTAAATGCTCTTTTTTTACTAGTGACATGTATAGTAAAATATGGTTGTTTCAGCAATCTACAGTCCGATCTAGGAAAGATCTACCGCGATTAGAGAGTAGATTAACAGATCTAAGAAAATCGAAATAGTGAACACCAAGAACTGGACAAGAATAACAAGCAATGGGGACGAACACGTTGCAAACATCAATCCGAACCCTATCCTAATGGAAACCCTAGCAGATCTAATATGTATGTTGTCGCAAATGCCCGAGAATGACATGGTCTGGCAAATGGAGTACTAAGGTGAGAAGGAGAGGTCGTTACCGCCATTGTTCCGACCGAGGACGAGCTTGAGGTCGCGGGCGAACTCGAGATCCCGATGAAGACTGCGGAGCAGGTTCCGGCCGATGTCGCGGTGCTGCTCGTCGACGTCTCCTTCTATGGTATCGGTGCTCCTCCGTGCGGCGGTGCGGCGGAATGGTCGGCGGTAGGGGAACCGCCGGGTGATGTGACAGTTTGGGGGAGGTGAGACTGCGGTCGCGAGTGAGAGGAAGGAGAGGGGAGCAGTGAGCCTAATTATGGCGCGTGTTCCCGAAGGGACGCGGTGTCTCCGCCTCTCTTCTCCACGCGTGCAGCCTTCTGGCCGCAACGGGCCTGGCCCCGAAGATACTGCCATTCCGGGTGTTCCTCCAGGGCCTGTCCCGGGGGTGCTTTAAAACCCAGTTCATGCAAGCACACGGCGGCCTGCAGGCATCCAAACGATCCATTAAATGATCCAGCCCGTACAAAAAAGTCATCTGCAGGCTACCAAACGCGTCCCAAGCAATCTCGCCCAAACGCGCCCCAAGCAATCTCGTCGGGCGCGTGCGACACTGAAAGACACGCACACAGGGAAGCGCCACTCAAACTAACGTCCTTGCTGCACCAACAGTTTGCCAAAGGCATGGCATAATGGCGTGAGGTGGAGCAGCGCGTGACGAAGAGGAGCCCCCTCGGCAACCACCTGAAACCGGAGAAAAGGACATGGACACAAGCAGGGATGAGTTGGGGCAGCACGTCGTGCCTGCGCCTCCCGCTGCTCTGGCGCTCCCCGCTGCAGCTGTCCCTGTCGTCCCGGTGGATGCAAAGCGCAAGGCCAACATTGATGAGAACAGAGCATGAGCCGAGGAGCACCGTGCCATGGCCGAGTTCATCGCGGCGGAGAATGCCACTATGTTGATGAACCCCACCGCCATAGATGAGGAGACCCTTGAGTGGTGGAAGCTCACGAAGATGCAGATCTTGGCGCATATGTCGGAAGCTACACGCGCTGCCATGGCTGCCGCGATGACTGCCGGAGGTGAAGACGCTACGGTGAGCGGCGGTGGCCATGTCGATGCACCGGCAAGCGACGGTGAAGCGTGATGACTTCCCTCTTTTATGATGTGATGTTCGATCTTCTTTTGATGCCATGTTTCATGTATGATTGAGTACTTTGAACAATCTATTTTGCATGATTATGTTGCTGCATTTGAGAATTATCCAATAATTTGCAAAAATCATGTGTTTGCGGTTTTTGGTTGCGGGCCCAAAAACGACCGCGCAGTTCCAGATGCGCCAAACGTGGCCCGCATAACTGCATATTCCTGAATATGCTGTTATGCGGGATGCGTTTGGTGCGTCGGGACTGCGCGGCCGTTTTTTGGCCTCCAAAACAGGTTGGGATGGCTTGAATTGGCGGATTTGGTTCACGGTTTGCAGGATCTGCTAGAGATGCTCTTAGCCTAGTTATTTTGTCAGCTTAAAAATAATAGCTCTTACTTTTTAAGCAGGCAAAATAACTTGTCCCTGAGGTGGAGCACGCGTCCTAGACTCGCCAATATGGACGCTGTATCCTCACAGTTAGTCGTGTGTGGATTATGGTGTACGCTAGCTAGATCCTGTGTGAAAGCTCCTGACCAAGAGACGCGACAGTGTGGTGTACCAGCAGCAGGTGTTTCCGTACACCGGCTGGACCGAGATCCGTCGGCGCCATTCGCCCCTGCACGAGGAGGAGGCGGGACCTCGGCTGGTTCATGTATGGTACGTACATGCATGTGTGATCGACGCCGTACGCACGAACGGTCTAACTATCGGCGGTCCAGTCGAGAACTGTACTGCTACGCTCGTATACGTTGCAGTCGGCTGCTTCGTGAATCGTGACCACGTACGCCAGGCCCGCGCGGCTGCGATCGAGCAATTACCAATTAATAATCACTACGACGTTCACTGGGTACTCGACTGTATTCATGGAACTACTTGGACCGATCTACCCGATCGCCGATCGGTTCCCCACGCGATCAACGCCGTGATCCGTGGTCTGACGACAAGCTCTCGGAGTCTTCTTGGCCGGTGCTGACCTACGGCGAGGGTGCTCAGCGGTGGCGCTCGCAGCCCCGACACGAACACACGCCGCGGCACACACAGGCCGAAAGCCCCCGATAGAACTGTTGCGATCAGGCTCAGCTGTAGATAATCTGTCCGGCCCGTTGGTTCGGAGAAGCTTGTCGATCTATCTCCGTCCCCAGTATTATTTAGGTCCTTAGAGCATCTCTAACATAACCTGTAAATTCGGGAACTGAATTTTTTCGGCGGATTTACGGGTTCGGGCCGATTATGACGCAGAACAGAGCGCAAATCGGTGGGCCGGTCCGTATAAGATGTTCGGGGGCTCGAGAAACTAGAGCGGCGACCCGTATAAATACAGGCCGCAGAGGGGACTAGGGTTTTGGAACCCTACTCCCTTCACCGTGTTCGCCCCCTCCGCCGCGTGCACGGTTCGACTTTCGGCGAGCAATCGTGGAGCCACCGCCGCCGCTTCTCCACTCTCTCCACCACCACCGTGACCGCATGGCTCGGGCGAACAGCGGCGACAGGGGAGGCGGGCGGATTGGCGGGAGCAACTCTCCGCCGCCCCCTCCCCCCCGTCTTCCAGTCCGAGGCCGAGCGGCGCAAATGGAACCGCTCGGAAGGCGCTCGGAAGCGCAGTACACGGCGCTGGACAAACTAGGGTCTGACGCCGCCGGGAAGCTCGCGCGCTACGGGAATAGCGGCGAGGTTTCGTCCTCGGCCTCGTCCGGCCGTGCACTATGGCGGCCTGCCGCGGATGGCAGCAGCGAGGAGGAGGATGAGGAGGTGTCGGTGCGCCTCCAGTTGCAGTCGGGGGACTACGTCCTCAATGACAAGGAGGATGCGACGGCGGTGCAGCAGGTGGCCGTCATCTCCACCGCTGAGGTGCGCGCGCTTCCGCCGCGAGGAGGCAGAAGCCGTCTGTGCCGTGCGCCAGTACGAGGCCGCGCAGAAGGAGGCGGCCGTACGTTGCGTGAAGCAGGAGGTCATCGACCTCGACTTCGAGTAGGCCGCCGACGGCATAGTCTTCCGCGGCGCGCACAGTAGGTCATCGCCGGCCAAATTAGTTTGAGTCGGCGACCACCTCAAATGCAATGTATGTAGCGATCATATGTATCGAATTAAGCCCAACTATGTTTGAATTTCTCTGTTTAAGGTTGTTTGCGATGATCAATTTAGGAAAATTTTGAATTCGTTGTTTTTCGGTTCCGAATACGGGTGCTGTTCTACGCCATGTCCAAAACCGCTCGCAATTTATTTTTCGGAAGACTGAACTAAGTTTTTTCGGTTCCAAAAAATAAGAGCTCTGCTAGAGATGCTCTTAGAGCATCTTCAACAACGCGCACATGTTCAACGTGCTAAAAGAAATTATACAGCTTTAATTTTGGTTTTTTTAGGCATGGGCGCGGCTCAAAACAGCGTTTTAGCATACGCTCTAAAATACACCGCCAGGGACTAGATTTGCACACATATATATGACTGAAAATAGGATTAAATAAAAACTAATCTAGAAATCAGAGAAATCGAAGTCCGATCCCGGTGAGTCTGATGGCTCGATCAAACCAAATCAGCCGACCGATCAGTGCCGGAGCTTAGCACAGTATTGGAGGGGGGGGGGGGTCAATGGCAAAATATGAGCATTTGGGGTGTGTGTGTGGGGGTGGGGGGGAGGGAGGTAGGGGGGAAGGCCAGAAAAATTCCTTGTAAGCTGCTCTATTTTATGCGGACCGGCGTACTGCGCCTCGATCCACCTCTTGCACGGGCGAGTGGTGCCGTCTCCGCCTTGCGCTCCGCCTTCTTTGCCGCGTAGAAGGCATGCTCATCGAGGACGTCATGTGGGAAAGTAGCGCGCCACGCCTCCATGGCTCGTTCGTCCGCCTCCGCAATGGTGAGGCGGCACTGAAGTTGGCGGTGGCGGCAGCACTGCTCAGTGCTGACGAGGTTTCCGAAGCAGGCCAGGAACTCCGCCTCCTTGACCGATT
>NC_061512.1:200638894-200676136 GCF_022539505.1 Lolium rigidum
GGTGTTCCGAAGCTGGGTAACTCGCGTACCACCGTCCCGTGTGCACTCCGCCCTATGGCCCCTACTTCTTCTCCCCCTCGTGAGGATCCCTCCTCCGAGGTACCGTCGATTAGGCAACGACAATAGGTTAGTGCCGGAAAATGCATAAATACGACATATAATGTGTATAAAACATGTAGATATCATCAATAATGTAGCATGGAACATAAGAAATTATCGATACGTCGGAGACGTATCAGCATCCCCAAGCTTAGTTCTGGCTCGTCCCGAGCGAGTAAGCGATAACAAAGATAATTTTCTGGAGTGACATGCCATCATAACCTTGATCATACTATTGTAAGCATATGTAATGAATGCAGCGATCAAAACAATGGTAATGACATGAGTAAACAAATGAATCATAAAGTAAAGACTTTTCATGAATAGTACTTCAAGACAAGCATCAATAAGTCTTGCATAAGAGTTAACTTCTAAAGCAATAAATCAAAGTAAAGGTATTGAAGCAACACAAAGGAAGATTAAGTTTCAGTGGTTGCTTTCAACTTATAACATGTATATCTCATGGATAATTGTCAACATAGAGTAATATAACAAGTGCAATATACAAGTATGTAGGAATCAATGCACAGTTCACACACGTGTTTGCTTCTTGAGGTGGAGAGAGATAGGTGAACTGACTCAACATAAAAGTAAAAGAAAGGTCCTTCAAAGAGGAAAGCATTGATTGCTATATTTGTGCTAGAGCTTTTATTTTGAAAACATGAAACAATTTTGTCAACGGTAGTAATAAAGCATATGAGTTATGTAAATTATATCTTACAAGTTGCAAGCCTCATGCATAGTATACTAATAGTGCCCGCACCTTGTCCTAATTAGCTTGGACTACCGGATCATCGCAATACACATGTTTTAACCAAGTTTCACAATGGGGTACCTCCATGCCGCCTGTACAAAGGTCTAAGGAGAAAGCTCGCATTTTGGATTTCTCGCATTTTATTATTCTCAACTTAGACATCCATACCGGGACAACATGGACAACAGATAATGGACTCCTCTTTAATGCATAAGCATGTGGCAACAATTAGTGTTCTCATATCAGATTGAGGATATATGTCCAAAACTGAAACTTCCACCATGATTCATGGCTTTAGTTAGCGGCCCAATGTTCTTCTCTAACAATATGCATGCTCCAACCATTAAGGTGGTAGATCTCTCTTACTTCGGACAAGACGGACATGCATAGCAACTCACATGATATTCAACAAAGAGTAGTTGATGGCGTCCCCAGGAACATGGTTATCGCACAACAAGCAACTTAATAAGAGATAAAGTGCATAAGTACATATTCAATACCACAATAGTTTTTAGACTATTTTGTACCATGAGCTATATATTGTAAAGGCGAATGATGGAATTTTAAAGGTAGCACTCAAGCAATTTACTTTGGAATGGCGGAGAAATACCATGTAGTAGGTAGGTATGGTGGACACAAATGGCATAGTGGTTGGCTCAAGGATTTTGGATGCATGAGAAGTATTCCCTCTCGATACAAGGTTTAGGCTAGCAAGGTTATTTGAAACAAACACAAGGATGAAAGGTGCAGCAAAACTCACATAAAAGACATATTGTAAACATTATAAGACTCTACACCGTCTTCCTTGTTGTTCATGACTCAATACTAGAAATTATCTAGACTTTAGAGAGACCAAATATGCAAACCAAATTAGCAAGCTCTAGGTATTTCTTCATTAATGGGTGCAAAGTATATGATGCAAGAGCTTAAACATGAGCACACAATTGCCAAGTATCAAATTATTCAAGACATTTTAGAATTACTACATGTAGCATTTCCCGATTCCAACCATATAACAATTTAACAAAGAAGATTCAACCTTCGCCATGAATACTATGAGTAAAGCCTAAGGACATATTTGTCCATATGCAACAACGGAGCGTGTCTCTCTCCCACACAATGAATGCTAGGATCCATTTATTCAAACAAAAACAAAAACAAAAACAAACCGACGCTCCAAGCAAAGCACATAAGATGTGATGGAATAAAAATATAGTTTCGGGGAGGAACCCGATAATGTTGTCGATGAAGAAGGGGATGCCTTGGGCATCCCCAAGCTTAGACGCTTGAGTCTTCTTAAAATATGCAGGGGTGAACCACCGGGGCATCCCCAAGCTTAGAGCTTTCACTCTCCTTGATCATATTGCATCATTCTCCTCTCTTGATCCTTGAAAACTTCCTCCACACCAAACTCGAAACAACTCATTAGAGGGTTAGTGCACAATAAAAATTAACATGTTCAGAGGTGACACAATCATTCTTAACACTTCTGGACATTGCATAAAGCTACTTGGACATTAATGGATCAAAGAAATTCATCCAACATAGCAAAAGAGGCAATGCGAAATAAAAGGCAGAATCTGTCAAAACGAATCAGTCCGTAAAGATGGATTTTATTGAGGCACCAGACTTGCTCAAATGAAAATGCCCAAATTGAATGAAAGTTGCGTACATATCTGAGGATCACTCACGTAAATTGGCTTAATTTTCTGAGTTACCTACGAGAGAATTAGGCCCGGATTCGTGACAGCAAAGAAATCTGTTTCTGCGCAGTAATCCAAATCTAGTATTCACTTTACTATCAAAGACTTTACTTGGCACAACAAAGAAAAAAACTAAGATAAGGAGAGGTTGCTACAGTAGTAAACAACTTCCAAGACTCAAATATAAAACAAAAATACTGTAGTAAAAACATGGGTTGTCTCCCATAAGCGCTTTTCTTTAACGCCTTTCAGCTAGGCGCGGAAAGTGTATATCAAGTGTTATCAAGAGATGAAGCATCTTCAGCGGGGTTTGGAGTTTTCTCAACCATGCATAGTATATTAGATACATAAGTTTCAGCGGCTCCCTTTTCATTAGTCTTGGGCTTGCTACTCTCATCAAACAAATTTTCAGGAACAAGCCAAGCATAGTTATTTTCTAACGCTTCATTCATTGCTAGGAGCTTACATGGTATTGGTGCTTTGATCTCCCCACCATCATTAATGTTATTAGTGTACCTTACTCTCTCCATGTCCATCTTTTCAAGAATACTAACAAAATTGGTATAAGAACCAAGCATCTTATATTTAATAAAGACCTTTCTAGCCTCTCTTGCTATACCACCAAATTCTCTAAGAAGGGTTTCTAAAACAAAATCTTTCTTTTCCCCTTCTTCCATATCACCGAGTGTAAGAAACATGTGTTGGATTATAGGATTGAGATTAACAAATTTAGTTTCCAACATGCGAACTAAAGCAGACAGCAGCAATTTCATAAGTAGGAGCAAGTTCTACCAAATGTCTATCTTCAAAATCTTCAACGGTACTAACATGATTGAAAAATTCTTCTATATTATTTCTCCCAACTATAGACCCACGTCCTACCGGTATATCTTTTACGGTAAAATTAAAAGGAAACATGTTGAAATAAGTAAAGCAAATATAAGTAACTAATTTTTTTTGTGTTTTGATATAACGCAGCAAACAAAGTAGTAAGTAAAATAAAGCAAGACAAAAAAAACAAAGTAAAGAGATTGGATTGTGGAGACTCCCCTTGCAGCGTGTCTTGATCTCCCCGGCAACGGCGCCAGAAAACAGTTGCTGGCGTGAAGTTGACGTGGGAGTTAGAAATATTTGTGGTGTAACTTTTCTTCAGATCCCCGGCAACGGCGCCAGAAAACAGTCTTGATGCGTGCAGTTGACACACGTCCGTTGGGAACCCCAAGAGGAAGGTGTGATGCAGACAGTAGCAAGTTTTCCCTCAGATAGAAACCAAGGTTTATCGAACCAGGAGGAGCCAAGAAGCACGTTGAAGGTTGATGGTGGCGGAATGTAATGCGGCGCAACACCGGGGATTCCGGCGCCAACGTGGAACCTGCACAACACAACCAAAGTACTTTGCCCCAACGAAACAGTGAGGTTGTCAATCTCACCGGCTTGCTCGTAACAAAGGATTAACCGTATTGTGTGGAAGATGATTGTTTGCGTAAAACGATAAAACAAGTATTGCGATAGATTGTATGCGATGTAAAGAATAGGACCGGGGTCCACGGTTCACTAGAGGTGTCTCTCCCATAAGATAAAAGCATGTTGGGTGAACAAATTACGGTCGGGCAATTGACAAATAGAGAGGGCATAACAATGCACATACATGATATGATAAATATAGTGAGATTTAATTGGGCATTACGACAAAGTACATAGACCGCTATCCGAGCATGCATCTATGCCTAAAAAGTCCACCTTCAGGTTATCATCCGAACCCCTTCCAGTATTAAGTTGCAAAACAACAACAATTGCATTAAGTATGGTGCGTAATGTAATCAATAACTACATCCTTAGACATAGCATCAATGTTTTATCCCTAGTGGCAACAGCACATCCACAACCTTAGAACTTTTCGTCACTTGTCCCGGATTTAATGGAGGCATGAACCCACTATCGAGCATAAATACTCCCTCTTGGAGTTAAGAGCAAAAACTTGGCCGAGCCTCTACTAATAACGGAGAGCATGCAAGATCATAAACAACACATAGGTAATAGATTGATAATTAACATAACATAGTATTCTCTATCCATCGGATCCCGACAAACACAACATATAGTATTACGGATAGATGATCTTGATCATGTTAGGCAGCTCACAAGATCCAACAATGAAGCACAATGAGGAGAAGACAACCATCTAGTTACTGCTATGGACCCATAGTCCAGGGGTGAACTACTCACTCATCACTCCGGAGGCGACCATGGCGGTGAAGAGTCCTCCGGGAGATGATTCCCCTCTCCGGCGGGGTGCCGGAGGTGATCTCCGAATCCCCGAGATGGGATTGGCGGCGGCGGCGTCTCAGTAAGGTTTTCCGTATCGTGGCTCTCGGTACTGGGGGTTTCGCGACGGAGGCTTTAAGTAGGCGGAAGGGCAACGCGGGGGGCCACACGAGGGCCCCATACGCCAGGCCGGCGCGGCCAGGGCTTGGGCCGCGCCGCCCTAGTGTGGCGGCGCCTCGTGGCCCCACTTCCTCTCCCCCTCGGTCTTCTGGAAGCTTCGTGCAAAAATAGGACCCTGGGCGTTGATTTCGTCCAATTCCGAGAATATTTCTTTACTAGGATTTCTGAAACCAAAAATAGCAGAAAACAGCAACTGGCTCTTCGGCATCTTGTTAATAGGTTAGTGCCGGAAAATGCATAAATACGACATATAATGTGTATAAAACATGTAGATATCATCAATAATGTAGCATGGAACATAAGAAATTATCGATACGTCGGAGACGTATCAGTGTCGATGGTCAAACATCTATATCTATGAACAAAGAGATTTTTTTTTGAAGATGAAACAGTGGGGAAAATCCCCACTGCAATTTTTATTATAATATATAAAAGAGGTTACAGATGTACAAGGTGTACAAAGGAAGAAAAGAAAAAAGAAGAAAAAAGAAAAAGAAAAGAAAAGAAAAGAAAAACAAAACATCACATAATCTAATCTAAGCCATTCTCATCATCTGAAAAGTTGAACCATACTTTGAATTGATCAGCCCATTTCTTTTTCATTCTGAAGGAAAGCAAATGAAGCTCTTGTTTGAATACTATTTTCCAAGCAACAATCGAAGGTACTTGTCCTTCAAAGATCTTCCTGTTTCTGACATTCCATATGGACCAGGATGCCAATATGATAACCTCAACAGCAAAAGGCACTTGTAGCTTTTCCTTAATATCATAAATGCTTCAAAAACACTGATTGTTGAATAGAAACTTGGGGACATAAGATATGCCAACATTCCTGAGCAAAGGGGCAGCTCCAGAATAGATGTGCAAGTGTTTCCTCTTGATGACATTGAAGTGTGGCACATGTATATGACTGTAAGACGCAATTTTTCCCCCTCAGGAGATTTCGTCTATTCAGACGATCATGCAAAAGCAGCCAAAAAAAGAATTGACTCTTAGGTTGCAAGAGGATTCCCATATCCAAGTAAAGAATTTAGGTGCACTCTGTACTCCAATCAAAAATTTGTATGCATTTATTGTTGAAAATTTATCAGAACCCCAAATGTAACACCAATAATCAGATATATGTTCATTGTTCTCAAACTGGACAGAATCACATAGAATCTCAAGTTGTTCAAACTCAGCAAATGCTTGTTGGGAAAGAGGAAGATGAAACATGTCTTGAAGATATTCCATGTGCATCACTTTGCTGACAGATAAATCAGTTTTTTTAGCAGAGGTTAAGAGATGAGGGAACTTCTGATGTAGAAAACTATCTCCCCACAGATCTGTCCAAAACAAAGCAGTCTTTCCATTTCCCAGTTTGCATCTAGCCATAGCTTTATATGAATCAATGAGCTTCAAGTGAGATTTCCACCAGAAGGATCCTTCTAGTTTAATACCAGGTGGTCTGTCTTCATCATAATAAGTGTCTCTTATGAGATTCACCCAAGGAATATCTAAATTGTTGTAGAATTTGTCCATATTCTTCAGAAGTAAAGCTTTATTTTGAACTTCCAAGTTGAGAACTCCCAGACCTCCTTGATCTTTAGGCCTGCATATCTTTTTCCATGAGACTAAAGCATTCCCTTTTGCTTGCACATCTGCAGTTTTTTTTCTCCAAAGGCAGTGCCTCATATACTTGATGACCTGATCCTTGATTGTAATAGGTACATCCAAGCAACAAATAAAAAATATGGGGAGTGAAGCTAACACTGATTTCACAAGCTGCAATTTTCCACCATAATTCAGGAAGTCTGCAATACCACCTAGCCTTGTTTGAACTCTTTGTATCATTGGTAAGAAGCATTCAAGAGATGGTTTTGTGATGCTAAGTGGCAGGCCCAAATAAGTGAAAGGAAGAGTTCCAACTTTACAATTCAAAGTGGCAGCAAAGTGTGCCAATCTCTCTGCTGACAAATTAATGGGCATCATACTTGACTTCTGATAATTTACTTTAAGCCCAGTGGATACAACAAAAGAATGTAGGATAGCTTTGAGACAGAGAAGTTGTTGAGCATTTGCTTTCATTACAAGAAGAGTGTCATAAGCATATTGGATCACAGGGAAGTCTGCGCAAGGTGTGCAGGGTATGGGTTTTCTGAGAAGGTTTTGCACCATGGCTTGATTCAAAATAGATTGAAGAAAATCAGCAGCCAATACAAAGAGTAGAGGGGACAAAGGATCTCCCTGTCTAACCCCTCTTTTGCAATAGAACTTCTTACCAGGTACTCCATTTAACATAACAGCAGAAGTACCAGTAGATAGAATCATTGAAATCCACTTTATCCACTTATCACCAAAACCTTTTGCCTTAAGAATTTGAAGAATTGTTGAATGTTCAATCTTATCAAATGCTTTCTCAAAATCCAGCTTCAAAATTAGAATCTCTTCTTTTGACTGATGACATTGGTAAAGATATTCAAAAGCCCAACCAAGACAATCTTGAATAGATCTTTTCTTTAGGAACCCATATTGATTTTTGTGCACTAAGGAAAGGATGATATCTTGAAGTCTATTAGCAAGCAATTTTGTAATGATCTTTAACACTGAGTTTAGCAAAGATATGGGTCTGAAATCTCCTGGAGTACTTGGATTGTCTGTCTTTGGTATCAGGGTGATGAAAGAAAAATTTATACTCTCAAGTGAGATATTCCCAGCATGGAAGTCACAAAGCAGTTTCTTAACATCTGGAGCAATTATGGACCAGCAATTCTTAATAAATTCGTTGTTAAAACCATCAGGCCCAGGAGACTTATTATTTGGTAAATGCTTGATAACATCTTCTATTTCCTTGTCAGAGAAGGGTGCTTGCAGAATATTGTTCATTTCCTCAGAGACAGTTGACCCAATGAAATCTTGAAGATTGAATTGCATGGCAGGGTTATCAGACTGACCCATTCTATCTTTAAAAGCCTGCCACAGAATAGCTGCTTTTCCTTCATGATCAGTAATTTCCACTTGGTATGAATTTTGTAACACTGAAATGTAATTATGCCTGTAATTAATAGTGGCCTTTGAGTGAAAGAATTTTGTGTTTGCATCTCCAAGCTTGACCCATTTAATCTTGCCCCTCTGCTGCCAATAAGATTTTTGATTCTGCAATAAAGAGATGAGATGTGTCTTAAGGGTATCTCTCAAATTCCATTCAGTAACAGAAAGGGTTCTGATCTCCTCTATAATATCAATGAGAGTAATCACTTCATTCACCATGGTGATAATATTTTTTAAACATGGAAGATTCTTTGCCCATAGCTTGAGGCTTCTTCTTAGGTTTTTAAATTTTGCATTGATTTTTTTAGCACTGTCATCATGACCCACTGGAATATTCCATGCAGCCTGAACAATTTGTTTGAATTCACTGTGCTGTAACCAGTGATTCTCTATTCTGAACACATTTGCTTTTGGAATTTTTGTGTTGAACACAACCACACAAGGAACATGGTCCGAAGTGGGTTTCACAAGGGGGTAGGCAAAGGTAGCTGGGTAAGAAACAGTCCAGGAAGAAGAGGTAAAGAACCAATCCAACTTTTCCAACAAAGGGTCTTTCTGCATGTTGCTCCAGGTAAATTTTCTCCCTTTTAGAGGTAGTTCCACAATGCCAAGATTGCTAATTGCCTCATTGAACAACAACATATCATTCAAATCACCACCAGGCTTGTTTCTATCAGAGGGGCTTCAAATGAAGTTAAAATCTCCCATGATTAGCCAATCAGAATCAGGGGGCATGTCTATGTTGGCAAACCAGTCAATGAACTGAGATTTTTTATCAGCTTGGCAGGGCCCATAAATGTTAGTGAGAATCCATGTATCATTAGAGAGATTACATTTGAAATTCACTGATATAGAAAAATCATTGTGAAAAGCTAGTTCACCATTGAATAAGGAACCATTCTAAATAATAATAAGGCCACCAAAAGCTCCCACTGAAGGCACAAATTCAAATTTATTGAATTTTTTTGGGAAGAATTTCCTTATGTAAGCCAAGTCAAAAGATTCTCTCTTGGTTTCTTGTAAGCAAATAATATCACAACCAGATTCCTCAATTTTATTAGCAAGAGCCACCCATTTCTTATTAGAATTAATACCTCTCAGGTTCCAATTCATCACTTTCCAAGATTTGCAATTATCCATGGAAAACAAAGCAATTATTCCATAGCAGACCCAAAGTAAAGCATACTTTAGGCACCAAGAACATAAACAAGGGGGTATTAACACAAGCATTTGGGTCATACATGTTTTCCTTAATGCACAAAAGCAGACTGGGAAATCCACAACTTAACAAGTTCTGATAGAGCACTGGGAGCAAACAGGTCCCAATAAAAGCAAAATTACATATTAAAATATGCATTGAGAACTACTTGGTAGCCTTTTTCTTGGCCTATTGTGCAAGGACAACAGCCTTGTCTTGCCCCTTCTCACTTGTCTTGTTCTGTGCACTGGCTGATGAAATCTTGTTTTTTCTGTGGCCTATAGCTCCTTGTGCTCCTGATGCTTGATTGTCTCCTCCAAGGGTCTTGCTTCTCTTCAGAATACTTTTTTCAATAGTTTCTTCTGACACCTTACAAAAAGACATTGCCAGGTTCTTAATCACTTTAGAGCTTATAATTGGTGGGGCAGCATTGCAAGTGAGACAGTTTTTGTCTGAACAATTTGCATGGTTTTTATATCCATCATTTAACAGGACTAGCCTTGGACTTCTTCTTACCTCTGATTCAACCAAAGCAACTTTTCCATCTCTTCTCTTTCTTTTTGGAGTGATGGGAGTATCCACAGCCAAAGAGGAATGAGTGTGCTCTTCTTCTATACCAGGCAGGGAAAAGCAAGTAGGAGCCTTGGTGGTTGCACATTTATCTGGAATAGCAAACTGAACAAAGGTTTCATTATTCATTGGTTCCTTAAGAATATGCCAAAGCTGAGATGAAAGAAAACTCTTTGCCCAGTCAAACTTCTCTGGGGTTAAGAGCATAAGAGTTATGAAGTTGATCCAACTCACTGGAATGTCCACCACAGTAGTATTGCTCTGATCTTGAGACTCATGCATATGGGGTGCAAAATATTTCTCCCAAAGACACATACCCTCAGGAGATATCTTCCTGGTCAAATCATGCTCTTCAGGGATGGGAAAGAAATGTGTTTGAACTTTGCCAAGCATAAGCTGAAGGTGTGCTACATTTGGTGATGCAATGTTAACATTATCAGGAAGGAACACATTATCATCCATATCATCTCCATCATGTGAAGCAGAATTATTGAGAGCTGAAGCAGAGGTAACATCTTCAGAAAAAGCATCCAGAGAATCATCTTGAGCAGAGTAAGCCTGTAGGATATTAAAAAGTCCTTCTCCCAAAGGCAAGACAGGTTGGTCAATGTGCAATTCAGAAGATGCAGTTTGAGCTTGAGGAGCACTTTCAAGGAGACCAAGAGGGTTATGTGAAGCTGAATCTTCAGAGCTTGAAGAAGAGGTATTGACAAAGTTGTGTTCATCCAGAAGAGGAGGTCCTTGATCTTCTGCATTCAAAGCAAATTCCTCCTGCTGAGCAGGCTCCATTTCCACTTCCATAGGCTGAGGCTGCTCCTGTTCTGCTCCCATGGCCCAGTGCCCCCATCCATCCCCAACATCTGCATTATCTTGATCATCTGGCTGTGCTGGTGCTTGGTTAAACAAAGGAGCTGGTAAAGCATGTCCAGGCATAGGGTGAGGGTCAACTCCTTCATCAGGGAGAGGGTCTTCAACTGGTGGCCCACCTCCAAGAAGATTATGTTGTAAAACTTCCACAAGGAAAGTCCAAGACTCTGCATCAGGTCTTGAGCTCTCAGTCATTCTAATGCTTCTTGGGATGTCCTGCAGATCAGTGACTCTAACCTTAACCAAAACACGACCCTTTCTGTTAGGATCCCTTTCCCATAGAAGTAAAGAACCAATGTCAGCAAAGCATGCATTTAGGTCTTCAGTTTTCATATGATCCAAAGGAGGACCAACCAGGAGCAACCAAACATCTCTATTAAAAGGGACCCCTCTCCAATTAGGGCCCTCATCATGTCTAACAAAGGATACAGTGACATCACCAAACTGATTAGGACTGGAGGAAATAAGCCTATCCCTATCACTGACGTTCCTGAACTAGACGTAAGCAGCTCCAAACGGACAAGAATGCAGACTAACGAAACCAACTCTAGCCACCTCTGTGAGATACTCCTCAAGGACCTCAGTGATATTAGCAAAGGGAACCAAACCTTCAGGGAAAGGATCAAAGGTGGCAATGGCGTACTGCTCGTGCTCCTTCGGGCGGCGCGGAACCACCACCCTCTTGACACCAATGCGCCCGGCAATATGCTGAATCTGGTAGCCAGCCGGCACGAACAGCCTGGGGTCGATTGGAATGTTGGCCATTGTCGTCGTCGGAGCCTCCGACTGCTCGGCGATGGTGGTCGGTGGGGAGAGCGGTTGCGGAGCAGTCAATGGTGGCGAATGCGAGGAGACGGAAGCGACAAGGGAAGGGGATATTTTTTTCCCAAAGAGGAAATCCTTGAAATCCGAAAAGGAGGAAACCTCCTGAATTAATGGGGCCGGCCCATGGGCTTTAAACCAGGTACGGTAACTATTGTCGGGCCATTGAACAACATTGACTGTGGGGAATTTGAAAAAAGGAATCAAGCCCGGTAAATGTGGTCGGAGAGAATTAAACTTTAAAGGAGAGCTTTGAAAGTTTTGTGCGTGATCAGGGGAGGAGTCCGTTTGGAAAACGGAGTTATGCATGGGCTCCAAAACAGAATTGGAAGGCAACTGCATGCGCTGAAAAACCGACACACGCTTTGTTCCAAAGGAAATCGAATTTTTTCTCTTTACTACCTGCCATTCTGAGTCACTTTCCTTGTAAAATCTTTTTTCTTCTATCAGCCAGTTTGGGCCACCATGACCCCAAAGACTCAAGAATAATTCAAACAAAGGAGTGCTAATCTTCGATTGATTGTAAATTTCAAACCCTACTGCAGTTGAGGCCACAGAGAATTGAAAAATTCTATCACGTAAAAACTTAACTCTGTAGGAAGCAGCATTCCCCCCAAAGCAAGATTGCAGAGTAACAACCACAGTATGTATGTCTAACTTGAAGCTAGCTCTTCCAAAAGAAACCACCAGTAAAAAAGCCCTTCTATGAGAAAAGTTGGCAAGGGTAATGGGGTGGCCAAACTTACTTTTACATGCTGCTTCAAAAGAAATTCCTCTTGTGAAGTCCAGGGCAAGATCCTTGTGAGAAAACCCTACATCATTACTCTCTTGAGAGATGTGTGAAGAACTGTTTGTAGATTTCAACAATTGCACCCCTAGAACCAGAGAATCTGATATAATGCGCTCCCCCACCAACACTGTATGAGATTTGAGGTCAATAATCAAGCCAGAATGAATCCTTTCATTTTCCAAAAGGAATCTATCATCTAGAACCTCCTCTTGCATATCCAGGAGAACCAACCTCTTGGCCTGAGGCCTAAGAATAAGAAATGCTTGAAAAGAGGGAGAGCCTTTCTGAAAATGTGAACAAGAAACCTTCCAACGAACAGGGGGAGCTTCTGGAATAGGAAGAGCATTTGTGTTTTTAGAGGATTTCACCACTTGAACAAAGCTCCTGGAGTCAAGAGAATACTTGTTTGCAGGTGTAGAAGAAACCTTATCGGAAGCAAAATCCGGAGAGCCAATACATTCACCCACTAAAACCGAGTGGTTCTTGAAGTCCAAAATATCACCAATCTTAACTTGTTCACCTTGAAGAAGTGATCTAGCAGAGATCACTTGTTCTTTCGAGTCAATAAGAAATATCCTTTGAGCCTTAGGCTTGAGAACGAGAAAAGCAGATTTACCCATGGGGATCTTAGAATCCATTTGACCCAGGGAAGAGAAAGTTACCCTCCATCTGAGAGGAGTGGGCTCCGAGAAAGACGAAAAACCAGGAGGTGACACGAGGCATTCTTGCACAAACACCAGATGAGAAGGAAATCTAATGGAAGATCCAGTGTAGAAAACCTCTCCAGCACGCAAGGATTTACCAACCAACGGAGAATCTTTATGATTAACTAGAGCCAACCAATTATTTGGCCACAAAAGGAGAAACCCAGAGGCAGAACTGCTATTGCCATCGGCAAGAAGAGATTCAAAAGAAACTTTCCAACGGCCAAGAGGGGAGGGAGTGGGAGCCATGGGGGAGATCACCTGAGAGACGAGCTGAGATTGATCAAGATGATCGTGTCAGCAAGGAGAGATCACCGGGTTCGTCGGAGGAACAAAGAGATTAGCCCGTCCTTTCGCAATAAGCGCGGGGTGCGACAGGGGATCTGCTCTCCCCGCTGCTTTTCAACTTCATGGCTGAGGCTCTCCTCGATCATCCTTTGCAGCGCCAACCTAGCGGGCCACACATTGCGGGGGTAATGATGGCAATGGGCAGGGTATGGGCAGGGTAGAGCAATACCATACCCATACTCGTATAGTCAATGAGTACAAACTTCTACCCATACCCGTACCCATGGATACCAAACTTTACACATACTCATACCCGGCGGGTACCGTACCCATTGGGTACCCGGTGGGTATGTTAAATTGTACATAAGTCAATACCCTGCCATGCGGGTACGGTACCCGCGGATACCCGTACCCATGGGTAAAATTACCATCCTTATGCGGGGGTGGTCCCACATATGATCATTGGGGGTATTACTCAACTCCAATATGCCGATGATATGCTCATCATGATTTAGGATGAAGACGGATAGATTACCAACCTCAAGTTTCTGCTTATGTGTTTTGAGGATATGTCCGGGCTAAAATTCAATTACAACAAGTCCGAGGTGCTGGTCGTGGGGCGATTCAGAGCCAGGCAAGCTAGGCAACAAAGGGTCACAAACCGTCTAAACTACAAACTCGGATCCTTCCCTTTTGTGTACCTTGGCCTTCCCATTGCTGACCGAAAGCTCACCATGGAACACAGTGGTTGTTCCTAGTGCGCAAGAGCCTCTATGCATCAGCCTTGTCGAGCCTCTATGCATCGGCCTCTATGTCAGCCTCTCCATCTTGGCATGCTCGTGGATGAGGGAGGCCGGACAACCATCAACACCGAAGAGGCGCCTGATTCATCTTCCAATGAGTTATCGAGGATGTCCTTTACAAAGAAGTCAATTGACCGCCCGAGGTCCTTCTACGGGGCAACACTTATGGGTCAATGGTCTGCCTTCTTCAAGCAAATGGATGAAAATGGTCCAGGATTCCATCCGAGAAATTGGCTGAACAAGTAGTGGGAGGCGAGGCCCACGAGCGGTTTCGAACGAATGGCGGCGGGGGCAGGGCTAGTATGAGGCAAACAAGGGAACTCGACGCCGCCACCAAATATTGTCCTCCGGCGAGATGCGGGCCGAACAAAAAGGTACCGGCAATGGCGAGCGACAGGGCATGCTATGGCATCGCTCCAGAGTTGCATAGTGCAAGGAGGGGTACAAATGGATAGGTGGCTTTGGTGTCCCTAGCAGGTGGCCCTGGGTCGAGTATAGGAGGACGTTCGCGAACTAGCTTGTTGTCTGCACTGACGCATTCCGAGCCAAAATTTGTGCCTGGAATGCGCTGGTGCAGATACACTACTAGTAATAAGGGCATCGGCATCGTCGGACCATCTCTTAATTTTAGGCAATGCAATCCTTTTGGAGCAGCCCTGGTTGTCATGAATTGTGTACTAGGCTAGTATCTCTCCTGTCATGGAACTTCCATTCATGCAATCAGAGCTTTTAGGTTTTGTTTGATTCAAAGGTTTCTCACGTTAGTTTTGTAGGACTTTTATCCATTGGAAATTTTCTATAGATGACATTTGATTCAAGAGATTGAACCCTCCAAAATTCATACAAATTACTTTTCTATACTATAAGATCACATACGGTTTCAAGCAAGAGGTTAAAAATGCTATGTGTATATGACAACTATGACATATGATCGATCTTTATAGAAATTTCTTTCGTTTTTTCTGTGGTGTAATCAAACGACTTGTGCATCTAATTTCAGTGTTTCTTATTCATGTAGGATTTCATATGTCATGACATACTATTCCTACGTATTTTCTATAACTATGCTTTTGAATCTATTATATACTAAAAGCACAATACGGAGGTCAAAAATAGAGACACTACATTGATCCACATCATCAGAATTATTTTAACGCTTAGATATAATTTTGATGGACAAGATTTAAAGATTTTACGTAACATACAACAACATATTTTTATGGACATACACTATATGTCACGTGCCACCTCTCATGGGAAATAAAAATAAAAGGATTAGTCTAGAGTGCTCAAACGTACAAGTAGAATCACGTGTTCCCCACGCGCCAAAAAACTATCACATGTATTGTACATTATACATGGAAAGGAAAAATATAAGTAGCTCACAATCACGTCACAATTATTACATATAGAAGGAAACTTTTAAAACAAGTGATATGGCAGTAATTTAGCGGTACCAAAAATAAAGAGTATCTCTATTTAGATATTTCCATAAAAATGAACTCGGGCTATGTTTAAAACACAAACAAGTCACGCAACATACGGGCCATCGGCATATAGACTGACATGACGAACACTCCAAAATGGAGATCAGGAACACCTGGCTGTCGGCATACATGTGGGTATACAGGGTTTTGCCATTATATATCGAGACTACCCATCGGCAAAATCATAGCCGCCGTCACCTAGATTCCTGCCACATGGCCCCGCACTTTTTCCACCGACGAAAGGGTGACGGCCTAGATTCCTGCCACATGGCCCCTCACTTTTTCCACCGACGAAAGGGTGACGGCGGTAGGCGTATGTCGACAGCCACACCGTCAACATGCATGTGGGTATGCACGGTTTTTCGGGAAAGACCGTCGGCAAAATATGGTCATCCGCATACATGCCATTATGTCAAGGCTGCCCATCGACAAGTCATAGCTATCGTCCTATATTCCTGCCATGTGGCCCCACGGTTTTTCCATCGACGGAAGCGTGATGGCGGTAGGTGTATCTCCATGGTCAGGTTAGAGGCCCTTGGCATAGGGGTATTTCAAGGGTGGTCGTGGGCATACCATTTTTCTTTTTGATTTTAACTTCATTTAATGTTGCTACTTAATTATGCTTCAAATAAAAGACGACCAAACAAATAATTTACAATCTCCGAATAGAAATAGAAATCATAATAACACATCTATATTTGTATTTAGGTGGCCTAATGAATTATATATAAGGTAAGGTGAATATCTTCGAAACTATGAGTTAATTTCATGGTACTTTTTACACAATAAGGATGATGACCAACTAATTTACAATCTTAGAATGGAAATCGTAATAGAATATCTATCTTTATGTTTAGGTGGACTATAGAACCATATATAATGTAATGTGAATATCTTTGAAACTATGCGCTGATTTCATATTATTATTGACACAATAAGGATAATGCCATCGTATTCGCGAGGGTCACCCTTATCAGAAATTTCAAGATATTTTCATCCGAACTTTTTCCTCATATTTGTTATATAGATATTTTCATCCGAACTTCTATCCTCATATTTGTTTATAACACACTAAGCACACTCTATATTAAAATAAAAAAGAGAAAATGAGGCTACAAAATTCAATGATAAAACAAACCACATACATTAATCACATACATGTAGCAACCTTATACTTAATTAACCGTGGATGGTTGATCTTCATGGTTTTACGTAAATACATATGGCAATTGTTTCAACGAGATATTTTATTTCACTACGCCATGATGATATTGACGCTAATTCTAACTTCATATTTGTGTATAGGTCAAATGCCATTTATAGACTAGCTAACTCACGGATTTTATGTTTTTTAGTTATTCATACCATGAGCTAATGATAATGAAATAAGTCATTAATATACTCCATCCATTCCAAAATAAGTGTCAGGTAGATGCATAAGAATCTATAAAAATCTACGACACTTGAAAAAGAGGGAGCATAAGTTTATTTTATAAATCCACAAATTTATGTTTCCATGGTTATAATATTATATTAAATGTATTAAATATAAGGTCTATATAATTAAAGTGTTGATGTTCCATCCAGTAGCATGAAGATATATAAAAACTTAAATTTATAAAAAAAACATTGCGAGGGCCACTATGCTAGTTCCTTTAAAACAAACACGACTAGGGAGGCGGCACCGAGGTTGATTCCAGTGGATCTATATAGAAGGCCTTAAAGGGAAAATGGTTAGATTATCCAGGAGTTAGTTAGTGGGAGAGGTTGCACTTCTGAGCTTGTTTAAATTGTTTAGAGTTATAACAGCAATGGATTGGCCTACTGAAATTTTATACTAACTCTGAAGGCGGTCAGTTTGTTCCCCACATGTATGTAGCGCTTTAGAGTTAGCTAGCTCGAGAGTCATCGAGACCTGGCGATTTTCACAAAATAACCCTTTGGACGAAATAACCTTTCAGCGAAATTATTTCCCTTCACTAACCCTTTTATGTGGCGTCTATGCGAGCGGCGCCACACATTTTGCTTACGTGACATGCATCTGCCAACTTGAAAGGCATGTGTGACGCCTAAAACAAAGACGCCATACAACTCTTTATATATAGTGTTTATCAAGAGTTAACAAAAAACTGGTAGCTCAATTGGACGAAGCCTGTGATGTTGAATATTAGGTATTGAGTTCAAAACCCAATATCACCAGATTTCATTTTTTTTAAAGAACTGTGCTACATGTTGTAGCATGTTCCAAAATATGGAACCCAGCCTCGTATTGCTTTTTAGAATTTTTATCATATTTTTTTTCCCACGAACTGAAAATTTCTATGTAGTGAGAATTGTTCTGTTGATTGTTTTGTAGCTGCGGCCATAGAGATACGATGATCGAAGCAACATGTTGGATTATATGATTGGAGCAGCATGTTGGATTATATGATCGAAACATTATATTGGATTCATATCCAGAACAATTGTCAGGACATAGACATTTTTTATTCAAGGAAAAAATGTATTATAAAAAGTCCAAAAAACAATACAAGGCTGGGTTTCATGTTTTGAAACATATTACAACATGTAGCACAATTATTTAAAATAAAAATTATCACACATTTTTCTTACGTGACATGCACCTGCCAACGTGGAAGGCATGTGTGGCGCCTAAGACAAAGACGCCACACAACTCTTTATATATAGTGTTTGTCTAGAGTCACTAGTAGAGAAACCCCCCTTTAGTACCGGTTCCAAAGGGCATTTAGTACCGATTTTTGAACCGGTACTAAAGATTCGGTACTAAAGGACTCCCACCTTTAGTACCGGTTACTAAAAGTGCCTCCACGTGGGCACGGAGGAGTCCGCGGGGCTAGAGACCTTTGGTACCGGTTCGTAAGGGCACGTACAATGGGGTGATGTCAGCCTTCTCTTAAACATGCCACATCAGATTTTTGCTTAGTTGGAGGAGAGAGAATGAAGAGAGAGAAGGTTGTCTTCCCTTAGCTAAGGGATCATCTCTTACGAAATAAGGAAAGACTATTTTCTCCATTGTATCACATATGTCTTCCCTTAGCAACAAATTTCATACCAAAATTTAATTAGTAATATTAGTTGCTAGAGATGACCGTAAGAGATAATGCATTGTATGACTTATATCTAATGCCTTCTCTAGCTGATGTGGCGGGGTAAGGGAAGGCGTGCCTTCTCCACCATTGTACATGCCCTAACACGAACCGGTACTAAAGGCTATTTCATTTAATTTTTTTATCCATTTTTTCTAATTATTTTTCACTCCCTTTTTTTTCACTCCCTCTTTTTATTTTTTTATTTTTTTCAGAATTTCTAGTATTTTCGTTAGTCTCTAACTACACTTTATCTCTAGTCAAATCACTTACCCGTGTTCAAACTTCCCGGTCGGTCACCCATCCTCACACTACTCCCACACTAGCACGCTTAACTTCCGAGTTCCATCCCGTTCCACTTCCAAGTGCTTCGCGCGCATGTATGTGATAGTACTATCATATCAATCCTATTAACATGTTGGTCGATGTCACACTTCTTTATTGTTTGAAATCCAAATAATTATTTTAATAAACAAAAGTAATGATGTAATAATAATGTTGAATAAATAAATTAAATTAAATTTTATAATTTTTATTATTTTTTTAAAATTTAATATTTTTTTGCCAAACCTAAACCTGAAATTTTGAAAATCTTATAATTTGCTAGAAGTAATAGTAATATTTTAGAACTCAAAAAATCTTATAATTATTAATTTTAATTTTTTTAAAAAATAAAAAATATATAAATTTCTAAATTTCTGGAAAAAAACTAAAATCTTCTTGCTTTCATATTTTCATTTGGAATTTTGAAAATCTAAAAATTGGCTAACCGGGTAAACCCTGGTGAATTCGGATGTAACTTTTTCTCACGACGATTTTGATATATTATACGCATTTTTCCGACGTCGTATGCAAAAATTAATGCGATTTTACCATTTTTCAAACATTTTTTGCAAAAAAAGTCAAAATTCGAATTTCTTAATTTCGTCGAATAGTAGGTTGCATAACATACAGGAATCTGAAAACATTTTATTTTTTGAATTTTATTTCATTTTCATTTGTATTTTACATAGCAAAAAAGGCATGGGGAGCAGAAAAACCTGACGCTAACTCTTAGTACCGGTTCGTGACACGAACCGGTACTAAAGGTCCTTACGAACCGGTACTAAAGACCTGAGCAGTGCAACCGGTACTAATGCACCCTTTAGTACCGATTCGTAAGGAAACCGGTACTAAAGGTCTAGACGGAAGCCCCTTTTGCTACTAGTGAGTTAACAAAAAACTGGTAGCTCAGTTGGACGAGCCCCAATACCACCAGATTTCATTTTTTTTAAGAATTGTGCTACATGTTGTAGTATGTTCCAAAATATGGAACCCAGCCTCGTATTACTTTTTGGACTTTTTATCATATTTTTTCCCTCGAACTGAAAATTTCTATGTACTGAGAATTGTTCTGTTGACTATTTTGTAGCTGCGGCCGTGGAGATCCGATGATCGAAGCGACATGTTGGATTATATGATTGGAGGATATGATCGAAGCATTATATTGGATTCATATTCAGAACAATTGTCAGTACATAGATAAAAATATATTATAAAAATTCCAAAAAAAGCAATACAAGGCTGGGTTTCATGTTTTGAAACATATTACAACATGTAGCACAATTATTTAAAATAAAAATTGCTAGTGTGAGGATTTGAACTCTAGACCTTGTATTCAACAGTAAAGGCTTCCTCCAACTAAGCTACCATAGTGTTATGTCAACTTTAGACAAGCACTATATATATAATGAGTTGTGTTGGCACCTTTATCTTAGACGTCACACGGGCCTTCCATGTTGGCATCTACAGACCACACATGCAAAATGTGTGGCGTCGCTGGCATTGAAGTGAAATAGTTTCGCTGAAAGGTTATTTTGTGTATTTTTTTGTTCAAAAGGTTATTTCTGTCAAAGTCGCCTCGAGTCTCACCACATCAATCATCAATTGCACTAGCACGTACACAACTAGATGTGCTTATTTTGCTTTCTATTATCCTTCACCTGTATGCAGCAGAGGGGTTGGAGAGCTGTGAATCGAAAATGATCGATAGCCCATCGGAGTGAGAGAACCAACCCGTGGTTAGGTAGTTAGGAGGACAGTGACACCCGAGCTCACTAGAGTTTAAATCCAATATTTGACACTTTGGTGTCTCATTAAAAGATGGAATATTCTTCAGTGGGAGGTGGTATTTCCGTCGACAGTGAGACGTCTGTAATGACTTCGTCAATCTCAAGATCCGCCGGATCAGTTTGTTAGACTAAGTTTCTCGGAGAGGCTTATAGGGGTAGAGTGTGCGTGCATTCATTTATATGGGTGAGTGTATGTACGTATGTTGTATATATGTATGTATGAGCGTCTCCGTCTTAACTGAGTTTCGCAAAAGAAAACTCCATCAGAGCGACATAAATGGGGTTTATGTTTGCTAAATTGTCGGGGTCTCCTTCACTGTGTTATAGAAATGCCACATGCATGTAGTAGTACTATATGTGTAGTGTTGACGGTCTTCTTAACTTTGCTATCTATGTCTACAAATATAATCCATGTGTAAGGAAGGAATGATGAGTTAGCCAATAGTTATAGTTAAAATACAGTGAAGGGCGCCCCTGCGTTGCTGATAACCCACAAGTATAGGGAATCGCAACAGTCTTCGAGGGAAGTAAAACCCAAATTTATTAATTCGATACAAGGGGAGGTAAAGAATACTTATAAGCCTTAACAACTGAGTTGTCAATTCAACTCCACCTGGAAAAGCACTAGTAACAGGGGTGATGTGAAAGTAGCAGTGATATGAGAGCAATAGTAACAGATAACACGAGCGAGCGATAATAGTAACACAGAGGCAATGGCACCAGAAAATAGTTGATACTACTTCCAATGACATATAGAACGAGTATATGATGATGAGAGATGGACCGGGGTTCCCAGCTATCTACACTAGTGGTAACTCTCTAATAACAAGTGTTGGGTGAACAAATTACAGTTGGGCAATTGATAGGATTGAAATAGCATTAAGACGAACATCAAGATTATTAATCATGTAGGCATGTTTTCCATATATAGTCATACGTGCTCGCAATGAGAAACTTGTACAACATCTTTTGTCCTACCAGCCGGTGGCAGCCGGGCCTCAAGGGAATCTACTGGCTATTAAGGTACTCCTTTTAATAGAGCACCGGAGCAAAGCATTAACACTTGGTGAAAATATGTGATCCTCATACCTACGCCTTCCCCTCCAGTTATCCCAATTGCTGTCACTCTGGGGCCTCGGGTTCCGGACATAGACATGTGCAAACAACTTGTAGATACAATCTAAGCAATAAGTATAGAGCTTAAATCTAAGATCATGCCACTCGGGCCCTAGTGACAAGCATTAAACACAACAAGATTGCAGCAACAATAACTTCATAAACTTTATAGTAACAATCCATCGGATCCCAACAAACACAACACCGATTACATCAGATGAATCTCAATCATGTAAGGCAGCTCATGAGATCATTGTATTGAAGTACATGGGGGAGAGAGTACCGACTAGCTACAGCTAGAACCCGTAGCCCATGGGGGAACTACTCACAGAGCATGATGGAGGCGGTGGCGTCGATGGAGATGGCTTCCGGGGGCACTTCCCCGTCCCGGCGGCGTGCCGGAACAGAGATTCTGTCCCCCGAATTGGAGTTTCGCGATGGCGGCGGCGCCCCTGGAGTCTTTCTGGAGTTTCGTCAATTGGTATCGAGGTTTTAGGTCGCGAGAGGGTCTTATAGGCGAAGAGGCGGTGCAAGGGGGCGCCTGGGGGGGCCACACCATAGGCTGGCGCGCCCCCCTTCCAGGCCGCGCCACCTTGTGGTCTGGGGGCCCCAGGCCTCCCCTCCGACTCTCCTTCGGTGTCCTGGTCCGTCTCGGTGAATTATGATGTTTGGTCTTTGTTTCGTCGAATTCCGAGAATATTGCCCGAACAGCCTTTCTGGAACCAAAAACAACAGAAAACATGAACTGGCACTTCGGCATCTTGTTAATAGGTTAGTTCCGGAAAACGCATAAAAACATTATAAAGTGCGAGCAAAACATGTAGGTATTATCATAAAACAAGCATGGAACATCAGAAATTATAGATACGTTGGAGACGTATAAGTTGCCCCTAGCCACCGCCCCCTTTGACCTTCCCTTCCCCATCCTCATCTCTACCGCCACTGCGTAAGTAAAGTTGTATGGTGTGGCATTCTCTTCTCTCGCATGTTGAGCGCGGAGGTTGGGCTGGTTCGTCGGTGGCGATCCCTGGCCGGTAGCAGGGCTGATCTTGGGACGGCGTGGTCGGATCCAGTGTGGACTCCAGGGCAGCGGCCCCAGACGGTGGTCTTGCGGAGTGTTAGGCGACGGTTGGTGAGGCGGCTAGAGGTGGGGGAGATCCCGAGCGCTGCGGATCCGGCGCCCTGGTCGACATGGCTGTACATGCTAGTTGCCGACGGGTCGTCTGCACCCGTCCCTCCCGTCTGCTCTCCTCACCGATTGTGTTGGGGTCTCCTCCGTGATCAGGGATGGTGGTGGAGGTCTCGTCGATGGGCGTGAAAATGGTTTGTGGTGACCTCCTCTTTTGCCAGAGGGGTTTGGCCGACCGACATCAGCGTGGGGGCCCTGTCGATCTGCCGAATAAAGGAGGTGCGGTCCTAGGGGTCTTTAGTGGCAAAGCCGGTGCTCTGCTTGATGCCTGCCCTCATTGCTCTAGCAGTTGACGAGTTCCGGAAGGCTCTGCCGGAGATGTCCATTGGGAGCTTGGCACTTCTAGATTATTGGACTGGATGGGATTCAGTCGTGTGCACCTATATTCCACCCTGTGCGACTCTAGGAGGGAGTGGCACGAAGCTTCGTTGTCTCTTGACATTTTGGAAACTATCGTTTTTTTAATTTCCATGCTGATAACAGTGCGAAGAATGTCACGATGGCTGAGGTCTGAGGTCTACTAACGGTGGACCGAGTCTTAGAGGCGATGAGCACCTAACTTGTAGTGTAGCAGCGGTATCAGCAAGCGGGGTGGTAGCACGGGAGGAAAACAATATCGTATTTTTCAAGGTGAAAATCCCAGGTATGACCTGGTTAAGCCTCGCAATGGCTATGTTAAAGGCATTATTTTGATATGGCAGGCTTCCTCTAAAGTGAAAATCTAAGGGCTATGATAATGCGACGACGGCATTTGCGCACAATTTTCTTTTTACAGGCATCGTTTTTGGAGAATTTGGACTCCGCGTGTTGTCTCGGTGGTGGTTTGTATTGCTGCTACAAGGAATTGATCACTAATGAGGGAACTTTTATTTTCTTCTTCTTTTTGCTCTAGGGATGGGTGCATATGCAATGTCCTTAGAATATTTCGTCATCGTAGAGAGATTGTATGTAATTGGTCTCTTCGCGATTTTAGTAGTCAAAGGAAGTTAAAATACTGTGAGGTTTGATTCAGTATTGTAGAAATACCGGTGGTGCACGTACAGGTCATCATCTATCGGTTGCAGCTTTAAGAAAGTTGCGATAATCAACCAGCTGCTACAGCATTTTGTAAAGAAGAATTTTGTTTACTGTGGTTCGGTATGGATGCCTGGTCCAACGATGTTCAGGGGACCAAATGCTTTCCCTTACCTACCAACTTAAATGGCTCTGGTTAGTACGTCCAAATGCATACCGGAAAGTTGTCATCATCCAGTCAATCAAGCAGCCGGATTAAGCGCAGCTTCGTTAGTGATCGAGCCTGCATGCAAATATGTTGGAGCCATGCAAAAGGAAGGGCAAAAGAAGGCCATATGACAGCCAGGAATTGGACGTACGTACCCATCATCTGACTCTGCACCAAACTTCCTCTACTTAAACTTAACCCTTTTGATTATAAATTGGCGATTATACAGTTAAGTTTTGTTGCTTTGTGCATGCGCATGATGGCTAATTAATCATTCAGTTTGATCAAAGTTGCCTTTTCTGGCTTATGAACAATCCAACAGCTGTCTTGCATAGTTGTATTTGGTGGACTGCTGATATAACTTCATGATCAAACCTTCTGTATTCTTGGTCTGTCTATAATCATGAAAATGGCTACATTTGGTCCAGAAAACAGATTCAACTCTGCTACAAGTACAAGGTATGTTACCATTAAAGAGTAATTACTATTACAGAAAGTAGACGTGGGACGATATTGAGGGGCGTTACGGACCAAAAAAAGAACGGTGGGGAAAACGCAGATGACTATGGGCAATTCTAGTGCGAATTCAAAAAACATGAATTTTTTTCTATAAGTGAGTAGGGGGCCATTGACCCACACAGTTATACGTGGGTCCTTTCAACGATATTTGTTTCGAGGTTCAGTGATCAATGCTTACATCTTAGAGCTTGACTACCAACATTTCTCCCCATTTACTAAATCAACATAGTACGGTTGATGTCAAGCATGCTGATGCAATCAGAGCACCTCGATCACCACACCAAGTTGTTGCTAGAACAGTATCAGACGCACCAGGCGGTCCCTTGCAATCTTGGGTCTTGCTGCCAACTTCGTATAGTTTATTTTGGCTGCACGGAGTGATTTCATATATTAGTCCAAAGTTACGAGTGCGATTCAACTACCTAACTCTTCATGTAATATAACTCCAACTATAACCCTGTACACATATTGGTAATAAGCAGGTCTATGAAGACACATGAAGTCCGTTTGGACACCCCCACTACCGGTTAATATTGCCCCTACACTGAATTTAGATTTTCCATATGTGTGGAAATTGTCTACCTAAAAAATACCATTTTTTTCTAACGTGAGTTTCTATAACTCAAAATTTGCATCAAGGAGATATAATGAAGAGTTATACCTAGCCTCTACATAGTATACCGACACCCATCACACAAACAAGAGATAAAAAAAAAGGTCCGTAATCGATGACGTGGGCTTAGCCCAGTGGTTGGGGCGCAGTGGCGCACCCCAATTCTTGTCAGGGACGAATTTAGGAATTTTCACGCTAAGTCCCGCTTCTATTATATCATAAAAGTGTCTAGTTCCTTCTAGACACGGTTTCATTTTTTTTAAAGATCCGTAATCCGGAGCGGAAGGGCCACTGCCCGGGGCACACAGATTAATTCTCAGGATAAATTCGGTTGGAAAAGTATGAAAGTTAGCATCTATACTGTAAAGTCATACGGTTTAGATGTTAGCTCCTTGCATTTTCTCAAAAAGTTTGACAAGTATATTCAGATGAAAATTTCTAAAATTTCATAACATCAATTTGAAACAATGTTTATCCAAGAAGAAAATGAGCCTGCATGCACTTTATACATCGACGGAAATGTACATGGATGCGTTGATCCCTAAATCTTATTATTGAAAGAAGAGAATAAAAAAAAAGGAAATGGGAAGAACAGAATAATGAAGATGCTAGGAGTACTGCACCAACCATTAGAGAACTGATTATGGATCAATCATTCTTGGGCGCGCGGTAATCGCACATCTAATCTCCAAATTACCACGAACACCTCAGAGGTTAAATAAAATCTCCACACGGTTTAAAAATCACTCGCTTCGCCTTCGGTCGGCACGCGCTCGATAGGCGTATATTACCACTCTACCCTAGCATGAAGAAAGAATTACTCCCTATAGAAACCTCCGGCGCGCGACCCCGCCGGCGTGGACGATGAAGTGTGTACGTAGCGGCCTGCCGGTCAACAGGCGTAGTACTCGACGAGCTCATCGAGAGACTCGGGCTGCGGGTCGGCGTTCTCCAGCATCCAGAGGAGGTGCTCGAACAGCACGACCTCGCAGCCGACGATGGTGCCCCCGGCCACACCGCCCACGCCGCCGCCGGAGCGGTCAACGAGGTTCTGGAACAGCGGGTGGCCGACGAGGTCGGCGGCGATGAGGTAGCGGCGGCGCGACTTGCCGACGTACACCGGGTGGAGGCCCGCGGGCACGCCGTCGGCGCCGTGGAAGGACGCCGACCCAGCCGTGCCGCGGATGCCGCGCCCCCACGGGCCCTCCTCGCCGTCCACACCGTGCGAGCCGCCCATGGGCGTGCGGGAGATCCGGCTGGACGAGTGCCACCGCTTGATCATGCACCGGAGCTTGCTGCTGAGCCCGCCCTTGGCCATTGCCCCCCAATGCAAGAAGCAAAGCAGATAGAGAGAGGAGCAGAGGATGGTCTTCGGTAGAGAAAGTGTAAGGATGACTTGGAGGGTGGAGGAGGTGGCCGGGAGCTTATATAGGAGGAGGGAGGCCGGCGACGTGGCGGATGGAGACTTGGGAGAGGGACTGGGGTCCGGCTGCCGGCGGTGAAAAACTGGAGAACAGTCGGGTGGCAACTGGCCTGATCTCTGTCTGTGATGGAAGTGGTGAGTTGGATGGTGCGAAGCATCTCTTTCTATCCGGTTGGCAGCACATACACAGGCAACGCGAAAATCGGACTGTGAATATTTTTCCGACCGTGACTGGTCGTCAGGTAGGACGTCGAGCTGAGCTGATATCTATCGCATTTAGATTTTATTTAGGCATGCTCCTCGTCGCCGTCGGCCAGCTCCGCACGGATAACTGAAGAGCACGTCCGTAAGTAGAAGTGATCCTCATCTTACTCTTAGAAGCCGCTCTGCATGTCCGTAAATTTACAACCGATTCGGCCAGTGGATCAGGCAATCGAGGATGAAACGCAAGCTCATTATCCTCCTGGATTTGCATAATTTTGTTCCTCGTACGTAGGGTAGGATACTCTTGCCGATTCAGACTCTCGTGGCAGGACTACTGCCAGCCACAGATTGCGTTTGCGATTTGCAGCCCAGCCTGTCAAAAAGTACGCCGCCGCTATACGTGTCACGCTTCCGACGGCATTGCACACTAATTCATCAGTCAGCATATTAGCACAGGTCACTGGTTAGTTGGTTCTGAACTCAAAATAGATTCTTCAGTTCCCAATTCTCCGCATGAGCCAACCACCGGTACGTTACAGGGTCGGATAACAAGGGCCAAGCATCCGATCGATGCAGCATTCCCCTGGATCCGATCAATATACGAAGGAAAGTTTACAGTTATAGGAGTACCTAAATTTGTGCTTCATTGTCTCTATCTGTAGAGGGTCTTCTCGGGTATTACTGTCTTGTTCTCTATCAGTGGAAAATTGTCCCCCAGAATAATGTCACACACCGTATTTCTTTCCATCCTCGTCCGGGTTGCCCAGAATATGGATATGATAAAACATATGCTAAAATTTTCAAGTCAATTTGGATACGATCAATATTACTCGTCAGGCTTTTGATATATGGTGTAGAAGAAGTTGCACATATATTCTAGGGTGTCACTAATTCTCAGTCGACTGAACTAGTTTAATTCTCACTCAAGAGATGTCATTTGTCATCCCATAATTTTGTAATGTGTGAACCATTTTTTTTTGGTTGTAGCCAACTTGTGATTTTAAAAATCTCAGTCGTAATCCATCTTGTAACTAGAAAAATCTCAGTTGCAACTGAAATGTTCGGGTTATGGCCCATTTGCAACAGAGAAAAATATGAGTTGTAACTCCACTTGCAACTAAAAATCTTAATTGCAATTTCTCCTGCAACTCATGAAATGAAACTGGGCACTAAGTTCAATTCCGTATATTCTATTGGTTGTGCTCCTGACAAGTTGAGTTTTTTTCTGGTGCAGTAGATATATATTTTCTGCAAATCAGTGGATCCTTTTGATTCTTTGCAGCTTTTTTTACTTAGCGAAACCATATGGTATTTTTCTTTGCAGATGCATTTCCAACACCAAATTGCCCATTTAGAAAATGTGCAGACCACTGGATTTGTAATTTGCAGTTGTATTTATTTGGCCCTTGTACTTTTGGTTTTTGCAAAAAGAAAAAATTGGCATGTTGCACTTTAAGTATACACTTGTTGCACTACATGTGTACTTATAATGTTCAAATTGTTTTAAAAAACTATTTTTGATATTTTACTTTTTATATACACTAGTTGTGTGTTTCACACTATGCATCTTGCCTTTTTTTGTAATGTGCAAGATGTGTACCTATGAAACTTTATTTGACCAGTTGCATTTTAACTATACACTAGTTGCACATACGCAAACAAAAATATTGCGAACATGTCTTCATATTATTTCGTGCATCTACCCGGTTTGATTTTGGCCGGCGGAGTTTTTCTATGTTATTGGTCGACTAATGCGTTTGAATATTCCAGTTGACTATTGCAAAGTTAGATCCATATTCTACTGATAAAGAAAACAAGATACCTAGAACTACATCCTCAAGAAAGACGCATAGACATGTGGTAAGAGCATCCCCACTCGTTGGCGCTCCCCACGCCCAAATCCGGCGAAATTTTCGTCCGGATTGGAGGAAGATTTGGCGTGGGGAGTAGTAGTTTCCCAGCCGCGTGCCCAGGCGAAGTCGACGATGCGAATTTAAAAAACGGAAACTTGACAAACTACGGCTAAATTCGGGTGAATATAGACTAAATTTAATGATATTTAGACTAAAACGGGAGGAGTTCATACATAGAGGCCGAATTCGACTATATTTCGAATTCGGCTAGGGGAATGCAAACGCTAATTTTAAAACACGGCGCTCTACATGCCGAAATGGCGGTAGAACACCGTGTAGTCGCCGTCGCCGTCGTCGTCGGAGCCGTCGTCGTTGGCCTTCGGCTGCGCGGCTCGGCTCGCTGCTGCCCGGCCGGCGTCTCCCCACCCGGGGATGGCTTGTACCAGTCGTCGTCGGAGGACTCGAGGTCGACGACGGGGACAGCGACGCCGGATGGAGGTGTCGCAGGACGGCGGTACCGCGCGAAGTCGTTGTTGGCGGTTGGAGCGGCGCGGGCGGCGAGTTGGCGTGCGGCGGCCAGGTCCAGCAGCCGCCGCTGCTCGCTCCTCCTCCGGCGCTCCCGGTCGCGCTCGGCCCGGTCCGGTGCGGCGTCGTCCGCGCGCTTCTCCTCCTCCATGTCGTGCAGCGACCTGGCGATCGCCTCCGCCATCGCGGCGTCCTCCGCGCGCTTCGCCTCCTCCTCGGCGAGCCGGCTTGCGGCGGCGGCCTCTTTCTTCGTCTTCTTCTTCCGGCCGTTCGCGGCGCGGAAGGCTGTTCTCGGATGACGAGGGCGCCGGCTGCTGCGCCCTCTCGGTCGCCGGCGGAGACGCCGGCTCCTTCTTGACGCGCACCGGCGTCGAAGGCGACGTCGCCTCCTCCCTCTTCACCGGCGCCAAGGATGACCTCGGCGCCGATCCGGAAGACGACGAGGCGGCAACCATGCGCCGTGGCTGCCAGACGTTTCCCCGACGGCGGCTCGCCGATGCCCTCGATGCCGATGGAGGGGGCATCGTGAGCACCGGGAAGTTGCCGCCCTCGATGTGCTCGAGGACGGCCTCGAGTGTCCGGCCCGGCGCGCTCCACCACCGTCGGCGGCCCACGGCGTTGTTGCGCGCAGGTGGAGGCGGCGGGCCGTCGTAGGCCGCCGGCTCCCGCTCCCACCGCCGGAGGAAGTAGGAGTTCCACCGCGTGTAGTTGTCGGGGTGGTGGCGCGGGTCGGCGCGCTCCTCGTCGGTCATCGTCATCCTCGCCTCCTCGATGGCGACGTCGAGGGCATGGCCCTGCGGCGGCGGCGGGATCGGAACGCCGCCGGCACTTAGCCGCCGGCCCGCCTCCGGGAGGCCTCGTGTCCGGCGGGCGAGGGGTACCCCGCCTGGTGGAGGAGGTGCCCCTCCCACGTGTGCAGCGACCGGCGGGGAAGCCGTTGTTGGCTGCGCCGGTCGTCGCCGTAGAACGCCATCTTGGGAGTAGAGGGAGAGTGGAGGGAGAGTGGAGCACGGGGTACGCCTCGCGGTGATCGGACCGGCGTATATAGGCGTGGCTGGCGCGGGGATTAAATGCCGCGTGGATTGCGACGCGTCCGCGGCGAGCTGACCGGCGGCGGCCTTTAGTGCGCGCGGAAGACGATGCGTGCGCGGAAGACGACGACATTAACTCGCCGCGTGGCCGGCGAATGCGGACCGGCGGCAGGCTTTTACGGCGCGCGGAAGACGATGCGATGAGGACGACGATCGGCTTCTCTCGCCGACAAGTTGGGGCCACCGGACGCGCGGGAAGTTTCCTCGCCGTTTCGCGCGCTTTCGTTTCGTCCGGAGTCCCCGAGCGCTCCCCGGGGGGCCGGGGATGTCGTGGGATCGCCGGATGGATTTAGGCCCAAATCCGGACGAAAACGAGGAACCGGGGGCGCGACTGGACCGAATTTCACCGTCCGGATGGAAAAAACGCTCGCCGGGGGCCTGTTCGGGGGGACGAGTGGAGATGCTCTAACGTTATACACCCACTACCAAACCGAAGGGTGGTCTGCCAAATTGGGTCACTTGTGTCCGGAGATGTCGATATGCATTGACCATTGAGCAACTCACCGCGGAAGATGTTGAGCAATGCTTTGGTTATTCATGTATCTTACCAAGTACTTTCTATTTGCACATTATATCTTGATTTTGATATTAGGGCTTATCACTACGGGAACCCGCCAAGTTGCCGACGGCCGGCGGCCGTCGGCACAGCCTGCCTCGCCGTCGGCCCACGTCTGTGCCGACGGCAACCGTCGGCACCTTGCCGTCGGCACAATATGGCCTCGGCACAGACAAAGTTACTGTCGGCACAGGCTGGCCGTCGGCACAGCATTCTGTGCCGACGGCAAAGCCGTTGGCATAGAAATAACGCCGTTTGGCAATTTTGGCTCGAAATTTTTGAAATTTTTTTTTAAAAAATTTCAAAAAAAAAATTTAAATTTTTTTTATCCCAATTTTTTTAATCTCTCACAAGCACCATTTTAACTCTAACTACACTTAACATTAGGTCAAATTCCACTCATTATCAGACTTCCCGGTCAGTCACCCATCCTCACACTACTCCACCCCTAGCACGCTTAACTTCTCGGTTCCATTTAGACTAGATTCCATGAAAGAAATGACACCTTGTTGACAATAATACCATATCAATACTATTAACCCTTATTACTTGATGTCGCGCATCATTAATTTTTAAATTCCAAACAATTACCTACATAAACTACAAGAATAAGTATATTAATCTTGAATTCAAATGGACAATAAAATGATTTATTTTTTCTTTTTTATTTAATATGGAATAATTAATATTTTTAAATCCGTAAATTAAAATTTGACAAATAATATGTCTAAATCGATTAGAAAAATGAGAGGAATCCAAATATGACATCTATATCATATTTTGAATCTAAAAATAATTTTTCCAAAAATTCATGAGCATTAGATCATGTACCGGTAGTTCAAATACGGCGGGCCTCCTGCCGATTCGGCGAGAATTTGTCATTTTCATGAGGGATGGACGGAAAGGTTCCGAGATACACCGGTTAAGAAATTTTCCATCTTAGTTGGTCTAGTATTTTTTAAAATGTGTTGGTACCAATGTGAAACTTTAATTTGGTGGTTGCTTCACAAAACACCCCGTTTTCGACACCTCAAAAATGGAAAATGATTTTTTCGTGCGATGAAATGGAAAACTTCCTCCTGCAACATCGTAAGACATCCCAAGATGCACATGTGTGCACAATATGGGCACATTATCACAAACTATGCCATGATTCTATCCATAACATTGGTTGTTTGACCTAAATGTCATGGAACCTCGAACATGATAGCTCATTTTGTGAAGGATTTTTTGTGATGTTCGCAATTTTCCAACTTTAATATTTTTCCTTGCAAATATGACACATAATATGACACCACGCGAAGGTTTCACATTGTTTTGATCGTTTTCGAAATTTTTATGCTCGTTTCAAACTATATTCAAAACGGCGGGCAAGAAGATCCTTTGCCCGCGGCTGAGGCTCGCCAAACTTGCACTAGATCTCTGATGAAATAGCATGTTGTGAACCTAAAAATTATTTTTACAAAAAATCCTAAGCATTATATCATGTACCTGTAGTTCAAATCTGGTCGGCCTTCTGCCGATTCGGCAGGAATTTGTCATTTTCATGAGGGGTGGACGGAAAGGTTCCAGATACACCGGTTTAGAAATTGTCCATATTATGTGGTCTAGTATTTTTGAAAAATGCGTTGGTACCAATGTGAAACATTAATTTGGTGGTTGCTTCACAAAACACCCCGTTTTCGACTCCTCAAAAATGGAAAATGATTTTTTCGTGCGATGAAATGGAAAATTTCCTCCTACAACATCGTAAGACATCCCAAGATGCACATGTCTGCACAATATGGGCACATTATCACAAACTATGCCACGATTCTATCCATAACATTGGTTGTTTGACCTAAATGTCATGAAACCTCGAACATGATAGCTCATTTTGTGAAGGATTTTTTGTGATGTTCGCAATTTTCCAACTTTAATATTTTTCCTTGCAAATATGACACATAATATGACACCACGCGAAGGTTTCACATTGTTTGGATCGTTTTCGAAATTTTTATGCCCGTTTCAAACTATATTCAAAACGGCGGGCAAGAAGATCCTTTGCCCGGAGTCTGAGGCTACAAATGGAAAACTTCCTCCTACAACATCGTAAGACATCCCAAGATGCACATGTGTGCACAATATGGGCACATTATCACAAACTATGCGACGATTCTAGCCATAACATTGGTTGTTACGTGTGAAATCCATAAAACATCAGACATGATAGCTCATTTTTTGAAGATTTTTTGAGATATTTTCAATATTCCGTGTTTCATATTTTTCCAAGATAGATCTTATTTTTCTGAAAATTTTGATATATTATTTGTATTTTTCTGAATTATAATGATTTAGTTATGATTTTTCGAAGATTAATGTGGTAAAATGGAAAATAGCTATGCCGACGGCAAAGCCGTCGGCATCGGAGGCTGAAATATGTGCCGACGGCAAAGCCGTCGGCTACGGTTCGACGCTGTTACTTCACCGTTACGACGGAGAGGCTGTGCCGACGGTCGAAACTGTGCCGACGGTTGCCGTCGGCACAGACCTTCATGTGCCGACGATTTTCCTATGCCGACGGCTAACCTACTGGCCTGGCCGGAACGGGTCATGTGCCGACGGCCCCGATATTTTGCCGTCGGCACAGGATCTAGCCGTCGGCACCTCGGCGCGTTCCCGTAGTGTATGGCATCAATATTTCTACGAAAGAGAGTATATTAATATAAACAAGTTTATGCAATGAAAGTATTTTTTTAATTGAACAATTAAATTATTTTTAGTGTTGTGATGTTCGTAAAAAAAGCATATCTCTAACAAAATTCTGTCTTCCTCTTTCAATTTGCGGCATATATGTTGTGTGACACGGGGGAACACCCTAACGAGGCAGCATATCAGTTCATACGGCCGGTAGATGCTGACAAGTTGTAAACGGTTGGTCCCTAATCTTTCTTTATTGATCATACATTAATTTAGGGAGTGGAACCACAAGAATGGCCAAACAAAACAACAACAGGAGACTGTTTGTCCTATTTTGTTCCATTAATCTTGCTCTTATGAAGCTAGCTATTCGGTGATTTGACAAAGCCATCAAAGGGTCCTTGAGATTCTTCTTAACCTCCAAGGATACGACTACTTGTAATATAAGAGTGGTTAGAGCCTTTGAGGTGCGGTCGTCAAATCTAGAATCATATATATGTCGCCGTTTGTCACCTAGTAGGATTTGATTCCCACGGAATGCATGAACCATTGCAATCATAGGAGGATACCAAGTGTGACGTGCTCTCCTCATCATTTTGATAGGCAGAAAACTATGTATGCTACGTTCATGCACAAAGGGATCGGAGAATATAGGACGTGGCGATGCTTGAGGAGAACCTGCAACTAAATTAAGCGATCTACTATAATATGTTTAATTAGGACTGGGTTTAATGAGATCGAAGCTGCAAACTGCTGTAGCAAACGACGAAGACATGCTTTCATGTCGTCAGTGTCTCTAATTTTGTAAGGAGGTAAATTAAGCTTGTAGTAGACTTTGTCGCCTAGCCGCACCGGCAGTAGCTACCGGCCGGGTGGTATGGTTTGTAAAGTCAGCTAAGCAAAAAAAGTTACTCCGTACTTTTATTTGAAGCGTTGAGCAAATAACACCCGGGATCCCACAACTTAAGTTTGATGTGCATATTAGTCTCCTAGCTTAAAAAAAAATGTGATCATGCCGGTACCTAAACTTGGTTAGTTGGTTGACAGCAGTTCTTCCGCCGACAGATGTGATGGCACGGTGGCAAGTAAACATACGCCGTCCCTAGAGACTCTGCACAAAAAGCCCTCTATATTATTTTTTACAGGTTTGGTAATAGTTCATAAAACAAACTCAAATCCCCAATTTGAACCCTAGATGGTGGTGGCGACGGTGAGCGGCGAGGGAGGAGATTCACGCTGCTGGCTACATCGTACATTTCCAGCTAGGGCGCAGGGTAGGGTAGGGAACATCGAGGTTCTAGGATGGGTCTGATTCGAACCTCGGATACGCCGTAATCCAAACTCGTAGGCGCCGGCGGCAGAAGCAGTACTGCCGACAATGACAACTGGAAGAAGGTTCGAGATGGGAAAGAGATGTCATTTGTGTTTGTAGTAGCCCCATATGTAACGATGTATATACATGTATTGCTTTGATCATTAGGGGATTTGTGTGAGCGAATGAGTTGTTATGTAACAAAATCATAAGGAAAATAGTAAGAAGAGTTAGATAAGTTCATGATTTATAAATGGGCAAATATATCAGAATCACAAGTACAATTATGTATCAGTACATATTGAACACTTCCGATTGATTGTTTAGAATCGTATCACCCTTGGGAAATTCTATTATTTTCATGTTTCCTAAAAATAGAGGAAAATATCTACTAAAATTTCTACTATTTTTCATGTCTCCTAAAAATAGAGGAAAAACATCTACTAAATTTTCCTCTATTCTTCATGCCACCTAAAAAATAGATACTAAATTTTCTTCTATTTCTCATGTATCCTAAGAATAGAGGAAATCATGTGCTAAAATTTCTATTGTTTTCATGTCTCGTAAAAATATAGGAATACTATCTACTGAAGTTTCTACCATTTTTCAATGCTCCTTGAAATAAAGGAAACTATGATAAATTTTATATATTATTATTCATGCCCCCTAAACATAGAGAAAAATATCTAATTTTTTCATGTATCCTAAAAATAAATAAAAATTCTCTACTAAATTTCATGTGTAGTGCATATCATGGGAAAATTTCATGTGTAGCCCCGAATACTTGCCACGGGTTCAATGAATCTAAACAGATTTTAGCCTATAATTTTCCTAAATTTGTGACAAGTATTTAGTGTTGGAGAGAGTACTAAATTCCCTTAGAAAATTTGTATGATCTATAAATAAAAAAACGTATCTTATTTAGTTGACATTGATTATAGCAGCAAATTTTGGATCTCTCTCCACTAGTAACTAGAACGATGCCCGCGCGTTGCAGCGGGTATCTTTTTAAGAAATGTAATAAAACACATAATACTTGGTTTATAGAATATGCAATATTTAGTTGGCCATAGTAGCTGAGACACTAAATTTAATAGCCATAAAATGGATAAGTATTTGAAAATTTCAAGATTGTTATATTTCAAAGGTGTACATGATTGATTTAGATAAGGTGAAATCAACTAACCGTAGAACCAAATGATATGGATGGCTTGCATGAAAATGCATGCACATTGTGGCATTACATTTTAAAAAATATCATGTATGGTTGTGTATATAAGAGCTCATAATTAACACTAAGTTTAATTCGCAAAGAGTTTATTTGGTTGCCAAAATTACTTTGTGTTCAAGTTGCACATGACTTAACTATGTAATGATATAGCATTAAGGTGCGATATTATCAATCGAGCGGCAAATAAAAAGAAGGCATTGCTAGTTTAATGATTAAAATAGATAATTTAAATATTTTGCATGTAGTGATAGATAATAAATAAGGACTACTTTTAGTGGGATGAGGTGGACAAATGATTGGCTAAGGAAGTAGGTGATGTGGATAGCTTGCAAGTTGAGATAGACAAATATTAACTGCACTTAGTGGGGTTTTGTTTTATAAGAAGTATAGATAAGCCATAAGTACTCCCTCCGGTCTCTTTTAATTGACTCGGATTTAGTACAACTTTGTACTAAATTCGAGTCAATTAAAAAAGAACGGAGGGAGTAATATCCTTCTCTGGGATACACAGCTACACATGTAGTTTCACATCCCTTTCCTAGCCTAAAATCCTTAGAATTTGATCAAGCACTGAAAAGGACTAACTCCTACTACTGCAGTTGTCAAAAGTCCAGTAAATGCACTGACATATGACAAGTTGATACCTAAACCGCAAAATAACCATTGTGTCAAATTTCAACTATATATACGTATGTATATATTGAATTGTCTTATACATAATTTCAATTACATTAGACTACAGTGAACATTGCACTGTGCAACTGAACCAAACTTTCATAGATGAGAAAAATACATACTTTAGTAATCAACTGAACATAGATGAACAAAATAGTCACCAAAACATTATTTGCAAAAAACTAACAACTATATAACATTATTGTCCTCAATTGTAGAAAAAAACATGCTAAATCTAGCTAACCCACTAGTGGAA
>NC_061512.1:200676236-200704056 GCF_022539505.1 Lolium rigidum
CTTTGACACCGTATTTGAGGGGTGTACACCACATGAACAAGTGCATTCACACATGCAAATTGCAAAACTCATGGCTTGAAGTGTGTTAAATGACATGGTGCACCACTGCCGACAATATGGGGTCATCCCAGGGTTGGTCAAAAAAGTGCCAGAAACAGGCTCCAAAGGTAGGGTAAATGGCCTCATTTCTAAGCATGTTTTTTTTCGACCTTGTCTAAACGACCCAAATAAATTTCCTAGACATCTACTTGATATGTATACACTGTTTTTGAAGATTTTATTTTTTTTAGATTTTCTCTGAAATTTTTAGGAATATTTGAATATACAAGCAATCTGATTGGCTGGACTCTTATTTTTCCCGAACACGGGTGGGGGTTCCGAGCGGGCACGCTAGATGGACTCGTTGGGCCGTGTTGCGGTCCGGCCTTGTGCCCGTTGTGCAATGCGCCGGCCTAGGCCTCGCATGCGCGGGAAGCGACGACGACGGCATGCATGCGCCCCGCAGCAGTTGACTCAGCTATGCATGCATCGCCACGACGTCGCCATGAATGAGCCAGCAAGCCCCGTTTCCAGTGCGGTCGATTCAGCTGATAGCGCACGCGCCGCCCCGTTTCAGCTGTAAAACGACAACGACACGGACACCCTCGATTAATGTGCGAAACGGCAACGGCTACATGCACGCGTCACTCGCGTCGTTTCATCGCCAAACAACAATCTTCGTCTCCCACACCACATTTTTCTAGCCTATTTATACGTCTACATTCCTCTCCCACACACCACCCAGCTCCACCCGCACACGACGCCCTTCATCCTTTCCTAGAACGCCAAAGCACCACCGTAAGATGCAAGACGCTCGGACCGACCTTCGTCTCGGCCGCCTACCGTGCCGTAGCCGCGCTACCCGCCGGCGTCCTCGTCGAGCGCACGCTCCGTGTGTGGGCGCAATCCATGTGGAGGAGCCCCGCTGAGCTCGCCGGACGCATTCTTCACCGCCGGCTCGCCCACCTCCCACCGGGATCGCCGCCGATGTCCCACCTCGACGAGGTTCGTGACGGCGTCACCCTCAAGTTGCTCACGGTCACCCTCACCAACCCGTGGGACGCGTACGAGCCCTCGGCCAAGTGTTCTCGGTGCGGCTGCGAGTCAATCTTCTTCACGACGTACAACATCTTCACCAACTCGCGAGTGCATCTTCCCCACCGAAAACCAGTATGCACCGCCTCCCCTACGAGGAGTGAGGTGTTGATGACGTACGGTGGTCGAGTAGCGCGGCCAGGGTGGAAGAAAGTTGAGGAGGAATTTCGTGAAGCTTGTCATGCACGTTTCTCTACTTTGTAGTTTTATCGTGTTTATTTAAAATGCCGTATTTTTATATATTGTACCGTGTCGTGTCCCTGGACTTATCTATGTAACGACGGTGGTACTTGTTTACATCCTTATTTATGTAAGTGACATATTTATGTAATCTAAGTGAGTCTCTATGTGTGTTCAAATCTGTTCGTCCTCAAATGACTACTATTTCTTGTACCAAATTGTTTACAAAACCCAACAAAAAAAAAAAATTTCTAATCCACTAAGACTAGAATTTTAGCTATTTTCAATTTTTTTAAGTTGTTATTCATATATATTACAAATTTAGTGTTAAGATTCATATTGAATTATCTATTTCATATTCAATTAGTGAATTAGTGAATTGTATATAATAGACTACACAAAGATCTGTGTGTTGAAAAATGTACAAACATGCATTTAATAACCTAACGGAAGTGATAAAATGACTATAGATACCTTTATTACTTGAGATGTCAATATGTATCTATCCGTCCCACTCGGTTACCGTACTACCCCCGCGAGACGACTTCCCACGAGGTGTGCGGTTCGAGTCGCGGCAACACCCATTTTTTGCTTCATTTTTTTTGATATTTAATATGTACCACCTCAACTAGCCTAATGGGCCTAATTTGGTTGGAGATGGCCCATTAGTCAAATCTAGATTGGGCTATCCGCTCCGATTATTGTTGCTGTTAAATGAGATAGTTGTTCATGTTTTATATGTAGCCTAATGGGCCTAATTGGATGGAGTTGGCCCATTAGTCAAGTCTAGATTGGGCTGTTGTCTGTTGTGAGTGTTGTAGCTGTGAAATGAGCTATTTGTTGTTGTTGACTGAGAGATTTGTTGCTGTCAAGTATCACATAAGATAACAACTCCACCCTACTGCCAACACGCCGTCTTTATTTTAGATTACCGTAGGTTTTCCCCCATTTCCACCGGAAAATACCGTATCAATTATGTACAAATCGTCCGCAACACAACCGAGCAAAACCGACACATGATTTCCTATAATCAAACGCTTACTTTGGCAAAATCTTTGTCACTTGGTGAATTGAAGCATGGCAGCTTGTGCTAGTGTGTCCTACCTATTTGTTTGACCCCATGTAATGGATTTAGATGGCGGTTGTTTTCGAGTAGTGTGATCACCGTTTAAACCTCGTTCCAGGCTATCCCGGTACATCGGAGTTGGTTGGGATGGCAGCCAATCTCCCGCAGAAACCCTGTTTTCCTTTTATTTTGTTGGTGTCTAGTTTTAATCCCGTAATAGACTTGGCTTCTTTTTCAGTGAAATTGGGGCTGGGGGCAACCCGTGTTGATCTAAAAAATAAATCTTTGTCACTACATCATGCTAACAGGCTAGATCAACAACGAAGAAATAGAACATGCTTACCTAGCATCCAAGCACACAACACGGCCAAGCATGCACAACACATCAGCATTTGTAGTAAGCACATCATACACATGCTTAAACACTAAGCATACTTAATTAGAAACATAGTTCACACATACTTAAATAGAAACATAGTTCACAACAGCATTAACCAAGTTTTAACACCACAAGCACGACATAGTTTAACATAAACACACAACTAAAGAAAGAGGCACCAGGTAGGCAGGCAGGTAGGCAGGCATGTCGGCACCATCCTCCGCATGCTCCTACTGCCGGGGGGGCGTACTTCTTGAGGAACAGGCCGTAGGCGGCATGCTTGGCCCTGAGGTGTGCGGGTGTCTGCCCGCTGCCAACACCAAGGTAGGTGGCATGTCCGGTACATGCCGAGGAAGTCCGTCGGCATTTTCTTGCGGCTGCACCAGGGGCACTTGAACCTACCCGGGCCAAGAAGGTAGCGAATCTCCCTGCACCTAAGCCTCGCGGTGAACATGCCCGCTCTTCTGGTCCCTATCCTCCCTGGTCGTAACCGACTTCATCCGAAGGATCCTCCCGTTAGATGAAGTAAATTAGGTTAATTAGCTGCTATTGCATATAAACAATGTAATGACTATAAATAGAAAATGAATGAAAACAATGCAAAGTAATTATTTGTATAAATGCACATTAGTTAGTAACTATACATACCATATCTAATTTAAATAAAAACTAGTGTTTGGAATGGAACAAGTGGCAATACCATCACGTAAGAAAAACACTATATATGTCTAGATGCCGGAGAAAGGTATACTTGATACCCGGAAAGGATCCAGAGGATCCAATCCATCAATATGCATGCTCAAATCACACCAATGAGCAGATGCTCAAAAGGTATTAGTCATCACTTCGTATAGACCAAGTGATGGTAGCAATATTTGAGGCAAACAAAAACTTGGAGTGCCCAGTAGATGAAGATATGCAAAATAGTATGAAATACAAGCATATCCAAGTATAAACCAGATACACACAAAGCTTTGACAGCCACATACACCACCTAGCACCACCTAGCTATTAAACCATCGAAACCCTTATTTTCTTCATAAAACAATCATAGTGGCATTCATATGTATGATACCCCACCGTGAGGATCTCTATTAATAAAAACCAACAGCTTTATCCATCAAGGTGAGCAACCAAGTAGCAGCATCTCAAGAGCTACCGAGGTCACATCAAACCTAGTAAGCCACAAACCATAGCATCAATCATCATAATATGGACAGATTTAGATTGTGATGAATATTAATCCAACAATAGTTGGCATCCATCCATTCTTCTCAAACAAATTGAATCATTACCAATACACAGCTCATCAATAAAGAATTCCAGTGAATATCCTTACACAAAGCAAGCAACCATAGTTCAATTATTAACAATAACAACACCAAATGATCAAGTTTACAGTAGCATGACTTGCACATGACACTCTAGTGAAGGCAAAGCTCCAGCCAAGAAATCAAGGCTTCCATGCAATGATTAACAGTGCAACATCTCGCTAGTATTGGAGCCACATTTATGATCAACTTCTTTGTCCATACAATGTAGTAGCAGCTTAATCTAAAACCCGTCTAGACATCAATTGCAAGCAGGCACAAGTGATAAGTGAATCATCCAAAGGCGTAGATCCATATAATTGCTAGGAACCACTCATAATAGCAAGCTAATCAAACTAGATAGCCTTATTTATGAGCAGATAGGGATTACAGTGGAACCCAACCAAGCAAGAACCTCGGATGAACACTTGAGCAAGCTCAAATTCATCTCTCGGAACTACTAGAAATATCAAAATGGCTTGGTAGTACAACAAATTCACAAGATATAGATTAGCCAAATCCACGGATTTCGTACAAGCTTGCGAGCGAGCAAGGCATTCATGCATGTCGTCGGGCTCGGCGGAGAAATTTACCTCTGACGGGTCGGCGGAGTCGGATTCGCCGAAGGTGGGCACGTCGTCTGGGCTGTTGATCTTTTCCCCGCCGCCTTCCTCTCCTCGCTCTCGCGGTTCTTCCGATTCTTCTTCTTGCGCCGCCGCTTCGCGCTCTCGTCTCGTGCGCACGCTTCTGCTCGCCGGCAGCCCACCGTCCTTCCGGCCCCAAGCGGAGCTCGGATCCGGGGCAGCTCCGCCCGCCGATGAAGCGGCCAACTCGGGTTTCCTCAACCGCCGCCTCCTTGCCCTTCCCCTCCTTCCCCTTCCCTCTCCATGGACGAGCGCGAACGAGCACGAGAGCGAGCTCTGCTGTTCTTGACCTAGGTTTTTTTGCCCGATTTGGAGATTGCTTTTGCTTTGGATAGATGTGGTGAAGAGGACAGGGGAGAAAGACATTTATATGTCGGCGGTTCCGTCGTGGCCGCGCGTGAACACGTAGGCGTATAATACATAGAGGTATGGGTCATACGGGCTTGTATGTGGGCTGATACGAACCCAGCCAAACCCGAAGTCCACAGGAAATGACGATCATGCCCCCAGACCCGAATCGGTATGACCGAATCCTAACCGTCCACGTGTTTTCGCGGTTTGGCGAGTTTGTGGTGGGTGCGTACGGAAGCAAAAACGAACTTGTAGTGAAAGGAGAGCGAAGCTTTTGCTCCGCAACTCATATATGCACCTCATGAATAGTAAATCCGAAAGAAAAGAAAATCTGAATTTGTCCTAGTAACTTTAGTTCCTTTTTTTTCGAAATGGGGCATTGCCCAGCCTTTTAGTAACTTTAGTTCCTAAGTAGGTCTAGTTAAACCGCTTCGATCGCGTTTGCAGTCCTCTTGATCACGCGCGCGCATACTGCTCAGTACGTGCCATTCGTACAGAACATTGCTGTCCTATCCTTGTTGTCTCTTACGCAGAGTCCTGCAAAATCATGGTCGCGACATTGCGCCGTTTTGGACGGGTTCTGGGCGCGCGGGACGGCGGTGACAATATTCAAAAGATGCGCATCTCGTCTAGAACGTGCATGTTCGCTCAACAGTTAGCTAGTGAGCAAATAATTTGACAGGGTACACGTAGGCTACTGTTACATATTAACTATACTTATCATGTCAGGTCCAGGGACTGGTACAAATTAGATCCACGTTCGTTGGTGCAAGTCCATACGTAAGAGCATCTGGAAGAGCCTTCTTATATTTCCCTCCAAATAGTAAAGGCTATTTTTTTGGCAATTGGGTGAAAAACAGCAACTTCAAGAGACTTCCTATAAGTGTTGTACCCTTCCAAAACAAAATCGGGGAGCTTAGCAAATTTTCACTCCAAATTGGTATAATTGGAAATTCAAAGCTAAATTACTTAAATGCACATATGCACCAAAAGTCACCGCGGGGAGTCCAACTGCCCCAGTAGGAAAATCTTCCCCGGCCTCCTTCGATGCCGCCACAGCCGTCCCTTTCCTCCTCTCAACCTTGCTTAGCAGCCCTCACCGTCTCCTGCAGCAGCCTAGACAAGACCACGCGAGCTGCCCGGCGACAAGCTCAATTCTTACCGCCCATGCTCGACTTCGCTCCCGCCCACTACATGCAAACAATAGCGGAGGAGAGGCCCCAAGAAGCAGGGGGGGGGGAGCGGTGTGGTAGGGACGTGATCTATGGAGACGGACGGGAGAAGTAGGCCGAAAAAAAGAAGAGAGGAAAAGGAAGAGACTCTTACAGTGGGTCCTAGGTACTTCATTTTTGTCTTTGTCAGATTTTGGCAATCCAAATTTAGGAAATCTTGTAAAGCTGAAAATAAATTGAATTGCCAAACCTTTCTCTCTCGCGTTGCTAAAATCAGTTTAGCAATTTAGCAATGCTCTCGAGATAGAGGGATTGGCGCGTCTAGCTTCCGAGGAGGACGTACGAATACGTAGTAGGCGTGATGAATTGCTACTGCCACGACGACGGATTCTGGCTTGGTCTCTCTTCAGCCAGGCAGGCGCGCCATTGTATACTCCAGCCACATGCTCGAGCTCCCTCCATCGATCTCTACATGCCACCTAGCTAGCTCACTGTAGGTCTGTAGCACGTGTGCCGGCTAGAGTAGACTGGCAGCCGCGCTACGCGGCTACGGACTAGGGAGTACATAGTAGTATATTTTTATTTTTCAAAGTCGCCGGGACTTTATTTTTTCATATCCGTAAGGATCATTCACACACATGCTGACATGCATCGAGCTAGATTTTTCGTTACTACTGCAATGGAGTTGTGCTATAGCATATATTTAGTATATACGGTTTCGTCACACGAAAACCCACTCGGCTAGTGTACATGAATGATCACGATGCATGTATCCAGCCATCCAGGACACTACCCGGTAAAGCACGTCACATGCGATGCGTACACCGTATCTAATCTTAGTACTGTGATGACCGGTCGGTTTTATCCGGAACAAACGAGAATCATGTTAATCTTTGACGACACGGACCCATCTGTTCCCCTCGTGTCTGATCTGATCGCGCGGAATCAAGACCATGCCTCTGATCCTCGATTTGACTCGTCTGTTGTGCTCGTGTCCGATCGCGCCGAACCGGCGCGTCGCTCCAAATAATCGGCAGTCCGGCGATCTCGGCGGCGGATTGTAAGCGTCCGCACGTGCCTGCCGCGGTAACAACCTTGTCATAGTGCATGTATGCAGCCAGCATTGATATGTGGGTCTGGCTACATCGAGGTCGACCTCGATCTACCGAAAAACGAGGTCGCTCGGACCAGTTGACCTTTCCAAAAGCGTCCATCGCGGGGACCACCAAATGTTTCCGAAAACGAGGCGCGCGAACCCCATACGCCCTGTGCGCGCGGGCCGCCTCCAGCTGGTCGTACCTGCCCCGAACGCTGAGCCCCCGATCTCATCCCCTTCCCTCCTACGAAAACCAAACCAGATCTTGCTGCCCCACCCGCTACATCCAAATAACAAGATGAACTAGGCAGCTGCTACACATCCCTCTTAAGTGTTCTAGATTTGTATCAAAGATTCAGCTGTAAAAAAAAACTAAAGCTTTCATGTTACATCATGGTCATACAAACCCACACAAGAACTGATTTCTGATACATCCAGATAGGCATGAAAAATCTCACGGGTTGGCTGGTACATCATGGTTTCTGCTGTTACATCATGGCTAATAATTATCCATGAACGACAGTAAAAGCATAAGTTGTAGAATCAAAAAGGGGAACTGCCACCGTCTCTACTACATGTAACTGCATATTGATGTTGTAGTTGAGTTAATTTTCATGGGACCTATTGAAAGGCTAACATAACATAACTGACTGATAAAACTAACACGCTTGGCTACATTAAAAAATTAACTGAAAAACTAATGTAACTCATAGACAACAAGTTATGAGTCAAAGGGGACAGCAGCAAGAAAAGCAATAGGAACTTCATGTATTGCTTGGGTACATAATAACTGAAAACCAAATGTAACTCACAGAGAGCATATTATGTAATAGGGAGTCAGACAAAGTTCCATCACAAAAAAGTTTAAGCTTCCATCTAGGAAGGTTCCATTTAACTGTTCCTTTAGCTGGCTCGAATCACACAATACGTTACACTGCGGGGAAAAAGTTCAATATATAGATACCCCTCCTCCATGTAGCATCATCCAGCTGTCAGAGTTCCTTATGACCATCTAACATCTAGCAAACAAAAGTTGCATCATGTAAAAAGTAACATGGGAACTCTGGGAAATACACAAGGTAACAACGAGCAGGTTCCGTCTCATACAAAATCGGATGTTCTACATGCACAGAAAAAAACTAGCATGTTCCATTTGTCAGGTTCCATCTAGCAGATAGAGATGCATCAGGTAGAAATAAAAGTGAAACCCAGGGAAAATAAAGAAAAAGGTAACAACTTAGCAGGTTCCATCACATCAAAAATCTGGTGATTTACATCTACAGAAAAAGAACTAGATGGAACATTTCCATATCAGGTTAATGTCCATGATTCTATATACTTTAGCATGTTCCATTTGTAATGTTCCTTATGAGCATGTTCCATCAGGCAGACAGAAGCATTAGGTACAAAAAAAAAAGTGAAACCCAGAGGAGAATGCAAAGTAGCAAACTAGCAGGTTCCATCTCATAAAAATTCTGGTGTATTACATGTACAAGAAAAAAGTTATTTTCTATGTATCAAGTTGCGTCGCCTAGCAAACTTGTTGCCTTCTATCTATTAAAATTGCATCATCAAAAGCAGGTTGTGAATAGACCAAGCACCAAAACAGAACAACTGCCTTCGATCTAGTATGCACATGGAACTGGTTGTGCATGATTCTATCTAAAGCAAAAGCATGTGGAAAACAATGAGTTTACTTCCACTTGTTTGTATCAGTAGTTCTAGTTTTGCATGGAACTTACTAGATGTAATCTATTTGTTTTAATTCCCCTGTAACATTTTGGTTTTTCACGATCATTTGTGCATGTTCCATCCATACTAAGTGGAATCCACTCTTTTCAATCATATTAGATGGAATAGAATAGATGGATGTGATCCATTATAGTAGTTATATCGTTTTTCTACAGGGTTGTCCCCTGGCTGCAGGTGGCAGCACAGCCCTGCTTCAGTGCTTTCTCGGGTAGTCATATGCCCTCCATTGATCCCTCCTCCGATTACCCCTGTTTCTTCTGGCTAAATCGCTAAATCTAATTGTAGTGAGGAGCCTCCACATCTCCATGGCCGTGCTTTATGTCCGTCTGTCGACAGAACAAGGCGGGGAGAGTCGAGCGAACAAGATATGCAACTATGCAAGTGTGCTAATGGTGTGGACTTTAGATGCATACGAGTCAGAGTTTGTTTCGCTAAAAAAACATAGGCGAGCCATGCCCGGTTTTGCCCCAACAAAGCTCCGCTAGTGCGGTACATGTATGTGTATTGGTTCCATCCAGTAATTCAACTACTGCATGTAACACAAAACAAATGCTGATGGGCCATACACTTAATGAAAAATTGGTTCCATCCTCTGCAAAAACAGGTTACATGGACATAATTGGTTCCATCCAGTAATTCAACTACTGCATGTAACACAATTGATAGGCCTTGTTCCTGATGGAAAAAGTGGTTCCATTTGCATCAAAAATGTTACAAGAACATAGTTGGTTGGGTTCCATCTACTAATTCAACTACGCTTCACACCATGTACTTTGTAGCACAAAAAATGTATGTAATATTACCGACTGCTACACAATTCGGTCAGAAATAACTGTGCCAGAAATGCATACCTTACCCTCAGGAGTATCTAGCAGAAGCAAGGGTGAAGCAGTAAAGGAGGTCTTGTGTCCGGAGACCGGTGATGTTGGCGGTGATAACAAGGATGTGACGGTGAACGAGGAGGATGTAGCCGCGACCACAAGGACGCTGCCGGCCAGCAGGAAACAACGACGTGTCGCCGGAGGCGCGGAGATGAGACCGGCGTCACCGCAATGAATCCAGGCAGCGAGAGATGCTACTGGCGACATGGACGGGGGCATCCTCCATGGTCGGTGCGTGCAGCCCGCGGCCGCGAGGTGCTCTCACTCGCGGGCGGCGCCTCCTCCATGCCCGAGGTGAGTGCCCAAGAGGCGGAGACAGCGCTCCAGGTCGGCGAGAAAGGGGGCTGGCCAGAAGGAATGGGGGAGGAGGTGGGCGCCCAGGAGGCGGAGACGGCGCTGCAGGTCGGCGAGGAAGAGGGCTGGCCGCAAGGAACGGAGGCGGCGGCGACGGCGCTGCAGGTCGGCGAGGAAGGGTGCCGCGTGCCGGACAGAAGGAACGGGGGCGGGGGAGGACATCGTAGTGGGGCGGCGTCCAGGCGCGCGGCATCGGGGGAGCAAACCATGTCGATGTGGGAGCTCAACGGGCCGGCGGAGGTAAGACTAGGGCGCCGAGGGGCGTCACCATACGGCGGCAGGGGAGCTCGGCCGCGGCGGCGTGATAGATCAAGCGGCGGGCGGTGGCAGACCGGTTGCGCTAGTGCAGAGTGCGGCGGTCGGGATTTGGCTACGATCTGATTGGGGGTGAACGGGAGGTTGCAGGTAAGTGGAGAAAGTGTGTTTGTTGGACTTTCACCATACGCTGACGAGAACCGTTAGATCTACATCGCGCGGGCGTGCGTGTGACCTCGCTGCAGGCCCGAAACGAAGTCAACCGCGGAATAGAAATTGCGTTGATATGTAGGACACCCTGTGCATGTGCAGTTCTCATCGTCAGTTAGCTGTTGGCTAGCAAGCTGAAAATCTAGTTATCTTTTTTTTTTATCAGGGTCTGAAAGGACACAAAAGCTTAATTTCAATCAGTGGGTACCTGTTCAAAGAAAAACAGTGGGTACAAGTTAGATGGAAAGCCTTATCAGAAATTGAAATTATAACATGGTCGTCACATATGTTTTTTAAAATGACCTTACAAAAAATCTGGAAAAGCGATCGAGTCCTTCTCCACCATCGATGCTGAACCTCGAAGTTACGGCCGCTGATAATGCCACCGGGAACAAGACCGGCCGCTGATAATGCCACCGGGAACAAGACAACGCGGGGAAAGATGGACGAGCAGTGGCGCTCACATGTTGCAGAAGATCTTCCGATGTGGCACTCGATCTGGCCTGGTGGTGGAAGAAGAACCGTTGGAGGAGCAAGATATATCCGTGGCGCGAAGTGGCCCCTTGACTAAATGAAGCAGCAGCGCATGCATGTGGCCGCTGACGATCCTCGCCGAGAGAAGCTTCAAGGACTACCCTAGGAGCTCCAGATATCGTCATCAGCCATCTTCGCCCGCCACCGATGCATAGCTCCACCGACCTTATTGGTAGGAACTAGGAAGCACAGAGGAAGGCTTCCCATGTGCTTTTGTCTCCGACCACCGAAGCACCACATATAGAGGAGAGGTCAAAGCTGCTCGAGAGCTCTAGCTACTCAGTCCCCCGATACATGGCATGTTAAACTTCATGCACTAACCAACTATTCCAAAAGACCGATCTTATGGAAAGAGTTAGGCAATCCACTTATAGTTTAACATCCCCCCTCACGTGTGAGGCGGCGGAGACAAGTCAACACGTGTAAACAAGGGTGTATGGTTTAGAGGCCAATACGTAGACAGGAGGGGGATAACAGCAATTTATATAGAATAAATTGTGAAAATCAGGACTCGAACTCGAGACCCTGGCTCTGATACCATGTTAAACTTCATGCACTAACCAACTATTCCAAAAGACCGATCTTATGGAAAGAGTTAGGCAATCCACTTATAGTTTAACATGGCATAGCGCTAGTCCGGCGAAAAATCATACAAAGTAGAAGTAGAAAACATTGAGAGAGGAGGGAGGAGGGAGAGCTGTTGTCGAATAGTTAGTTATCTGATATACTAGAACATGAAAGCGCGCGTTGCTGCGCCCGTCCATATTAATAGTAGGTTGATATATAATTGAGATTGTACAAAAAATAATGCAGTTTAAATATTTGTTGGTGCTCACTGATCTAGATCCAAAAATAACATAGTACCTCTAGATTAAAAAAGTCATTAATCTACAAAAACTGGTTGCTATGCTCTTTCTTGTATTTTGTCCAAGGATGATCAACCGAATTCTAGAGCTTCAATTTGTACAAATGTGATGATTGTGGGTATAATGGGCGTTCTACAACAGTGTTTGCAGACAATAAAGTATTGACCATAGAAAAAAAACGATGTAATATTACCTATGCCATGAATCTTGCACAGGGGCAGTAGCTTCCGTGTGGTAATGAAATTCCAGAAGTATCAGCCTGAACTTCATTTTGGCCAGCTTCAACTAATGCTCCTAGAAACTGAAACAAAAACGCACATTTATTTTTGTCATTGCGCTCATCCTTTGCACAACAATTTTCAAAAGGTAACCCAGTATAGCAGTTTTGCAAAGGGCACAAAGAATCAAAGCGGCATATTTACAGGTGGGAAGTAGATTCAATTACTTCTGAGCTCAGAGCAAGAAAAAAGATTTAGTATTTTTTATTAGTACTTGCAGCACCTTAATAAGCTGAAATAGACTGTATAAAATAAAATACAGAATGTTGACAAGACATTAAGATGCCAATTGAGAATATAGAATTCCACTATTCCCTTGAATTAACCAATGCCAATGGCATGTTTAGGAAGCCCAGAAAAACAAAAGAGATAATAGCTATCACTTGACAAAACGTTATGGTTATGTACAGATGCGCTTCATTAGTGATAATTGATACCTTTCATATGCGATCTAAAAAATGTATACCTTAACTTTCATATGAGGAGAACCAATGTCACATCCCTTTGTAACTGAACTTTGCTACTTTGTAAATTGCATCTTTAGGCCCTTAAACTGGCTGTTCTGAAACGAAACTATTGTCTGCATACACCATGAATTCTGTTAGCTTGCTAAGATATACTCTGAAATGGGTAAGATAAAATTCCAATTTCATCACTTTTTAAGACATCGTCAACCATGTGCATAATTTTGTCAAGGATATCCCGGGTCAAAACAATCTCTCCAATTAGAATACTGCTCCAATGTTGAAATTAGAAGAATCTCATTAATTATGATAACCATAGAAAGAATTATTAAAACCTTACTGGCTTACTGCCATGTTTTTTGATGCAACAGAGCAGCAATTCATAGGTATAATAACGGTAACTCAATATGGTAATGAGTCATCACAGATTTTAAAGAACATTATAACACAACTAACCCAACAACTTGGCCTAGAAATACATGCACAAATTTGCCAATAACAAAGGTTTTCATAGGAATATACTTCAGCTTTTCCAATCAATCCCAATTGCAAAACGTTTGCAAGGAAATTTCCAATACAAATATATCTTTCAACTTTCAACAGCATCCAAAACCGGAAAAGCCCCAGTTGAACCTGGGTGCACGTGAACCCAGGTTGGAAATGCATTTTCGAAATGTGAAAAAATTCTGAAATAAAAATATCGGGGTACGTATGCATGTTCCATGTGTGCGTAGAAAGTTTTCGCGGAGAAACCACTTTTTTATTTCAAAATCTAAAAGAGACAAAATATGTCACATATATACTGCTATATAGCCCTGTAAAATTTCACTTTTTTGCCGAGGCAAAATAAAATGTTTTTTTCAGAACGAAACTCATGTCCAGGGCACATGTTTGAGATCATCTTTGCAATCATTTTGTGTTTCGATTTTTGAAACATGTTTTGACATCACAAACCCACTTTTAAAAAGTGGGTTCACATACACCCAAGTTCACAAAAGCCGGTCTCAAACAAAACCATCATAGTATTCATCCATGAGCATGCGCTGCTGCAGCCTGCAGACTTGGGGAGGAGGTCATCAGGGAAAGAGGCATCGGTTGAATGGTCTCTGTGGGAGTATTATGGGAACGAATTTTAACAACGGGTGACTAACAGGAGGTAACATTAAACGAACGTACCTGCCCATAAGGCACGGTCACAGATGTTCACGCACTCCCTTGGAACAGCTCCTGAATACAAATCCGAAATAAGTGAGCAAGCACTGAAACCCCTGAAACGAACAGTAAGTCAACTCGCTAACTAATGCTGGGCATCCATGACATTACAGACAAAACGTAGGATGGAGGACACACAGGAAATCTACCCTGCTTAGGCGAGACGGAGGAGATACAAAGGATGAAAACGATCAGTAACGATAACACCATAAATATAGGAGGGGAAGGTCGAATTTTGTAGTACCACCATCACGACGTCGCCGGCAGTTTCGTTCGCAGCTGATGGAGATGCACACAGCACGAACGGGGAAGCGTTACTCGTACGCAGGCCCGGGTGTACACGTGAATCAAGGAAGCCTAGGCCCGCATGGAGGACGCCCACGCCGCTCCCTGCGCGCCATCCTCACCTCGACGGCGCCGGCGCCGGCGCCGAGAACAAAGGCACGAATTTGGCGGCCTTCTAAATACTCGCGAAATCGAGCGGACTCGGCAAGCAGCACGCGTCGACTCGCCGGAGTCGTGGCAGACACGCCGCCTGTTCCTCCAACGAGCCATGCAGGGAGCAAAATATTTGGCCGATAGAGAAGCTCCACGACGCACATGCTACGCCCGCCAGACCAGTCGAAGACGAGTTGAGACATGAAAGTCCCAAGTGCTGAGCATATATAAGGAACCAGGTAGAGAAGATGAGCGGTCTTCCAGCGCAATGAAAAACGGAAGGAGGCGCACCAGGTACGCCATCAATCGCACCAATAAACAGCATCGCCGCCGCATGGTCTTCCGTTTCCGCCGTTCTGCCTAACGAATATACCAAAGTCTATGTGTTTACCAGACCAATTCAGCGGCCCATTTAACAAGTCTCACACGTTGTCAAGCCCAATCAATGTCAGGGCGTCTAGATAGGCCCCGGGAGTAGCAGCCCAGCAACGAGGTGGACCTCTTAAGGTGATCAGACGAAGGTACAAATATGGTTACGGAAAGATCGGAAACAGCGAGAGTACACAGGCCGTTAGATGAGGAGATCGGACGACTCAGAATTCTAAATCGCTGTGGAGGCTCCTAAGTGGTTTCATTATACTGTTAACTAATATGTAGTACACCGTGTGCATGTACACTGCTCATGAGTCGATCGTCACTTAGCTGTTGGCTAGCAGGCTGAATAATTAGTTATCACCCCGTTCCCCAATATATATCGTTTTAGTAAACTAAAAAGGTAATACGGAGTACCTCTATTTCAAAAAGTAAGCCTTTTGCTAGAAAGCTAAGTTACCAATCTAAAAATGGTTATATTTGAAAACAGATGCAATAGTGTCTCAGATACATAGCTAGGCACTCGAATGGATGATGGACCATTGATCAAGTTATTACAGCCTTACAGATTGATTTCGTCCCTAATAAACTTGTGTGCGTCGACGCCCAAGTTGCATGCGGTCCATCAAACCGAATGCTCGGCGGGCGCGTATATGTAGCAAGTGGATACGCCCACGCTCGCAGCTGAGGTGCGTGTCGGTCTGTCCCCTGCCGCGCCGCGGCATTGATGACGCCGCCGTGCCATGCACAAGAGAGCCGACGCGCCGTACGTGCGTGAAATAAACACCAGGCTGCGCGCGCGCTGTAGTACGTGCGTGTCGGCGCCGAGCTTCCGACTGCCGACGGCCGCGAGTCTGCGGCAGGCACGATGTGTATTAATTTGTCACAACTCACTGAGACACGAGGAAAAGGAAGCTTGCGCACCAGCCGCAACTCAAAAACATTAGCGTACAAATGCTCATCTTTAGCTAATCTTATTATTCGAAGTTTCAACCGGCAGCGATTCGAATATTTCTGTAGGAAAAAATGATGATGATGGATGAGCTAGAGGTACGGTGGTGCAATCGGGCTGTAAGAACAACTCTAACAGAGCTCGTAAATCACGTCGGAACTGTATTTTTCCGGCACGTGTTTGGGTTGAAAGTGCCGCAGAACAAAGACTAAACTCGTTGCCTGGTCTGAAAAACTTTCTCATGGGCAGAAAAATTTCACACTCGATCCCTATTAATACAAACTGAAGGGCGATTTACATGCCCAAAATTGAACGGATTCACCGAACTATATTTTTCTGGCCGATTTACGGGTTTGGGTTGAAAGAGGTGCAGAACCTAAACTCGCTGCCCGGCCCGAAAAACTTTCTCGGGGGCCCGAAAAATTTCACACTCAACCCCTATTAATACAGACCGAATGGCGGTTTACACGCTCAAAATTGAACAATTTCTCACCACTCCTCCAGCGCCGTCGTCCGTACAACCGTCTCCAACCGCTGCTTTGCTAAAATTTTGCATCGCCGGTTAAACATCCTGTCAGCATGCTCCAATTCCAACCATGTCTATGGCAATTCCCGGCGAATCTTCTCAATATAAACTAATTCTGGCGCGCGCGGTGCACGCAAGCAGCATAGGGAATGCGTACACGTGCAGATTCTGTCGAGTGGCGCGAGACCCACACGAGCTAGTCTTACATTGGAGCTAGCTAGTTCTAACTATTTGGTGCTAATCATCAACCGATTGATTCAAAAATATCCAATCGATTCCATAGCTAGCTAGCTGGATGGTGCTACTGTTTCGATTAAACTTGCTAGCTAGGTGGCGGTGGGTGCTGGGGCGCAGGCGGCGGGTTCTTGGACGCTGGGAGGCCCAGCCAGGGGCACGGGCGGTGGCCGCGCGGGGAGACCTAGGCAACGGCGGATAGTTCTTGTGAAGAATATGATGACTTTTCAAATATTCCGTTTTTCAGTTTTAGTTTACATGGTATGTTCTGCGTCAGTCGTTTTGCGACCCGTAAACACGTTTTCGGAAGACTGAACTCGAGTTTTTCGGTTTGCTCTTTTAGAGGCTCGGTTAGAGATGGGTCTAATAGCATTGTATAATGGGTGAATTTAACCATCTCTTATAATTGCGATGCTTGATTTTTATTTAGTTAGAGGAGAGGGATTGAAGAAAGTAGTTAAAATATGATCTCTGGTGAAATAAGAAAGACTATTTTTTCATTGTACCATTTGTCTTCCCTTAGCAAGTCAATTTCTTTCTAAAATTTAATTTATTAAAATTTATTGCTACAATGGTAATAAGAGATAATTAAATTTTAGAGGTACTATCTCTTATTACCATTGTAGCAATAAGTAGGATTGGGTTGCTAATGTGCAATAGTACCACTCGGGCCTGAGTGGTCACTAGTGGAGAAGAGGCCTTTGGTCCCAAGCAAATGACCCACTGCTGAACCAAACCGGGTCCAATGCCCCCATTGGACCCGGTTCGTTTCTGCCCAGGACGACCCCACCCGCCGGCGCTCGTCTCGTAGCGGCCTTTGGACCCGGTTTGTCATACAAACCGGGTCCAAAGGGTCCACCGGCAGGGCGCGCCAGGCCGTGTCAGCCTAGGGAACCTTTAGTCCCGGTTTGTATGACAAACCGGGTCCAAATGCCCCCTCCGGCTATATAACCTTGCCCCCGCCCAAGTGCGAGCCACACTTAGCCATTTTTTCACTATCTTCACAAGAGGGTGTATTGCTCTCCTCTCTTCTTCACATGCACAAGAGGTGTTCGATGAAATGCTTAAGAGGATTTGCCACTTGAGTTTACACAAATCAAGCCACACTTAACTTGCTTTTTTCTTCTTCATCGAGGTTAACAACTTTATCCTTTTCATCCGCAATTGATAAAATGCATGTGTATATATACATCGTGATGTTCCGTAATGGTTTTGATCAGCTTAATTATATCATGCGGATGAATCGGCAATGGATGTACATTGACCGACGGTTTGACGAGTTCACTCGCGGGCCTGGATAATTTTATGGCCGTGGCGGAGGCAAACAAACATGGTGGCTTCATGTATTGTCCATGTGTGGACCGCAAGAATACCGTAAATTACGCTCGCTCGAGTCTCATTCACAGCCACCTTCGCGATCCGGTTTCATGCCCGAGTTACTATTGTTGGACCAAGCACGGAGAAAGAGGGGTTATGATGGAAGACAATGAAGAAGAGGAAGAGGATGATGACGGTTATCCCAATTTCCACTGAATACGATGATACTGCGGAAGGCAATGAAGACAATGAAGTAGAAGATCAAGAGGCACCGGATGAGCCCGCCGATGATGATCTTGGCCGGGCCATTGCTGATGCAAGGAGAGAATGTGAAACTGAAAAGGAAAGGTTGGCCTTCGACAAGATGATAGAAGATCACAACAAATTTTTATACCCAACTTGCGAAGATGGCCATAAAAAGCTAGGCAGCACACTCGGAATTGTTGCAATGGAAGGCGGAGAACGGTGTCACCGACTCGGGATTTGGAAAGTTGTCGACAATAATTAAGAGGAAGCTTCCAAGGGGTAACGAATTGCCCGCCGATACGTACGAAGCGAAGAAGATTGTCTCGCCCTCTAGGATTAGATGTGCAAAAGATACATGCATGCATTAATGATCGCATCCTCTACCGCGGTGAGTACGAGAATTTGGATGCATGTCCGGTGTGCACTCGCATTGCGGTATAAGATCAGACGAGATGACCCTGGTGATGTTGAGGGCGAGCGCCCCAAGAAGAGGGTTCCTGCCAAGGTTATGTGGTATGCTCCTATAATCCCCCGGCTGAAACGCTTGTTCAGGAATAAAGAGCACGCTAGGTTGTTGCGATGGCACAAAGAAGACCGTAAGAAAGACGTGATGTTGAGGCACCCTGCTGATGGATCCCAATGGAGAAAAATCGATAGAGAGTTCCCAAACTTTGCACAGGATGCAAGGAACTTAAGGTTTGGTCTAAGTACGAGATGGCATGAATCCTTTTGGAGAGCGGAGCTGCAGCCATAGCACCTGGCCTCGTGACTCTTTGTATATATAACCTTCCTCCTTGGTTGTGCATGAAGCGGAAGTTCATTATGATGCCGAGTGCTCATACAAGGCCCGAAGCAACCCGGGAACGACATTGATGTGTACCTGAAGCCATTAGTCGAAGAACTTCTACAGCTGTGGTCCCTAGCAGGTGTACGTGTGTGGGACGAGCACAAGCGAGGAGGAATTTGACCTAAGAGCGATGCTTTTCGTAACCATCAATGACTGGCCTGCTCTTGGTAACATTTCAGGATAGTCAAACAAGGGATACAATGCATGCACACACTTGTTTACATGAGCTCGAAGGTGATTATTTGGAAAAAGGTCGGAAGGTCGTGTACCAGGGCATCGTCGATTTCTTAGGATTACCCATCCCGTAAGAAAGAAAGGAAAGCATTACGACGGTGAGGCTGATCACCGGAGGAAGCCTCCCCATCGTGATGGTGTTGATATATTTGGTATGGTCAAGGATCTAGATGTAATATTTGGAAAGGGTCCCGGCGGACGGTCCGTTCCGAATGACGCTGCCGGACACGCGCCCATGTGGAAGAAGAAATCTATTTTTTGGGAGCTAGAATATTGGAAAGTCTTAGAAGTCCGCTCTTCAATCGATGTGATGCACGTGACGAAGAATCTTTGCGTGAACCCGCTAGGCTTTCTGGGCGTGTACGGGAAGACAAAAGATACACCAGAAGCACGGGAGGACCAGCAACGTTGGAAAGACCCCAAAAATCTGCATGAGAGAGTTAAAGGACGTCATTTATCCAGCTACGCTCTTACAAAAGCAGAGAAGGAGATATTTTTTGAATGTCTTAGCAGTATCAAGGTCCCGTCTGGCTTCTCCTCCAATCTAAAGGGAATAATAAATATGGAGAAGAAAACATTCCAGAACCTGAAGTCTCATGACCATCACGTGATAATGACACGATTGCTTCCGATTGCATTGAGGGGGCTTCTACGGAAAAATGTTCGACTGCCCATTGTGAAGCTATGTGCATTCCTCAATGCAATTTCTCAAAAGGTAATAAACCCAGAAATTCTCACAGAGGTTGCGAGAATGATGTGGTCCAATGTCTCGTTAGTTTTGAGCTGGTGTTCCCACCATCCTTCTTCAATATTATGACACATCTCCTCGTTCACCCGGTCGATGAGATTTCCATTCTCGGTCCTGTGTTTCTACACAATATGTTCCCCTTCGAGAGGTTCATGGGAGTCTTGAAGAAATATGTTCATAACCGTGCTAGGCCGAAGGAAGCATCTCCAAGGGCTATGGAACGAGAGGAGGTCATTGAATTCCGTGTTGACTTTATTCCCGACCTTAAGCCGATTGGTGTTCCTGAATCGCGGCATGAAGGGAGACTAAGTGGAAAAGGCACGCTAGGAAGGAAATCAATGATATGTAGGGACGGGATTTCTTTGACTCAAGCACACTACACAGTTCTACAAAGTTCCACCATGGTGGCTCCGTATATCGGTGACCACAAGAACTTTCTACGCTCCCGAACCCGGGCAGTCGAACGATTGGATTAGACGTGAACACATGTCGACTTTCGGCGGTTGGTTGCAAAAACATCTCCTGAATAACGAAGATATTGAAGATCAGTCTGTACTTGTCTGGCCCGGACACCATCTTCGACCGTAGGTGACTTTCCAAGGGTACGAGATAAATGGGAATACATTTTACACGATCGCCGCAAGATAAAAAGAGCACCAACCAAAACAAGTGGTGTCCGCTTTGATGCAATAATGAATGAAGGCCCAAATGACACATATTATGGTTACATAGAGGATATCTCGGGAACTTGAGTATGGACCTTCTTTTAAGGTCCCTTTGTTTAGGTGCAAATGGGTCAACAAAACAGGAGGCGGGGTTCGGGTAGACAAGTTGTATGGAATGACAACGATGGATCTCAACAATCTTGGGTATAGAGACGAACCATTCGTCCTAGCCAAGGATGTGGCCGAGGTTTTCTATGTGAAGGATATGTCTAGCAAACCAAGAAAAAGGAAACATAAGGAAACAAATACATCAAACGATGAGCCAAAGCGCCACATAGTTCTTTTCGGAAAAAGAAACATCGTGGGAGTGGAGGACAAGACGAGACATGTCGGAAGATTATAATAAGTTTGATGAAATTCCACCCTTCGAGTGAACATTGATCCAAGCATCAAGTTAAATGATGAAGATGCTCCATGGTTAAGGCCGAAGAAGATTAAATGATGAAGATGCTCCATGGCACAAATGAGTTTCTCAACATGGCAATCAATTTCCCATTTATTTTTGTGTAATCATTTAAGCTGTATGTAAGATATGAAAAGTGGAGATGTGGTTGGCTTTTTGTACCATATATATAGAGGAGATGTAGTCGTTCACGGGTTTGCGGGGGAAAAATTCCGAGGCGCGGTTCCGAAGATGCCGTAGGGCATGTGCACCAACAACATCTTCGAGAAACTGCGCCACGGGAGATTTCCCAACCCTTTCCCCAACACTATTAGAGGAGATGTAGTCGTTCAGGGGCTTGCAGGGAAAAAATTCCGAGGAGCAACTTCCGAAGATGCCGTAAGGCGTGTGCACCAACGACATCTTCGAGAAGTTGCGCCACGGGAAATTTCCCAACCCTTTCCCCAACACTGTTAGAGGAGATGTAGTCGTTCACGGGCTTGCAGGGAAAAATTCGAGCGCGACTTCGAAGATGCCGTAGGGCGTGTGCACCAACAACATCTTCGAGAAGCTGCGCCACGGAGATTTTCCAATCCATGGGAATGAATCTGCGCTTGGCTTGTTGATCCGCTTGGCAAGCCGTATCGATGCTCCTTTTATAGGCACGGCACCGCTTCTACTCGACGGGCGTCGTGCGCTACATGCTTTATCTCATCGAGCAGTGCGTCCACCCATGCGTTCTTATCTGCCGACATCTTTAGTCCCGGTTGTACCCACCAGCCGGGACTAAAGGTTACCCACACGTCCTTATCCCACCGACAGTTTTGTTAGATGACAAAAAAAGGATCTTTAGTCCCGGTTGTACCCACCAGCAGGGACTAAAGGTTACCCACACGTCTTTATCCCACCGACAGTTTTGTTAGATGACAAAAAAAGGATCTTTCGTCCCGGTTGTACCCACCAGCCGGGACTAAAGGTTACCCACACGTCTTTATCCCACCGACACTTTTGTTAGATATGACACAAAAATGATCTTTACTCCCGGTTGTACCCACCAGCCGGGACTAAAGATTACCCACACGTCCTTATCCCACCGACGGTTTTGGCGCCCACTGCGTTCCCGCATATTTTTCTTCCCGCGCTTTCCACTTGCTTCCCGCCTCTCCGTCCTCCCGCCATTTTTTCACTATATATATGTTGGCTTGGCCTCCATTTACATATCACATCTAGACTCATATCCGCAAACCTCATCACCAGGTCACATGGCTTCCATCGTATCTCTAACCCTCCGGGAGGCGGAGGCGCTTTGCGCGTCGAACTACCCCTGCCCGCCGGGCTACCGCGTCCCCTACCGGCTGGTTGCTTGAGCGTCGGAGGGGTACCGGTCCCTCCCTGTCCCTCTAGGTGTGGCGCGCGAGATGGCCATCACGAACCACTACTACTCGAGCTCACGCCGGAGCAGCGGAGGAATCCCCGGTGGCATCCCGACTACGGCCCGACTTGGGAGAGCTTCTTCATCAATCGGCGTGAGAGGGCGCTCGCCGAGGCACGAGGACGGCGGCCCGCCTCCTTCGAACTTCAACGAGGCCGGCGCGTCGGCTGTGGTGGCGCGACCGAACTCTCCCGGGCGTCATGGCCCACCGTGGCCCCCGCCCTGCGCTACCCTCGGTCCCAGCCCACGCGTGCTCTCCCGCCGAGGTTTGACTACCGCGACCCCGATGCCGGCGACGATGATGACGGCGACTACGACGACTACGATGGCGAGTACTATAGGGCCAGGCACGAGTATGGCTGAATGACTCGAACGGTCGAATCCGGCCATGTATCTTAATTAATTTTCAGTTGAGCTAGGCACGAGTACTATAGGGCTAGGCACGAGTACTATCTGGCCATGTATCTTAATTAATTTTCGGTTGAGTTCTGTACTTTAATTCCACATGTAATCTGGCGGGAAACTTTTCTCATCATCGGCGTGCTGCCACAACGACTTTATTGAAAATACAATAATATAGATAAACAACTAGTCTAGTCGATCTACTCGTCGTCGGAGGTTGTCTCGGTCCAAATGTCGTCCCACCGAGGGTCGTTGTCGGCCCAAGTTGTATTCGGGTTATCGAGCTCGAACACGGCGACGGCCCGACGATGGCGCCTGTTGGACCTGCGTTGTGCCCGGAGGTCGGCGAAGAACGCGGCGGTGTTGTCGACGTCGTTGGGGAAGCTGCGCCCTCCACCGGCGCATCAACTCCTCGTCGTGCTCGGCGATTGCGATCCGGCGCTGCACCGGCGGTGGCGGCGACGGTCCTCGTCGTCGACGAGGCACGGCGTCGGCGCGAGGAACTCCGCCTCCTCTAGCGATTCGACGTACGGGAAGTTCATGTCGCACCGTGGCCGCTCGAAATCGCCATGCGGCCGCGTCGTAGCGCGCGCCGCCAGCTCCGGGGTGTTGTACGTGCCGAGGGTGAGCCGGAAGCCACCGGCACGCATCTCGGCGTAGAACCTACCGTTCGGCCGCGCTCGGGCGCCACGGAAACCGGACGAGCCGCGACGGCGCGGCGGCATCCCGGCGACGAATGAACGGAGGCGACGGCGACGTGTGGTTCCGCGCGCACGCGGCGCTTTATAGCACAGCGACGCGGCAAGTTTGGCGGCAGGTGGCGCGGGAAGCGGCGGGCGTGGCACGTGGAAGCGGCGGCGACGGTGGCGCGGGGAAGCGGCGGGGCGTGGCACGTGGAAGCGGGATCTACACGTCGCACGGCGGTGGCGGCGGGGCGAGGCACGTGGAAGCGGCGGCGACACGTGGCACGGGAAAGGGACATGTGTGGCGGTGGCGGTGGGGCGAGGCACGTGGAAGCGGCGGCGACACGTGGCACGGGGAAGGGACACGTGTGGCGGTGGCGGTGGTGGCCAGTACATGGCGGTGGCGGTGGTGGGCAGTACACGGCGGTGGCCCGTACATGGCGGTGACGGTGGTGGCCGAGCGGTGGCGGTGGCGACGAGTGGCCACTACACGGCGGTGGACACGTGTGGCGGTGCGGTGGCTTTTTTTCATTTGAAATAAGGCGGGAATGAAATTTTTAAAAATTTGGCCTTTGGACCCGGTTTGTATTACAAGCCGGGACTAAAAGCCTTTTGCTGTGCGTGGCGAAAACGCAACAAAAATGGCCTTTAGTCCCGGTTTGTATTACAAACCGGGTCCAAAGAGGCTTTGGACCCGGTTTGTAACACGCACCGGGTCCAAAGGGGGAGGGGGAGTATAAAAGCCAACACTTCGTCTCCGCGGGGATCAATCCCGCGGAGACGAAGCCGCACGCACGAGCGCACGCCGCCAGGGCTGCTCCGCCGCGCGCCCACGCCGCCGCCGCCGCCGCCGCGCGCCTGTCGCTGCCGACGCCGTCGTCCACCGCCGCCCCGCCGCCGCCGCCTCCGCCGCCGCCCCCTCCATCCCCGGCCCTCTCCGCACGCGCGTACGCGCGCCCGCGCGCGCGCCGCCCGCCGCCCGCCGCGGACATCGCCTCCTCCACCGCGCTCGTCGCCCTCCGCCGCCGCCCGCCACCGCGCTCCGCAGGTTGGTGCTCCCCCTCTCCCTCTCCCTCCTCCGGCCGGCCGGCACGGCGGCCGGCAAGTTCTTCTTTTTTTTTATTTCTTGTTAGATTGTTAGATTATTAGATTAGTTAGTTTTGTTAGTTTTGTTAGATTGTTAGATTGTTAGATTAGTTAGTTTAGTTAGAAAAGTTAGAAATATTTAGTTAGATTTAAATTAGTATAGTTAGAAAAAAAAGTTACAATTTGTGTCGACGCCACCCCAGCCGCGGACAACCTCTTCCGCGCGCGCGGTGAGTGTCGGCGCCCTGCCCGATGCCGAGTCAGTGGCGGTGCCCCCTGCCGGCGCCCTGGCGGTGCCGAGTCCGTGGTGGCGCCGCCGTGACATAGAGTTAGGGTCGAGAAATAGAGAGAAGAGCGAGAGGAGGAGCGCCGAGTCCGTGGCGATGCCGGTAGTGCCGGCGCCCCCAAAATACGGTCGTTCAATTCCCTCTACCGCTCCCGCTGTCGTTCCCGACCCCCGATCCGGATCGATCGATCCGGGGTCGTGGAACGCGGCGTTAGTACAAAAGTAGTGAAGTTTTTTATTTAGCACAATATCATGTTTTTTATTTATATTAGTATACATATATGATTTGTTTTCGTAGCTACGATGCCGCGACAGCGTCGGCCGGCGGGCCGTGGTCCGACTCTCACCGAGGAGATGGAGCGAGATGGGGGAGGTCGGGACCGGGCTCCGCCGGGTGGCCTTGCGGAGGTCTTAGCTTCAGGGTCGCGCACCTTGGTGCGGAATCCGAGTCCCGTCGTCGACCCGGATATTCTATGGTGGAGGTCTTATGGGCCACGGTCGTTTCGGAGGAGCCGGCCCCGCCGAGGAGGTAGCTCAGCGCATTGCGGCGGAGGACGAGCACGTTCGCCGTTACATGTACGCGTTAGACAACATGTATAGGACCGGATGGAGCGTTATGCGGGGATCTCATGTTAGCTATGCTCCCGTTGTTGTTCAGTGGCTTTGGGGCACACCAGTAGCGGCTCGGGACCTGGTCGGCGCCCTCTAGGACCCGGTGCTGCGCGGTTGAGTGGTTGTAGTAGTGATTGATATGTATTAGGGTTAAATAAACATGAACCCGATATCTATGTATGCATGTAATCGCAGTATACTGCTTTCAGCACTATATTATCGATCCTTAGTTAAGAACTACACATATGTAACTCCATTTTCAGTTTTCTGCATTATCCTTAATTTGATCATATGATGGTTCCTATGTATAGCTTGCAGGTCGTTGTAGAAAGCATGGAGAGAGATGAAATTCAAGAAAATTTCATGGAGGAACTCATAGCAAACGGTACTCTGGATGATCGCGACGACGACGTTATTCCGGATGATGGCGGTGACGATGTCACCGCAACTTATTTGAATGACTCGGTGAGGGAGCGGAGGATATTGAGGAAGAAGATCCTACTGGCGCCGGTGAGGAACAAGATCATCATAATGGCTCCCGAACTGTAGTTATCACCGAGGTATATAAATTAATTAAGCCGTTGTTGATCGACTAGATGCATTAACTAATTAAATTGTATCGACTATGAACTATTTCTTTTTTAGCCCTCCGGATCGAGCACTTCTTACGTAAAGTCGAGGAAGCGAGGCCCGGCCAAAAAGTTGGATGACGGTGTTAGGCACGACATCACCCACATCGAAAAGGATGGTAAACCGATTGCTCCGAGAGAAGGTGCAAAGGCATTTATAGCTCAATGCGGAGTGCTTGTTAGGGACCACGTCCCGATCACCGTTCGAGAATGGCACAAGCCGAAGGGACTAGTGCTTGTCTGCAGAGGAAGAAGGTCAAGGTCTTTATATCGATGATGTAGCCAAAAACAGCATTATGGACAAGCTCATGTCACATTTCAACATAGTACCCGAAGAGGGGTGACGCTGAAAAGGCCAAGATGGAGCAGGCCCTCAGCGAGTTTGGCAAGAAGAAGATGGCCGAACTATTCAAGAGCCACAAGAAAAGATTGCGCCGCCTTATCAAGATAAAGAAGACTCCGGACAATGAGAAGGTAAAAACTCATCGGGAAGAATTAGTGAAGTACGAGCACGGAGTCGGAAGAATTTAAGAGAAGGTCGGAAATAAATAAGGCAAATGTCTGCGTTGAAGCTATATCACCAAATTACGGGTCCAGGTGGATACGGGGCTAACCGTCCTAAGTGGCGAGGCAGCTGAGGCGGAGCCGACCGATAAAGGGATCAGATTAGGGACACACGGTTGGATCGAACGGTGCAAGGAGTGGTTCTACGGGATTGGGGGAACGTTGGATCCGGAAACAGGGAAGTGCATCTATAAGAAAGCTCATCCGAAGGTTCCCATTGATGCCACTGGAAAAAGCACATAGGGACGTGGAGGCGGGGTTGTTCCAGCCCGAAAGAGAGAACGATGAGTCGACACGCGCCCTTGGGAACAAAGAACACGGCGGACGAACACGAGGCACGCGAAGGCTCCGTTCCGTGGAAGTATGGCTTTCCTGCGGAAAGGAAGAGATTTCCGATAAAAGCCATGAGAGGAGGAAGGCAAGGGAAACAGGACTGCACTGGCTAACTTAGAGGAGGGTATGAGCACCATGCAAGCCCAATTAACCATGGTAACCCAAGTACTTACATCTCGGATGGCTCGGGGGCAGGTGTAGATCCCGCACTGCTCAATGCCATCGCCCACTGCGAATCTCAACCACACCGGAAAAGCAGCGTGGCTTCCTCTCAGCGGGTGGATAATGATGATGATGATGATGACCAGGTGGTCGAGCCTCCTCGCTACCCCCGTGGATGATCTCACCGAGAGCCGTCCTTGTGAGCTGCATGTTAAAGTTTTCAACCTATCCTTCAAGGCGGCGGTCGGCATCCTCTTACCTACAAGGTCTTACCATTGCCGTTCGGTCCAAGACGACTTTGCTTCGTTGTGATGGTGGATGAAGTGATGAAAGCTTATGAGGGGTTGGTGCTTGAGCACCCTGCGGTGAAGATGGGGAAATCAAAGAAGCTGGGAGAAGCCCGTAGAACCACTCGTGCAATGGCGGAAGGAGAACATTGTGTTTCCGAGTGAGAAGCCAACAAGCATGCCAC